>NW_028270147.1:86052090-86364013 GCF_037043375.1 Chiloscyllium plagiosum | reverse complement strand
GCCAGCATCATTTTCTTTCTCCTCTGTTCCTATCTCATTTGCCCTCTTCCTCAATCCCTCTATTTTTCTTTCCATATCCCTACCTCTGTCCTAAATCCTTACCTCTCCCTTCCATCTGTACTTCTCTCCTCTCTCTCTTGTCCCTCACTTTCCCCTTTCTCTCTTGCATGGCCATCTCTCGCTCTTTCTGTCCCTTCACTCTCCATCTCACTTCTCTGTGTTCTCCCTCTCTGCCCCTAATTTTGTTTCCTCTCTTTGATCTCACTGCCCTCCCCTTTCTCTTCCAACCCTCTTCTGTATCTTACTTAAACTCTTCCCTGCCCTCTCTCCCCTTACTCTGTACCTCAATCTCTCCCCATGCTCTTCTTTCAGTCTCATTTATTTCCAACTTCTACTCTTTTCTTTCCCATCCCTCTTCATTTACCACACTATCTCCTTTCTCCCTTCCACATTTCCCCTTCTCCACTGTCTCTTTACAAATAGATTTTTTCTTTCCTTTCTAACTTCTCCACGGATCTCATCAAGATGCAGATGCTATTATTGAATTGTACTTGCTATTTCTCTGCTCAGCTTTCAATCTCTCAGTTTCTCTGCACTGATCTGTCTGCAATTTTTTTTTTTGGTTCTCTAATCCCATTTTCAAATGCTTGATGAATAACAGGAATAGAGGAAGTCCCAGAGCTTTCCCTTGGAGCACCTACTTCTCAATTCCCATCACTCTAATGCAGCTCAGGACTATCTGTCTCCTTTGATGCAATCTGTTACTAATCCAAGAATTGCCTAGTTTAAGTATCCATCTTTTATTAAGAATCAGTACTAACATTTAGCTGAGCAATATTATGGAGTTCCTTTCTTTTAAACATAAAATAAGTTACTCAGCATGGATTTCATCAGGCTTGAGCAAATGTATCGAATTCTTTGAAAATACAACTGAAAGAGTAAACAAGGGTAGTGTAGGAGATGAAAATCTAAGTACAGGTAGACAACCCTTCATCCAAAATCCCAAAATCCCAAAAGCTCTTTCTCATGAAAGCTTTATCTCATTAACAAGGTTGTTTGGCATGCAAGCAGTTAATGCAGCTCCACACCCACTCGATGTATGTCACTCAGATGTGACGTGGATGAGTGTAGTCCAGCACTGGTAGGCCTCAGTTCTGTCTCAGGGCCCACAGTACTCACAGTTAGTCGGTTATAGAGTCATAGAGTCATAGAGATGTACAGCATGGAAGCAGACCCTTCGGTCTAACCCGTCCGTGCCGACCAGACATCCCAACCCAATCTAGTCCCATCTGCCAGCACCCGGCCTATATCCCTCCAAACACTTCCAATTCATATACCCAACCAAATGCCTCTTAAATGTTGCAATTGTACCAGCCTCCACCACTTCCTCTGGCAGCTCATTCCATACACGTACCACCCTCTGTGTGAAACAGTTGCCCCTTACGTCTCTTTTATATCTTTCCCCTCTCACCCTAAACCTATGCCCTCTAGTTCTGGACTCCCCCACCCCAGGAAAAAAGACTTTGTCTATTTATCCTATCTATGCCCCTCATAATTTTGTAAACCTCTATAAGGTCACCCCTCAGCCTCTGATGCTCCAGGAAAAACAGCCCCAGCCTGTTCAGCCTCTCCCTGTAGCTCAAATCAAGATTTCTTAAATGTTTCACCGTCCAAATTCAGAAAATTCCAAATTCCAAAAACCAGCTGGTCCCGAGTGTTTCGGATGAAGGATTGTGTACCTGTATTTTTCCAAAAGGCTTTTAATAAGATAACAGACAGCTTGATTACAATCGGAGCATGTGGATGGGTCATGGGCCAGCCAACCGAATGGATTGCAAGCTGCTGCCGAAACAGAAGGAGACTTGGGGCTAATGGGGTCCATAAGATCTAGTATAAAGCAGAAGGTAATCTTCCTCAAGCATAGGTGTCAGCATCACTAGTGGTCTCAATGTACACAGAAGTCAGACATGCAATTTCAAAACAAATTGCAGATAATACCATGTTGGAGGGAGGGGCACAGTTAATGTAAAGGAAGATCCTGACAAATTACATGAAAATATTAATATATTTGCAGAAAGGGTATTCAATAGGCAAATGAACTCCAACAAAAGCAAGTAGAAGAAGCTATAGCTTTAAACAAAAACCCTTGAGCAAGAAGAGTTTGAATGATGTAGAGAGGCACTGAGTCTCAAGATATAGGTATGCAAAGCATTAAAATCATGATTGTTATGAAGGCACTACCATAAACAAGCCAAGCGCAGCTGTCCATTTCCACAAGGATCGCTCTGTAAAGCATAGAATTTATGTCAATCTTCTACTGAGCTTTGGTTACTCTGCGCTTGGAGTATAGAGTGCAGTTCTGATCTCCTTATTATAATAAAGGATATACAGTCATCAGAAAAGGTGTAAAAACAGATCCAGAGGGATGTTACATGAACTGAGAGGATTCATCTTTCAGGAAAGATTAAACACGCTGTGGCCTTTTCTCTAGAGAAGTAAAAGCTGAGGATTGAACAGACAGCGATCATGAAAGATATAACACGCAAATAGAAAGAAAATAGTTCCATTTGTGTGTTGCGTTATCAACTACAGAATAGGACTATGAATAGTTGATATTAAATCCGATCATAAATTCAGCAGGAATGTCTTTATTGGAAAGAGTGGTTCGAACGTGGAACTTGCGACCACAAAGAGAGATGGAAGTGCTGTAGATGTATGTCAGTGGAGGCTGGAGAAGCACGTGTATGAGAGAGAGAGAGAGAGAGACAAAGACAGAGAAGAATGGCAGGATGCACTGATGGGGTTAGATGCAGAAATGTAGAAAGAGTTCTGTTTGGATCGTGAATGTTGGCAGAGGCTTGTTGGGCTGACTGGTCTGGACTGTCGTGTACAGATGATGCAATTCAATGTAATGGTGGATCAGCATTAATCAAATCGCAAGACTGGTGATTTGCCATTTGCACATAGCAGCCATTTGCTGGCTGCTTTACACATTAATAACTTGGTGCATTATGAACTCTCCATTAATTTTGCAGCCACATTTGAACAAGTATGCTTCATCTTCAGGCTCTGCTGGATAATAGCACAGTGCAATAATGAATGTCACTCTTTGAGTAATAATTCATTATGAGCCACAAGGCAGAATAATTACATTGTTTTCTTTTTTCATTTCTTTGTTTGTTACATAGCATTCCCCGGATTGATTCTAAGTACTTGCTGCTGGGTTATACACCAACTGATTTATTATCTAACTAGATTTCAGTCTCTGGTCTACATCTTAGCTCCTGCTTTCTTTCTGAATTGTGAAATTCAGGTCGACTGTGCAGACAATACTCAAATTGAAGCAAAAGGTGACAAAGAGGCTGAGGGAAATGAGAGTGCCATGAAATTCTGACACAGCTTTAGGGATTCACAAGTCCAAGTGTGATAGAAAAAGAGAGACCGTAGCTTCTTAACACAAACAAGAAATGACTCAGACTGGGGGAACAGTCTGATAATCTTAACATAGTTGGAATGCAGAAAGATATGTTGGACGGTGTCATTTAGAGCTTACAATTCATGAGAGGAAATTTGGGAGAGCTCTGATTATAATGTCACTAAAATAAGATAAATATTGCATGTGTGTTATATATGCAAGAGAAAGAGAGAGATAAAATGATGCATGGTTGTAATATTCTAATGGATTTGTACCAGCAGGCAGACCCAAATGTAAAACGATGCAGAAATGTGGAGGTAAGTGACAGGCCCACCTGAAGCTAGAATACCTAATCTATCCTTCTCCTCTCCCTCTTCGATTTGCACTGTTTGTTCTTCTCCCTAGGTTTCATCACTTTGCAAGTGCTTAATATTGAATTTTATTTGTTAGTTCTCAGCCCAGCTTCCAATCCCAGCGCCTGTCCACTTCAAAGGCTGTCGGTGCATTTAATAGTTTTTTTTTTTCCGAACCACACATAACAGCTTGCTTGTCCACTCCAATTTACCAAGCCTGAACTGAAGTGAAGAGGGTTTGGCAATCCTCCACGATTGCCACGGAGACTCCCAGAAATGAAGATTAACCTCATTGACACTGCAGCAGGCAACACTGGGACAATGGAATCATACGGATGGGAATGAAAATATTTTTCTAATCACCCTGTATAGTGATGATACTAAACACCTCTGGATCAGGTGGTTCTTGAAGCTGGGTCTCCTGGTTCATTACCGCTGCACCATGCAAACCCTTAAATACATTCAGTTACTTGATCATGTTGGGGAAAGTGACGACTGCAGGTGCTGCAGATCAGAATCAAAAGGTGGGATGCTGGAAAAGCACAGTAGGTCAGGCAGCATCCGAGGAGCAGGAGAGTTGATGTTTCGGGTATACGCCCAACACCTCTTTCCTGACGAAGGGCTTATGCCCGAAATGTCGACTCTCCTGCTCTTTGGTTGCTGCCTGACCTGCTGTGCTTTTCCTGTGCCACACGTTTTGAGCATGAACAGTTGGAGAAAACTGTTGTGTCGACTGGCCCCATTAGACAGGACACCATAACCCAGTTAAAGATAGGTGAACAGTTTCACAAAAGTAAAGATATGTTATGTTTGTTTAATAATGGACTTACCTGTTTGTCTGAGTATACATGTGTGTGAAAGACAGAGAGGGAAAGTAGAGACTCCCCATGATGTAAAATTCCCCTGGAGATAGAGTCATAACTTAAAACATTTCTGAGGCTAACATGATACGACAGGACAATTAGAAGCACTAATATATTAGCTACTTTAGACTCATAAAAAAGGAGACAAAACATTTAAACTGGTTAAAATAACTTCAAAATTATATGGTACCTGAATAAAACAAAAAATCTGCAATTGGATTAACCTTAAACTACAAGAACGAAGGCTTGTTGAGAAACAAGGAGAATGTTACATGCCGTGAATTATACTCTCTATGTCATAGCAGATGATTACTTGGAGAAAAGCAGCTATGATAAACAGATTGTCAGCTCCTAACATTATCAGAGACTGAGGATAACGACCCAAGTAAAGATAAAGAAATTCAAGAAAATACACATTCTCTTCTCTCAAGGATTATAAAAGGAAATAGTCACTGTATGGAAGGAGCCCTTTTGGCCTGTCATGCCAGTCCTAGCTTTCTGCAAAAGCAATTCAGCTAGTCTCATTCAACCTCCATTTCTCTGTACCCCTGTAAATGTTGCCTCTTCTTCCTATTATGCAAGTCACGATTGAATCTGTTTGCAGCACACTTTAAGTCTGTACATTCCTGATTCTGATGATTAGCTGGGCAAGAAGGCTCACATCAACACCGCATCTTTGGCAACCACCTTAAATCAGTGCCCCGAATCAGAAACCTGATTCAGAAAGTTGGCAACACTTTCATCAAATTCCTTTATCCAGACCCTAATGATTTTGAACAGCCTTAAGTCCCCTCTCAACTTATAGTTTCCAAAGGTATAAAGAACAGAACTACCGAATTTACTTCCTGAAGCATTAGTGAAAATCCCCAAATGCCATATAATGAAATCACGACTAGATTTATTCAGTCACTGTTATTATAAAAATTGCCCAGCCTCTGACTCATTGTGAGCAAAGTCATTTGATGGTAATTTAACAAAATTGGTTTGTTGAGCATGCAGTTCCTGTCTGTCACGCTGGAAATTTCAATGCTACTCTCAAATAAATACAAAGAAATAACAGTAGTCATTTGGAATGTACAAAGCAACCCACCAGTTAAAAACATAATTGGCACAGGAGTGAAAATCTCTATCACCTTTCACTGACCTTTCTAATCAAACTAAAAACCAGCAAAGAAAGGTATTATTCTGGTCTTTGGCCTGACGGGCAACTCTATTTTGACTGATTTCTTTATAGTGAATAGCAGTTCGACTTGCTGATCCTTAACTGGCACAGAGCTGGGATTGTGTAATCCTCAGGTGGCAGACCGAGAGCTACAAGAGTTCATAAAATGTCTGCAGAAGGCATCCACAGAGAATCTGATGCCAAAAGGGGAGAGTAACTTTAAGCTTGATATCTCCTGCCCTGAGACAGGCAGACAATTAATCCAATTAACTGGCCAATTAATATCCACATTGGGTCCACTATGCGTTTCACTGGCGTAGGAATGGTTGTCTTCCTGTTGCACATAAGGGCTATTCCTCCCAATGGCACATCATGGGTCCCCATGGCTATACCACAGCCAGAGGGTCACCACCTCCAATTGCCATGGTCACTAGACTGTACATTGAGAGAATATATTCTTAGCAGTTCAAGGCAGCCTGATGAAGGAGGCATCTTTCCCTCCTCTTGAAGCCTTAGCGGAGGCCCAACTCTATTGGAAGAGCTGCCATAGGCTGCAAAACATCCTGCCCTCTGACTGTACCACCAGCTCAGGGAGGCAGACTGCTTTCCTTATACCAGCCAGTGCGGTAAAACCTGCCAGCATCTACTCGCACACAGACAGGACCTTAGGCATGTCATCACACTCACACAACTCTGGGTGTGCCAGTAAAATTCCAGCAGGCTTTCTTTTAGGATACTGTGTCGTGCTCTGATGGGTGCATCCAATAATGATTGTACATCTCTGCATCCCACACTGCCTCATTATTTTATGCTGCCTACACCAATTTTCAAAGCAAGGAATATACAGATAATGTTTGAAAATCACTGGTTCATGGATGTAGGTTTGCTCGCTGAGCTGGAAGGTTCATTTTCAGATGTTTCATCACCATACTAGGTGACATCTTCAGTGAACCTCTGAATGAAGCATTGGTTGTGTAGCCCACTTTTCTATTTATATGTTTGCACTTCCTAAGGTTGGTGATGCCATATCCTGTAGCGTTATCATTTCCTGTTCTGTGGTGACGAAATGTCTGAAAATGAACCTTCCAGCTCAGTGAGCACATACAGAATCTCAACCTGAGCTACAAATCTTCTCAAAATTTGCTATCTTCTCAAAATTCACTGGTTCCTATTACCTTGTCTTTATGATGCAGTGTATAATCTAACTTAGCATGAGCATTATCACGAGAAATCAATTGGCAACATTGGTCAGAAACTTGATTCAGAACCCTGAAGTACTGTGGACATTTTTAACTTGCAATTCTAAATGTGTTTCTTAAAAGAGGGCTGATACAGTCAAAAATAGCTTCAATGGCCTTCACTTAAGTGACTGTCTAGAGCAAGTGAATCACAAATTACACACCTATAGATACAAAAGGGATTTCAAATAAAAGCTCTTCAAAGGGTGAGAGAGAAAGTAAAAACAGACTACAAATGGGCTGGCGACTCCTGTACTATAACTAGAACCCTCCTGCACATAATGCCCCAAATTGCTGACATATTTTGTGATTTTTCTCTTTGAAAACACATGAGGACGGGATAAAACGCCAGTTTCAACTCTCCTGTTGTGTACAAGTGGGGCTGAATCTTCCTGAGTTTACCATAACAAAACAAAGGACTGTGGATGCTGGAAATTGGAAATAAAGGCAGCAGTGACTGGGTGAACTCAGCAGAACCGGCAGCATCTGTGAAGAGAGGAACAGAATAACATTTTAATTCTGGTAAGACCGTACTCCAGAACCTTCTGAAGAAGGGCCACTGGACTCAAATGATTAAGGCTGCCTTCTCTCCAAAGATGCTGCCAGACCTGCTGAGTTTTTCCAGCAATGTCTAATTTTGCTTGTCTTTACCATCCTGCATTCTGATGTCAGGGTGTTGTGAACATGACAGTTGAAGACCCACACTGCCGTCATCTCTGTGCTGAAGGTAAAGACTTTTCTCTACTTTGAGTGCTGCAAACTAGTCAAAGGGAAACAAGATACTGATGACCTCTGTCTCAATTTGAATGCTGGAGTTCAGTCACGATCGAAAGAAACCAGGACAACAGAATCACAACCAATTTGCAAAACCAAGGATCATTTACCAACATCACTATTACCAGTATCTTCTCCTGCAATAGCCTTTAACATTTAACTATCTACTCTTCCTGAACAATTCAGAGATGGATTTGCACTCTTCTTTGTACACTTTTATCTTGCAGACTCCCCTTTCATTGCTGACCTGTGTGTATGCGTGTTGCGTTAATAATTCCTCTCCCATTTAGTAATGAAGCAATAAAATCTTTGTGAGCTCAAGAAAGGCTGGTTAAATCAGATCCTTTTGAAACAGCTGTTGATTTGTGTCTGGGGAAAAGGAAAGAGATGGAATGGCACAGTGGTTCAGTGGTTAGCACTGCTGTCTCACAGAGCCAGGTGCCTGGGTTTGATTCCAGCTTCAGGCGACTGTCTGTGTGAAGTTTGCACATTCTCCCTGTATCTGTGTGGGTTTTTTCCTGGTGCTCTGGTTTCCTCCCACAGTCCAAAGATGTGCAGGTGAGGTGAATTGGCCATGCTAAATTGCCCATAATGTTCAGGGATGTGTAGGTTAGGTGCATTAGTCAGGGGTAAATGTAAAGTAATAGGGTAGGATGAATGGGTCTGGGTGGGTAACTCTTCAGAGGGTCAGTGTGGACGTGTTGGGCTAAATGGCCTGTTTCCACACTGTAAGAATTCTAAAAAAAATCCTTTTTAAATCAACTTTATTGCAACCAGTCAAGTAGGTGTGAATACAAAAGGGGATCCAGTTCATCCATCCTTACTGGAAGCTGATTATCCTGACGGCAACTATAAGAAATTAAGAAATCTCAAAAAGGGCTTGGTCATAGCATGTTCTACGAAGTCTGCACCATTTGCCCCTCAGAGTTCAGAACATATACAGTTCATGTAACGTTTTGACTCAAAGACACCTCCCGAACTGAACAATAAATTAGATTTCAGTCAGCAATGAGGACAATTTTTAACAGGTGCATTAAATAGCCATGATCCTATTGAGTAGCAGAGCAGGCTCAGGGGACCTAAGTGTCTATTCCTATTTCTGTTTCTTTTGATCTTAAAATTAACCAAATGCATCAAATTGCTCAAAATACTGCTTTCAGTTGTCTTTCGAAAGTATTCTCTTTTGAGACTGACCACTACAAATAAAAAGGTTTTGTAACACAGTAAAGGTATTTTAACGAAAGCATGTTCCCCCATAATAGGATCAAGATTATCATTATATTTCTTATTATGTCAGCAGGCACTCTCCTAAACACCTTTTTTTCCCCCATTTAGAAATGCTTCAGCACATTATATAAAGACAAGAGTTTGGGTTGATAATTCTGTTGGGCTTAGCAGTCTTGTTGGAGAGGTTTAGCAACTCTACCAATTGTTCTAATATTTACCATGTTAGAGATTCAGACTGTGCTCTTTGGAGTGTTGATGGCCCAGTGTGATACCATGAAGTAATTTCTGGAACAACTCAGTGGTTTTGTGTGGGTTGTAACACCAATTATGAGTTTCTTTACTCTCATGCAGCTAATTACAAATGATGCCTCTATCAGACCCATGTATTCCATTCTTGCTTGGTTAAGCTTCTACTTTGCCTGGACTACAGCACATCCAAGTCCCTGTTGTTCATCTTCTAACTCTCCCAATGCTCTGTTGACACACCAACCTCTGTGCTCTCTGGCTGACGTTGGCTCCCAGTGTGGCAACGTCTTAGTTTTAAAATTCTCATCCTTGTTTACAGCTGGTTTCACGCTTCCAAATCCCGGAAATGTCCCACACCCCCTACAAGACCTCAGCACTCCTCAATCTTGGCTTTTTGTTTGCCATTCTACTGCTCTTCAATGAAGATGTTTTCTCAAAAAACAAAAAGCTGGAATTAAGAATTTAATGAAAACCCCACCTGGTTCAGGTATGTCCTTTAGGGAAGGAAACTGCTAACCTTACCTTACCTGGTTAGGCCTACATGTGACTCCAGACCCACAGCAATGGAGCTGAACTGCCTGTTGAGCAATTAGGGATGGGCAGTAAGTGCTGGTCAGTCCAGCGACACTCTCATCCTGTTAATGAATTAATAGAAACTGTTCCTTTAACTGAGCTGTTAAATCAGGGTTAAATGATCTTGCCTTAGGATTTTTAGTTATGTTAATGTGAATGAGAGAGATTGCGGTAAAAATTAATTGGGTAGGGTTGGAGTGCCAATGTTACAAGGTATTGTTTTCCACTATGCAATGATTTAGTAGAATAGGTAGGCCTAATCCTCTTTGTTTACATGGTTTGTAAAATTGGCCATTCTCAGAGCATGTCAGAATTTGTATTTATAAGCCCTTCTCCTTTCTATTCTGGTGTACCAAGGATTAATTATTGGGAAAATGCCATATTAAGGGCATCAAAAGCTAATGGCATTTTGTTTTTACGTGTTTGTGCATGAACAAAATCAGAACCAAGAGAAAGCATGATTCCAACAGTTTCTGAGGTAATGTTTCTTAATAAAAAATGATATTGATCTCTACACATGTAAAACACTATTGCAGATGCAGTGTTATGAATTTGGAATGAATTACAAAGCTATGTAATTCATTCCAAATATTTGAAGGAGCTGCTTTGTTTTATTTTGCATGTTGAAGATTTAAAAAGGACAGCTGCTCTGCAAACAAATTCTGGAAGGACTGGACCATTATTCAGTATGAAGGGAGCATTGGTTATAAAAGCCTGAATTTGAAATGTTCTCTTGAAACACAAAGGTTTCCAGAGTTATGGAATACCTTGCTGAAGTTGACATGGCTGGAATATTTTCTTACGAGAGGAAAGTGTACAACTTGAGATATGATAATCAACATAAGATAGTCACTAAGGAATCCAACTGGGAACTCAGAAGAATCCTTCTTAACACAAAGGAATATGGGACTCGCTACCTCAGGGTGTGGTTGGACCAAATAGCATAGATTCACTTTACTGGGTTGATGGCATTCAAAACACAAACCGATCAGCCATCACCTTACTGAATGGTGGAGCAAGTTTGAGGGGCCAATTGGCCAACTTCTATTCCTAATTCCTCAGAACATTTGAAGCTGAAGAAGCATATGGGGGAGAAAATAATACAGTATTTTGGTCGTAAGCTTCAAGAAGAAAATATGGGTGCCAGTTCGCGTGGAGTGTAAACTGTAGAATGGGCAGGTCGGGTCCAATGGTCTGTGTCTGTCACCCCATTCCATACAGAAACTTATTTTATACCTAAAGGCCAGGAAGGAGGGATAGATAAGATAAGAACAAAAAAGTTAAACTTCTGCATGAGTCTTGTCTTTTCTGCAACAAGCCATGATCTTCATGGATACATAACTGTTCCTTGGCAAATTCTGGGGAGCCAATCTTTCTGCTGGTCTCCCCGCAGTTTACAATTACAATTTACTTATTCCCCAGTAACCAATCAAGAAACATTTACTCACACTGTGCTTTGGGGAGTGGAGGAAGACTTTGAATCTCACTCTTGAATCCTTGTCACTGGAGTTTGTTCCTTTCTCCAATTTCCACATACTACGTTGGAGCAAATTCATGCCTGAGGGACAATAAGCAAGCCACAGAAAAAGCACAGCTGGTAAATATAAAACGGAAGATGCTGCTTCTAAACTGTTTCTAATGCCTTCAAGTACTAAGGGTCCTGACAGAGGCAGGAAACTGTAAATCAGTCTTTCCTGTGGAGGCTAACATTGCCTGACGTTTTCTCTACCAGTAGTTTCTTTCTCTCAACAGCCACCCAAACGGTTGCACTGAGCAGAGAATCACCAGGGCAGATTGCTTTCTTGTAATTCCAGAGAGGAACAGTTTGTATTTAAATCAATCAGCTGATCTGTGTTGTCTTGTTTTGCCTTGGGCTCAATCTGATAGAAATTAGATGGGTTTGAGCTACAAACCCCATCTAATGGGAGCGGTTGAATACATTAGATTACCTACAGTGCGGAAACAGGCCCTTTGGCCCAACTAGTCCACACCGACCCTCCACAGAGTAATCCACCCAGGCCCATTCCCCATAACTAAACGGGCAATTTAGCATGATAAGTTCACCTGACCTGCATATCTTTGGACTGTGGGAGGAAACCAGAGCACCCGGAGGAACTCCAGGCAGACATGGGCGAATGTGCAAACTCCACACAGGCAGTCGCCCGAGGCTGGGATCGAACCCAGGTCCCTGGTGCTGTGAGGCAGCAGTGCTAACCACTAAGCCACCATGAGCTATTTTCCTGGAGTATTTTCCTGGACAGAACCCCACTGGTTCTCATCTACCACCCCATCAACCTCCATATTCGTCATTTCCGCCACCCATCGTATCATCTGTCATCATTTCCGCCACTTCCAAACGGACCCCACCACCAGGGATACATTTCCCTCCCCTCCCCTATCAGCGTTCCAAAAAGACCACTCCCTCCGTGACTCCCTCGTCAGGTCCACACCGCCCACCAACCCAACCTCCACTCCCAGCACCTTCCCCTGCAACTGCAAGAAATGCAAAACTTGTGCCCACACCTCCTCCCTCACTTCCCTCCAAGGCCCCAAGGGATCCTTCCATATCCGCCACAAATTCACCTGCACCTCCACACACATCACTTACTGCATCCGTTGCACCCGATGTGGCCTCCTCTATATTGGGGAGACAGGCCGCCTACTTGCGGAACGTTTCAGAGAACACCTCTGGGACACCCGGACCAACCAACCCAACCACTCCGTGGCTCAACACTTCAACTCCCCCTCCCACTCCACCAAGGACATGCAGGTCCTTGGACTCCTCCATCGCTAGACCATAGCAACACGACCGCTGTAGGAACAGTGCCTCATCTTCTGCCTAGGAACTCTCCAACCACAAGAGATGAACTCAGATTTCTCCAGTTTCCTCATTTCCCCTCCACCCACTTTGTCTCAGTCCCAACCCTCGAACTCAGCACCACCTTCCTAACCTGCAATCTTCTTCCTGACCTCTCTGCTCCCACCCCCACTCCGGCATATCACCCTCACCTTGACCTCCTTCCACCTATCGCATTTCCAACGCCCGTCCCCCAAGTCCCTCCTCCCTACCTTTTATCTTAGCCTGCTGGACACACTTTCCTCATTCCTGAAGAAGGGCTCATGCTGAAACGTCAATTCTTCTGCTCCTTGGATGCTGCCTGACCTGCTGCGTTTTTCCAGCAACACATTTTCAGCTCTGATCTCCAGCATCTGCAGTCCTCACTTTCTCCCCGGGTATATGAATAGGAAGGGTTTGGGAGTATGGGCATAATACTGCTAAATAGGACTAGATATATTTAGGATATCTGATTGGCATGGACAAGTTGGGCCGAAGGGCCTGTTTCCATGCTGTACATCTCTATGACACTATAAAATGAACCAACAGGAAGAGGAGATTTTAGATTTAGATTAGATTCCCTACAGTATGGAAACAGGCCCTTTGGCCCAACATGTCCACACCGACCCTCCGAAGAGTAACCCACCCAGACCCAATCCCCCACCCTATATTTACCTCTAACTAACACACCTAAACTATGGGCAATTTGGCATGGCCAATTCACCTGACCTGTACATCTTTTGAATTGTGGGAGGAAACCCACACAGACAAAAGGAGAATATGCAAACTCCACACAGTCGCCCAAACTGGAATCAAACCAGGCTCCCTGATGCTATGAGGCTGCAGTGCTAACCACTGGGCCACCATGCCACCCATGATTTAGATTTAGACTTTATTGTCATGTGCCCGCAGGTAAAAACAATACAGGAGTACAGTGAAATGTGTGCAATGTCATCATGCATTGCGCCAAATTAGGTATAAGTATTTAGGTACAAAATCTTCAGAACATTGTAAAAGGAATAAGGAACAAATTTAAAAGCGAGACAGTCAGTCTTAGAACAGGTACACAATCCTTTATGGAAATTCCAAAATCCAAAAAGCTCCAAAGTCCAAAGTTTTGTTTGTGAAGTTTTTTTCAAAATAACAAGGCTGTCTGGGGTGTGAACAGGTGACCCAACTCCACACCCACTTGACCCACGTCACTCAGATATGACATGGTGGCGTGACCCAGCACTGGCAGGTATCAATTGTATCTCAGCACTTGTACTAGTCACGCGTGGGTCTGCTGTAGGGTAAGGTATTTTTTATTTCACTGTGAAAATGTAATTTATTCTGAAGTCCAAAAAAGACTGAAATCCAAATAACAACTGGCCCCAAAGATTTCAGATAAAGGATTGTGTAAATAAAAATAAGGAAATTAAGTTAAAAGTTAAACATTACAGACCTTCCTAGTATTAAGCAGAAAAAGTAAAGAAATAAAGCTAAAAGTTTAAACATTGCAGACTTTCTAAAGTGCCAAATAATGCTGGGATTGCACTTTCTACAAGGCCTCGATCTCCTCCACTTTCCTTGCGCAGTCCAATCCAGGATTCCCACCTCCAGGCCACCACCACCGTGCGTCCAGGAGCAGTACAACGGGCCTACCATGCCACCAAAGTAACCGCCATGCCTGTCAATCCATCAGGAGTAACGATTCGGGACCTACCACATTTCCACAGAGATTCCAGAAACATCCCCATCTTCAGTGATGTCTTGGCTGAGCACGTAAGGCAAGGGTGAAGCATTTGCAAGCATCTTCATCATAGATTCCAGTCATCAGATCATTCAGTTCACTCCACGGGTTGTCAGAAATTAGCTGAGGGGAATAGATATAGCAAAAAAAATGATTTAGCTGAAGATTTATGCCCTGAAGCCAGAGGCATTCCAAAAAAGTGGATAATATCCCAGGAAAAGGAAGCAGTGAAAATCCAATCCAGACAAGTATCAGTTTATCCTTGATCGAGTGATTCGAAATATTGCTGACAGTGCTAGCAAGTGGCACTTATTCAGCAATAACCTACTCATAAAGTGTTCAGTGCTCAAGACATCGTTATGACCTTTATCCAAACATGAACAAAAAAAGAGTCAAAGCTCAATTTCAAGTGAGAATGATGATGCTTGACATCAAGATGGCAGCTTGATTGTTCCCAGGCATGGAGCAATGTGGTTAATGGTGGGTCAGTTGGGAAAATATTAGATTGGAAATGTTAGATTCTCAATGTCGATACAAAAGTATGATTTTCCACTGAAGGTTTGAATGGAGAGTTGAGAACCTCATTAATGAACATTGAATTATTGGATGCCTTCATACCTCATTAATACCCAATCCTGCCTCATTTATGTGTTCTGAAGAAGGGTCACGTGACTCGCAATGTTAACTCTGCTTTCTCTGCACATGTGCTGCTGAGTTCCTCCAACAATTTCTGTTTTCAACTCTCATTTACAAACAGTGGCATCTCCAGCTCCTTGCTTACTTCTTCAGGCCTGCATCAGGGCCATCAATCTGCAGTGCCTCAGGGCACACTCCATGGGCAGTACCACCCTTATCCATGGAGTCTGCATCAGTCTCACCATATCCTCGTGGCACATTTCAGAATAAATTGGGGCACGTTTCTCCACTTCAACATTACACTTTTGAGTCCACTGACACCTTACAGTACAATGCTACTGCTTGGCCACTTTGCACATAGCGAAAGCTCCACACAGTATCAGCTCAGTGAATCTTCTCTGGACTGCCTCCAATGCAAGCATATCTTTCCTAACATAATGGGAAAAAAACTGTTCACAGTCTTCCAGCTGTGCTCTGACTCGTACCTTGCATGGTTTTAACAAACCCTCTATAATTTTATGCTCCATTCTCTTTCAAATAAAAAAAGCCAACATTTCATTTGCCTTTCCTATTTCCCACTGAACTTGGATGTTATCTTTTTGTGAATAATGGATGAGAACTCCCAAATCCCTCTATTCTGTAGCTTTCTGCCATTTTCTCTATTTAATTTAAATAATGTTCATTCTTCCTACTGAACTGCATAACCTCACATTTGTCCAAGACTGCCAAATGTTTGCCCACTCGCTTATCCTATATCCGCAGTGTTTGAGTCATCTTCACCATTTGCCTTACCATTCATTTTTGCACCATCTGCAAGCTAGAGAAAGTGCATTCATTTTCCTCATTTAAGTCACTCATTGTAAATAACTATGCCCCAGCACTGATCCCTGTAGCATTCCATTGTTTACAGCTTGCCATCTTAAAATTGCACCTCATCCCCTCACCAACCCCAACTTTCTGTCTTCTATCAGTTAGCCAATTCTCTCTCAAGGCTAATTTGTCATGTCCAACAGCATGGCCTCTCATCCAATGAGGTAAGAGCAGCCTAATGTGCAGTATCTTACCAAATGCCTTCTGGAAATCCAAATATATCACATCCACTGCTCCCCCTCCAACTATCAAACAAAACAAGAGTACTGTGGATGCTGGAAATGCAAAACAAAAACAGAAACTACTGAAGAAACTCAGCAGATGTGGCAAAATCTGTGGAGAGAAAGCTGTTCTGGGTCCAGTGACCCTTCTTGATCTGTCCTGCTTGTTACCTCTTCAAGGTATTCCAGGAAATTTGTCAAGCATGATTTCTCTTTCATTAAGCCTCGCTGACACTGCTTGATAATAGTCTATATTTCTAAATGCTCTGCTATAACCTTCTTTAACATTCTCACATTTTCCCAAGAACATATGAAAAGCTAACAGACCTGTCGTTACCTTTTTTTTTTGGCTCTTTCCCTTTTTAACTCAACATCTCAGTGGTGTCTATTCCTGCCCTCCAAACTGATCTTACATGTACACAGTTTCCAATTGAGCTGATAGGATGGAGTCTGTAATTCGTGATGTATGGTGGCTCTCAGGCCAATGGCATGAAGAGTAGATCAGTGGCCTAGAGGTGAACTGCGAATTGGTGAGATTCAAAGATGATAAATGAATGGTTATGTACTGGAAGGCTTTGGGAAGAATATACCAAGAACATTATTACTTTACGGGGCTTGAAAACAAAATACAGTGTATTCTATTCTTTGCCTTGATGCATTATGTTATATTGGATTTGAAGATTATTTCCTGAAGTATTGATTCTGATCCTGTAAGAGCAATCCAGACCTTTACCTTACACAATTGTTTTTAAGTTAAACAAGCCACTAACTCTATAGAGAAGGGAACATTCAATCCAGGACAATATTGCTTCACACCAGGTACTTTGATGTATTTTCTTGTTTTTTTTTTATTCTGCAGTGTTCCAAGTTTCTCCCTCAGCTATCGTGGCAAAACAGTGGATTCCAATTTTCTCACCTTGCCTTCAGCAGCTACTGACTCATACTGAACTCGATTATCAATCCTGAGCTATTTGCTGCTCTCCAGTATTGCATTTAAGATTTTATCTTGCGTATTCTAGCTGGATGTTAAATGTCAGCAATGTTGCCAACAACAAATTGCATTGATATAACACCTTGCACATATGTAGTCATGATTTGGAGATGCCGGTGTTGGACTGGGGTGTACAAAGTTAAAAATCACACAACACCAGGTTATAGTCCAACAGGTTTAATTGGAAGCACTAGCTTTCGGAGCACCGCTCCTTCATCAGGTGATATGTGTTGTGTGATTTTTAACCTTGCACATAGTAAGGCTCCCAGTGTACTTCAGCCGTGATTTGACATTTTGGGGGGCATTGGGATAAAGGAGAAACATAAGGAAATGTATTAGAGGAGGTGAAAGAGGTTTAGGTGAGGATTTTAGAGCTTAAGGGCCTGGACATTAGGTGGTTGCCATTGCTTGGGCCAATTACGGAAACCAAGGTTGCTCGATTGTGTGAAATTGGAAAATGGCGGAGGGTTGAGGATTAAAAAAATCGACAGAAGGTTGAGACAATGGACTGATTTAAATATAAGGGAGTGAAATTTAAAACTCAGACATTGTTTGAGGGAAAGCCAATATAGATGAACTACAACTGGACTGATGATGGTGTACATACTATTGAAGTGTGGAAGGAGATGTCAGAGTCAGACGTCTCCAGCCTAGCATTTATTTCGAGTGGCAAAGATCAGGAATGAGAACATTGATCCAACTCCAACCCCTCCCCATTCAGAAAAAGAGGCAAAGTATTCATTTATAGAGTGAAGTGAAAATAAAGTGAAATGTCATCACTTACATTCCCTTGCAGTCCGTGCATGTGAGTAGAAAACCCCATCATCAAAGTAAGGTTTGTTCAGCAAATACTGGATAGCAACAAGAAGCAAATTAGTGAAGTTCTTTATTATCCCTGTCGACAGCTACTGACTTGATGAGAAATATTAGCCCTCAGGGAAGAAATCTTCAAACTGTACTCACAAGCTAAGAGTCTCGAGCTGCTTTGCAGGACAGTCCTCAATGAAAATCCTGACAGCTTTATAGATTTTCCACTGGGAATCTCTGCCTTACCAAGTGGAACTATGTGCTCTACAAATTCAGAGGCCGCAGACTGATCCAACAGGAAGATAAACAACTTACAGTGTCTCTTGCAACACTCCTAAAGCCAGTCATAGCCAATTAAGTTTTGTCACTTGAAATGCAGGAATAGTGGCAGCCAATATGTATGAATAAGCAAGATCCCACACAGGGTAATGTCTGGCTAAGAGCTAAACAAGCCATTTTGCTAACCCCGGTTGAGGAATACTTTTTTTTAGTAAATATATTTATGAGCAATTTTTTTTTAAGTTTACGAACATATAAAATTATTGAGACAAGACAATCAATAACAAATATCAGTATAATAAAAAGAAAAAACACAAATTACAATACAACTACTGTCTACTAACTACTAACCTACCCTATAATACAAAACAAACCCTAACACTGTGTAAAGCAACACCAATAAATAAGTAAATAACTAATAGATCAAAAAAAAGCAAAAAAAAACAGAATACTGAACAGCTATGCTTGGTGCAAAGCTCCCAAAGGAACACAGGCATTGTATATACACCCATATTAACTCAGGAGACCCCTCTGGGGCCCAGGGCTCGACAAACCTACCATCCTGGTTGAACAAATGCCTGAGTTAAGAAAACTGACAAATCTATATCCAAATAACTCAAGTAGGGCTGCCATGTCTTATAAAAATGGTTTGTTGTGTGGTGCACCATGTTTGTAAACAGGTCTAAGGGAATGTGCTCCATAATTAATCTCTGCCATCCCAGCCAGCCCGGAGGGTTCTCAGACACCCAGCTCACCAGAATATTCCTCCGTGCACAGTGTGCAAGAATATTCAATAGTTCTTTCCCATGCCCGTCTAAAGATGGTAAATTTGGTTGACCTAAGAGGAGAACTTCAGTCCTCAATACCCTCCCTATCTTTCCCTCCACGGTGCTCCAATAAACACAGACCCTGTGGCATGCCCAGAAGCAATGGGTAAGAGTACCTACACTTATTTAACATTTGGGGCACGCTGATGATGCCATTTTTAAATTTCGCCAGACAGTCTGGTGCCAGATGAGCCCTGTGCAGAACTTTTAACAGCATAGTGCATGTCCTGTTACAGATTGAGATCTTTTGAGCATTCTCCCATATGTTCTCCCATGTTTCAGAAGAGAGCTCCACTCCTAGCTCTTGCTCCCAGACCTCACATAACCGGTTAATATCCTGCCAGGCCCTGCCACCCAGCAGGCGATAGAGGGCACTAACCGAAAGGGTGCTTGTGGAACATAGCAACAACCTCTCTGTATCGGGCTTATAGGGCTTAGTGAGAATGTAGTCTTCTTCTGGATGAAATCCCTAACCTGAAAAAAAACGGAAAAGGTCTCTGCTGGCAACCCATAATTGTGGCTCAGTTGCTCAATAGACATCATAACCTCCCCCTCAAACAATCTCCCAAACTAGAAACTCCTCTCACTGTCCATAGTTTGAATCCTGAGTCCATCATACCTGGTCGGAACCCTGGCATGCCAACTATAGGCATAAGTGGCAAAGTCTTGGATAAGCAACCCTCACTCTGACGCATTGCCCTCCATGCCTTGACTGTATTAATGACAATGGGGTTCCGGCAGTGGCCCATAACTGTCCTCATCTTATCCATGAACGAAATGTTTACAAGAGACCACTTTGCCTGGGAAGCCTTAATATCCAGTCATATTGAGTTTGGATCAATCACAGACAAAGGACAGCAGGAAACTCAATTGATCCCTCCTGATGTCTGGGAAATCAACTCCTCCCCCTCCTTGAGGCAACTGCAATTTAGTAAGTTTGATGAGGGGCCGTCCACGATGCCAAAGGAACCAAACCATCCCATAAGCTTCCGCAGCGTTGTCATTGGAAACATTATAGGGAGCATATGCATGGGATAAAGCAAACGAGGAAGAACATTCATTTTAATGAGAGACATCCGGCCCAGCCATGAAATTGGAAGAGCCTCCCACCTCTGGAGATCTCGCCTAATATTGTCGAGCAAGTGAGCAAAGTTAGTCCGAAACAGCAGATCAAACTTGGGGGTAATAAAAATGCCTAGGTACCGGACCACTTAAAAGGGAACTTAGAGCCACCTTCAACTTCTGGCACATTCTTAAGGTTCCCCAAAGTCATAGCCTTCAATTTTGCAAAGTTAATCTTATACCCTGAAATAATTCATAATGAATTGATACATTGTATCAAATGGGGTACGCAGGTCATCGGGTTCGATAAAAACAGAAGGACATCACCCGCACACAGTGTAATCTTGTGTGCCCTCGATCCCACTTCTGGAGCGGTTATGTGGACTTTCTGACAAATGGCCTCTGCCAGCGGCTCTATCACCAACGTAAACAACAACGGTGAGAGGGCAGTTTTGCCGACTACCCCTATCTATCCTAACATTCCCAGACTTCACCCCGTTGGTGATGACCGCGGCCAGACGGTGGCGATATAAAACCTCCACCGACCTAGCAAAGACCCCAACCCAGCCCAAACTGTTCTAAGATATAAAAACGATTCCACCCGGTCAAATGCTTTCTCGGCATCTAAGGAAATCACCAACCCCTGAATCGACCATTGCTGACAAGCTTGGACCATATTCAGCAACCTTCTAACATTAATAGAGGACCTACGGCCCCTTATAAAGCCTGTCTGGTCCTTTTTAACAATATGGGGCAACACCTTTTCCAATCTCAGTGCCAGAATCTTGAACAGAAATCTTGAAATCTGAATTTAATAGAGAGATGGGCCTGTATGAGGCACAATCCTCAGGAACCTCCCCTTCTTTAGAATTAAGGAAATATTAGCTTCTCTCAAAGATGGTGGTAGGCATTCATGAATATAGGAGTGATTGTACATCTCCAACATTGGTCCTGACAGAATCCCTATAAATTCCTTATAAAACTCACCCAGGAGACCATCAGGGCTAGGTGCTTTCCCACTCTGAAGTTGCTTAGTTGCCTCCTGTAGTTCCTGAACTTTCAAGGGGACATTAAGGAGAGAGGCCTGTTCCAAGGTACCCCTGGGAGGTCCAAGTTCTTAGAAAAGTCTCCATTTTAGCCCTCCTGTCCTCGCAACCTTCAGACCGATACAATTCAGAGTAAAAGCTCCGAGAAGCCCCATTAATCTTTTTTAGCATCATATGTAAGGACCCCAGCACTGTCTCTGATTGCAGTAATGGATTGGGGAGCACACATTTTCCTAGTCAGGTATGTTAAATACCTCCCTGGCCTATTACCATATTCGAACAGCCTTTGTCTAGCAAAGCAGGTTCTTTCTTTGTGTTTTCTGTCAATATTGAATTCAATGCAGTCAGGAGGGCCGTGATCCACTGTAGCTTTGTCACCAAAGGCCGCACAAAATGTGCCGCCTCGGCAGCTTTCAACTGCGTCTCAAGTAGACTCTGCTGTTCCTCCTTCCTGTCGTTTCCGGCGAGCCAAATAGGAAATAGCTAATCCCCTAGCAAAGGCCTTAGCGGTCTCCCATAGCCTGGACGGATTACTACCCATGCCTGAGTTGATAGTCAAAAATTCCTGAAACCCCTTCAAAACATATTCCACAAATTTGGAATCCTTAAGTAGAAAGGGGTCCAAATGCCAGTGCCGCAAACCTAGCCCCACATTCTTGTCCCTAACCTCCAAATATACCGCCGCCTGATCAGAGATAGCTATATTCTCAATTTTACAACCCACAATCGAATCCAGACGGGCCGAGGGAGCTAGAAAAAGATTAATCCTTGTGTGACACTTGTGTGGGTTTGAAAAAAAGCGAAGTGTCTGCGAAAAAAAGTGAAGATATCTCCAAATATCCACCAGTCCCAACTCCTCGCATAAATCAGCCACCTGCTTGGCCTGCGAAGAAATAGTTGGGGGCCCACAAGGCATCCTGTCCATTGTTGGATCCAAAAGACAATTAAAATCCCCCCTATAATAATGCGCCATGTTCCAAAAGCACTCAACTTAGAGAAAGCACTAATCAAAATTTGAGGGGATGCGCCGGAGGCAGTAGACATTTAAAAAGCCATATTCTTCTCTACATATCAGGGCTTTAAGTATCACAAACTGTTCCTGCTCACCTTCCACCTGTTCTAATAATGTGAACGGAAGATTTTTCTGGATAATTACAGCCACTCCCCTACTTTTAATACTAAAGGATGAAAAGAATACTCAGTCATAACCACGCCCCCCCCCGCCCCCACACACCCTGTTGTAATTTCAGGTGTTCCCCATCATCAAGATGAGTTTCCAGCAACAAAGCGATATCAACCCTTTCCCTCCTAAGGCTAGAAAGCACATTTTTCCTTTTAACAGATGAATGACTTCCCTTGATGTTCCAGATGCACCATTTAGTAAGACACTTAGCCATATCCCTTTTCAGAGACCCTTGAACCTCTGGGAGGGAAAGCCCTGCTTACAAAGCGCTGGGCACTAGTAAATAAAGACTCATAGAGTCCAAGAATTATATATACAAAAACTATTCTATCATAACTATAAACAAACTATATACTACCAAAAACTGACAAAGAAAACCGACCATTAAACCTTGAATGGAAGACTCTTGCATAGGGGGCACTCACCCTACCCATCCCCTCCTTCACAGCTCCTTCAAACCCGGACTGTGCCCAGCCTTAGGCCAGAAAAAAAACAAGAAGATGATCCTTAAATCAACAGGAAAAAGACAAAGTCAGGATAAGCACTCCACTCATCCTTGGCTTCATGTCACCCCTACTTGTGACGAAAAGAGAAACAGAACAAACAAACAAAAAAGGGGGAGACAACAAAGAACATCCACAAATATTCCCATCAGAAAATTCAGTTATTAAAAAAATGGAACAACTTATTTCAAGTACTTTTCCCACTTTCCAAAAAAGAAATTATTAGGAAGGAAGAAAGGAATTAAAAAAGGAAGGGAAAACAAGGGGAAAGAAGGAAAAGAAAACAAACATTAACCGTATTCTTCAGGCCTGTCCATCTAGTTTAAAGTGTCAACAAAGTTTTTAGCTTTATCCGCTGAGTCAAATGTATAAACTGAGTCCTCGTGGCTGAAACGGAGCACTCCAGGGTATCTCATGGTACTGGATGCCCAGGTTCCTCAGCCTCTTTTTAACTTCATCGAAGGACTTCCTCTTTTGAATTACAGCAGCCGAAAATTCCTGGAAAAGCATGATTTTTGACCCCTTGTACAGCAGTGCCTGTGGATCATTTCCCAGTAACCTAGAAGCTTCTATCACTTTTTTGCTTGTCCTTATATGAGTGGAAGTGCATTAGGACCGGGCGGGGCATTGCACTAGCCCTGACCTGTGCACTGTAACCCAATAAACCCTTTCAATCTGCAGCCTGATGGCCTCGATATGAAGGCCCAAAAACTTCGGCAGTCAGCTTTCAAAGAAGCTGACTGGCTGCTCACCTTCCTCACCTTCAGGGAGCCCGATAATTCGGAGATTTATCCTTCGACCTTGATTTTCGAGGTTGTCGATATGGTCTCGCAAGGTCTGCACCTCTCGCTCCAGCACCTGGATCCGACTGGATGAGGACTCCATCGCAGCTTCCAAGGCCTCAGTTCGACCCTTCCTCTCCTTCAGCTGCTCCCCAAGGCCCTGGATCTCCTGCTTGTGCTTCTGCAGCATGGACGCAATAGGTTGGACCTGGGCACGAATCTCCCCACGGATCTCCTCAATCGCAGCCCCAACTTTCAAGGTAGGTCTCTCCCTCACTGCAGCCAATTCCTGTGAGTCTGTCAGGTCCCTGGGGGAGTTCAGGAGTGGCTGCTGCTGCTGCTGCAGTCTCTGGTGTGATAGGCGCTGCAGTGGAGTGTCCTTCCTGCTGCTGTTTGCTCAATCCTTTTTCCTTTGACATCCTTCCCACTCCCAAATATTAATAAATATGTGTTCTGTAAAGTTTTAAACTAATAATTCCACCACATATGTTGGTCAGGGATGGCAAAAAACACCAGTATGCCTTGGCTGTCAGGCTGAGTTGTCCACAGCAGTTCTACAGAATCGCTGCCATCTTGCCAAGTCTCCAGGAATACATTTTAGTGAGAATTCGCTGTTTATCTTCAAGATTTCCATATGGGATGTTAAACTAGCTTGGGGGTTGGGGAGCGGTACTTGGTTAACTTCAAATCCGAAGGTACAGCACTACCTCAGAACAGCTCTGAACTATGACTCTGGATTTCACACTCAAGTCCCCTTCACTGTTAACTTCCCAATTATCCTTAAATCTCCTTTCCAAGGTTGGAGCTATATAATCATAATGAAGCCATAAACCACAGGTTGTTAAAATCTAACGCCACTCAATTAATTCGATCATCCAAGTGGATTAAGAGGCAACAAAAATAGCAGCATACAAGAATTTAATGGCAATGAACAGAGGGCTGCTGATTATTATTATTGTTAAGCACATGGTCATAAGTCACTAGATTCAAACATATGGTCAATGAGATGATACAACCTGATTTTTTTGCACTGTAAGGTCAAAGTCTCAGATTGTTCCGACTGGTGAGTTAGGGCAAACCTACAAGCAATAACTGCATCTGGGAACTGTTATCTAAAGTTCAAGAAATAGCCCAACAATCATTGACGTTGTTGCAAAACGCTGGCAGAGATTTATTTATTGAGTGGGGTAAATATCATGATAGAATTGGGCATGTCATTTGGAAGACTTACACAAGAGCATGTACTTGTATGAGGAGGGGGGGATAAGATTTCATTGTGATCAAGGGCGAAAAGCAGAGAAGACATCTGAAGTGAAAGTGGCAGCATGTTGGATAACGTTTCAAAACTTTTTTTAAGCAGAAAGACTTCAACTCAAGATTTATTTACTGATGTCTGATCTTTCCACCAGCATCTTTCTCTCCGCAGACTACCCAGGTGATGCTCCTCTGTACAGTCAGTAAGGAAGGAATTTCTGCCATTATATTTGAACATAATGCTATTCAAATTCATCTCTAGATATATTTTATTCATTTTGAATTGGCTGCTTCCGTTCAGTGACTGTGTTGAGTTCCTGTCTGAAAGATTAAAGGGTGGTCTGTATAATTGTCTTCATTGAGCTGAGAAAGGGTTTCTCACTGTGCAATTATAAAGGGGGAAGCTATTCACTACTGGTATTTTCTGATTATTTGGAAGGTTAGAGTCACTCATTGTGCATTGATAGAAAATTGCCATATATTCAGTAGGGTAAGAATCACAGACCTTGCAATTGTATAAACTGCTTATTTATTCAGCAGGGTAAGGATTATGCATTGCCCAGCTGTTTAGAGTTTCTCTATATAAAGATTATGCACTGCGTAATGGTGCAGAATTTCTGTATATTCAGCAGGATGCAGGTCATGCAATATAGTATAATAATTACAAAATAATATTGCAGAGACATGCAGACAGATTAAGCAAGTAGGCAAAAATTTGGCAGATAGAATATAATGTGGGGAAATGTGAGGTTATGCACTTTTGCAAGAAGAATGCTGGTGTTGAATGTTATTTGTTATGAAGGTGTAGAAGTGTATTGTACCTTTAAGAAAGTTCAAAGCTAGCAGAACTACCTGACAGCATCAAGTATTCTGAACAAGATACAATGTAACCTTTTGGTCCAGCAGCTAGAGTAGCTGGTTGCCTGGAAACAAAAACAAATTCAAATTAGGCCAATCAGTTTAAATTATACCTCCCAAAAAATACCAAACTCCAATCAAGTTTGAATCTAGCATATTGACAAAGGCGGCATGGTGGCACAGTATTTAGCACTGCTGCCTCACAGCACCAGAGACCCAGCTTCAATTCCCGCCTCAGGCGACTCTCTTTGTGATTTGCACATTCTCCCTGTGTCTGCGTGGGTTTCCTCCCACAGACCAAAACAAAATGTGCAGGTTAGGTGAATTGGCCATGCTAAATTGCCCGTGGTGTTAGGTGAAGAGGTAAATGTAGAGGAATGGGTCTGGGTGGGTTGCGCTTCGGCGGGTCGGTGTGGACTTGTTGGGTCGATGGGCCTGTTTCCACACTGTAAGTAATCTAAAAAACAATAACACAATCCAATGCTTTTGGGGTATAAGACTGGTAAAACATGAACAGTTGGGGAAAAACTACCAAGCCACCAGCATGTACAGACTGCCTGAAACACAACTCTCTTAAAGTTTATCTTAAACACAGCTCTCTTAAACCTTTATCAGTCAATGACCTGTGAAATAGAAATCCTGAAGAAGAAGAAAATCTATAGAGAAAGATTCAACAGCTGCCTGCTTTTGAAATCTGAATTTTTGGTAAATCTTATTCAGAGGTTTTATCAGACTATCATAGAAGGAAAAGTAAAAGATAGGTTAGAGGAAGGAGTTGTAAATAATTGTTAGTTAATTATTCTCTGTTATACTTGAAGAAATAAAGTTGTTAATTTTTACTTTACATAGTTCTTGGCCTCCCGAATTTTCACAGATTACTGCAAGGGGTAAATCATTTTAATGTTGCTGGTTCAAATTAGCAGTGTGGGGGGATTTACCCCCATGTCATATCAGATTTGAGGGCTCGTCATTGAAATTTGAATGGTTTGGGGTCTTTTGTCCGTGATTGAACAGTTTGGGTCTTGGAGTTGTGATTTGAACTGGTTTAGACAGATGTGAATAGGTTTGGGAGTATGACAAAATGGCAGCCGATTAAACACTTGCAGGTTAGTGTCCTAGATCTTCAAGTAAAACATAGGGGAGATCATTTGTTTAATTTTAGTGACTTGTGGTTGATTAACAGTGAGAGAAATGGCTCTTAAAATTGCTAAAGAGGTTCTGGGATTTGAAGATGATACTCAAATTTGCCAAGAAAGTTTAGAAGGAAAGAAAAAGGCCATACTTTTAGAATTAGCAAATAAGTTAGATTTGGGTTTGACCAAGGACAAAAGTAAAGTAGTGGGCGGCACGGTGGCACAGTGGTTAGCACTGCTGCCTCACAGCGCCAGAGACCCGGGTTCAATTCCCGCCTCAGGCGACTGACTGTGTGGAGTTTGCACGTTCTCCCCGTGTCTGCGTGGGTTTCCTCCGGGTGATCCGGTTTCCTCCCACAGTCCAAAGATGTGCAGGGTCAGGTGAATTGGCCATGCTAAATTGCCCGTGTGTTAGGTAAGGGGTAAATGTAGGGGTATGGGTGGGTTTCGCTTCGGCGGGTCGGTGTGGACTTGTTGGGCCGAAGGGCCTGTTTCCACACTGTAATGTAATGTAATCTAATCTAATCTAAAGCTGAAATTGTAAGTGAATTACTCAAACACTTAGATGTGTCATAGAAACAGACAAGTGCAGTAGAGGTAGAAAAACTTAAATTATAGTTGAGGAAAATGGAGTTAGAAGATAAACAAAGAGAAAGAGAGGAAAGTGAGAGAGAAAGAGGGAGAGAGGAAAAAGAAAGAGGGAGAAGGTTCTTAGCTGAACAAAAAGAGAGAGAATTTGATCTTGGGAAGTTGTGATTTGGTCAGCAAAGTCAAGTTAACAGGATGGAGACTGAAAGAGAAGGTAGTGATATATACATATATGTCAAAACTCTGCCACATTTTAATGAGAAAGATGTTGGAGCCTTCTTTATTTCATTTGAAAAATTGGCTAGGAAGATGGAATGGTCTGAGGATTTATGGGTAATGCTAGTTCAGACTAAACTGGTCGGCAGAGCTACTGAGGTATTTGCAGCACTGTCAGATGAGGCGTCAAGAGATTATGAAGAGGTTAAACAGGCTATTTTAAGTGCATATGAATTGGTACCAGAAACATATAGATAGCAGTTCAGAAACACGAAGAAGTAACCAGGTCAGACTTATGTTGAGTTTGAAAGAATTAAACATAGTCATTTTGAAAGATGGGTGTGAGCCTTAAAGATAGATAAGACCTATGAGGCTCTACAAGACACTATTCTGCTGGGGAAGTTTAAAAACTCACTTCCAGAGATGATAAGAATTCACATGGAGAAACAGAAAGTTCTGGAAGTGAGAAGGGTAGCAAAATGAGCAGATGAATACATGTTGGTGCATATGACAAGCTTCTGGCCAGAATTTTGTCCTGTGAGGGATGGAAGTTGGGAAAAGGGGAGATCCTACACTGCAAAACGAAGAGTAGAGAGCACTGGTAATAATTTACAACAGGATAAAATAGTAGCCCAAGAGTGTGGAAAGGAGGTGAAAGGTCTTAGGTGTTTCCATTGTGGGACACATAAAGTCACAGTGCTGGGCGTTAAAGAAAGGCACTGTGGGAAAAGATGTGGTAAAAGAAGCTAAGCCAGTGGCATTAGTGAAGGTAGTAAAGGAGACCCCAAGAGTAGCCGAGGAGCTGCAGGAGAGTGCACAGCCTGGGCAGGGGCTGGGTATGAAGTTAGTACCTGATCTCTACAAATAATTTGCCTCTGTGGTTGCTCAGAAAGAACAGGGGGAGAAGGACAAGAAGTTATAATTTTGAGAGATGCAATATCTAACCAGTCGCTGATAGTAAGGGATGGGCGAATATGCACTCTTTCTGATCTGTTACCCAAGAGTGTGGCAATTTGTGGGATAAATGGACAGAAATTTAGCATTCCCCTGTGTAAGATCAGGTTGGAGTGCCAACTCAAGCCTGGGGAAGTTACAGTGGGAGTCATTGTCAGAGTGTCAGTTCCAGGAATTCAGTTTGTTCATGGGAATTATTTGGCAGGATCCAAGGTGGGAGAGACACCCCTCATTATGGAGAAGCCCAAGGAAGACCAAAAAACTGAGGAGTTAAAACAGAAATATCCTGGTATTTTCCCAGACTGTGCAGTAACCAGATCCCACAATCAGAAGTCACAGCACAAAGCGAAAACTAAAGAGAAAGATGATGGAGTTGAGGTTCAGCCAGCGGACACCCTGTTTAACATAATGATGCAGGAAAAACCTGAACAGGCAGAGGGTCAGGCAGAAGTGTTTAGTCCTGAAAGGCTAAGAGACTTGCAACAGCAAGACAAGACAATAAAAGATATATATGTGGATGCATACTCCTAAAAGAAGGCAAATAATATTCTGGAGTGTTACTATCTGAAAGATAGAATCCTAAGGCAGAATTGGAGGCCATGGCAGGTTAGTGCAGGGGAGAAATGGGCCGAAGTGCACCAGATTGTGTTGCCGGGAGCACATAGACAGGAAATGTTACGGGTAGCACATGAACTACCTGTAAGAGGTCACCTCGGGTTACGAAAGACTCAGGCTAATGTATGGTATCAGCATGGAATGCACAAGGGTGTGGTTAACATTTGCCGTATGTGTCATACATGCCAAATGGTAGGTCAGCCACAGGCGATAATAAAACCAGCTCCTTTCTTTGCAACTCCGCATTTGAAGCACCTTTCACGTGGGTTATAGTTGATTGTGGAGGTCCCCTCCCAAGAACTAAAAGTGGGAAACAGTACTTGTTAAACACTATGGATGTATCTACCAGATTTCTGAAGGCAATTCCATTACGGAGTTGCTGGAAAAGCGCTTTTCCAGCAACACATTTTTCAGCTCTGATCTCCAGCATCTGCAGCCCTCACTTTCTCCTCCATTACAGAGTATCAAGGCAAAAAGACGGTAGAGGAGTTAGTAGCTTTCTTCACACTGTATGGGTTACTCAAAGAGAGTACTCAAATGTTTACTGTACCTTTAAGAAAGTTAAAAGCTAGCAGAACTACCTGACTGCATCAAGTGTTCTGAACAAGATACAATGTAACCTTTTGGTCCAGCAACTGGAGTAGCTGGTTGCCTGGAAACAAAAACAAATTCAAATTGGGCCAATCAGTTTAAATTATACCTCCCAAAAAATACCAAACTCCAATCAAGTTTGAATTTAGTATATTGACAATATTAGAAACCAATGACACATTCCAATGCTTTTTGGGTATAAGACTGAGGAAACATGAACCATTGAGAGTGAACCACCAAGCCACTAGCATGTACGGACCGCCTGAAACACAGCTCTCTTAAAGGTACCTTTATCAGTCAATGACCTGTGAAACAGAAATCCCAAAGAAGAAGAAAACCTACAGAGGAGGATCCAAAGGAAGATTTGACAGCTGCCTGCTTTTGAAATCTGAATTTTTGGTAAATCTTACTTGGGGGTTTTATCGGACTAGTATTATAGAAGGGAAAGTAAAAGATATGTTAGAGGAAGGAGCGATAAATAGTTTTTAGTTAATTATTCTCTGTTATACTTGAAGAAATAAAGTTGTTAATTTTTACTTTAAATAGTTCTTGGCCTCTCAAATTTTCAGATTACTGCATGGGGTAAATCATTTCTGTGTTGCTGGTTTAAATTAGCAGAGGGTTTCACCCCGTGTTATTACATATTTAAATGGAGAAAGAGTACAGAAAGCTATGGAATAGAAGAATTTGGGAGTTCTCATCCTTGAATCATGAAAGGCTGAAATCAAAGTTCAGAGGAAATGCAGAAGGCGAATGAAATGTTAGCTTTTATTTTGAAGGGAATGTAAAAGTAGAAAGGTTTTATATTATATAAGGCACTTGTCAAATCGTAGCTGGATACTGTGAACAATTTTGGGCCCTTTATCTCAGGAAAAAAATACTGGCATTGGAGACAGCCCAGAAAGACTGCACTAAGTGTAGAAGGACTGTCTTGTGAGGAGAGGTTGAGATGGTTGGGTCTGTAGTCATTGGAACTTAGAAGAATATGAGGCAACCTTATTAGACATGTTAAATTTTTAGAGGAATTGAGAGGGTAGATGTGAAAAGGTTCTTTCTCCTTTTGGGAAAGTCTAGAAACAGACAGCATCACCTCAGAATATGGGCTTTCATGTTTAAAATGGAGATAGGGAGGAATTTCTTCTTCCAATGCGTTGCAAAACTGTGGAGTCCTTTACCACAGAGGGCCATTAAGGTTGGGTCTTTAAGTATATTCAAGGCGAACATTGACAAATTTTTAAACAGTAAGGGAATCAAGATTTATAAGGAAAAGACAGAACATGGAGTTGAGGATTACCAGGTCAGCCATGCTCGCATGGAATGGTGGAGTTGATGGGCTGGTTACTTACAGTGTAATGAAACAGAGTTGCTGTATACTTGTTGGTTAAGAGCCACTCATTATGTAACAATACAGAACGTTGGTACCAACCACAGTCAGTTTGCAGTTGGAGATAGAGAGCTACTGCCAATCAACCCTTCTTGTATTATTACTCAAACTGCTTGGATGCATTTTGACACATCTCCAAGACAAGTGGGACTTGAACCAAGATCTTCTGGCTCAGATGTTGGGGCATTACCACTGTACCAACAGTGATCTAACGTTTTGCTAAAACAAATATTCACTGTCCAACTAATGAAACATCTTGAGTTGAAGTATGTAAGCTCTTTAACTTCAACTAGTACAATAGATTAGATGTGTTCATTCATAATCATTTCACTTCTTTAGTCCTATTTCTACTAGTTAGTATGTCAGTAACTAGGGGTCTAGATTAGAGTGGTGCTGGAAAAGCACAGCAGTTCAGGCAGCATCTGAGGAGCAGTAAAATCGATGTTTCGGGCAAAAGCCCTTCGTCAGGAATACAGGGCTTTTGCCCGAAATGTTGATTTTACTGCTCCTCGGATGCTGCTTTTCCAGCACCACTCTAATCTAGACTCTGGTTTCCAGCATCTGCAGTCATTGTTTTTACCTAGTAACTAGAGCGTTAGCAAAAGGACTACAATTGAGATGGGAGGAAACTTCTTTACTCAGAAAGTTGTGAGGATTTGGAATGCACTGCCTGGGAGAGTGGTCGAGGCAGATACTATCGGAGTTTTCAAAAGTGAGCTGGAAATATATTTGAAAGTGGTGGATTTCATGAACTATGGAGATAGGGCTGGAGAGTGGGACTAGCTGGGTAGCTCTGTCAGGAGCCAGTATAGACAGAATGGGCTGAATGTGCTCCTTCAATGTTGTGTGATTTTATGTTTTTTTTGTTACTGGAAGACACTCTTTATCTAGTGCTATCTTGGTCAATGGTACAGATGATTTTTATTTCCTTTGGAAGATGAAGAAATGAAATGTTGCAATTGAACATGTGTCAGCTCTTCATCAAACATCCAAGTGAAGTCTACTGTATCAATTTGTTCAGCAGTCTGCTTTGCCATACGAACAATATCAGCTAAAGAATTGTTAATGAGCTAATGTAGGTTATACTTGATCTCAGTATCTGCGTCTTCTGGCAAACTTTGCTGATTTTTGTCTTCTGAATTTTCTTCAGCGATTATAGGAATGGAATATATTTCCAGACATCCTGAAAAGTCTAAAACTTCTTTCCTGTTCACAGGATGAGTACATTCCCTCATGCCAACATAAGTGATTATAATAGATGCTTTTTTCATGATTGCTGCTATAAGTCTGTGAAATCCATTGAAGTTTTCTTCCAGTTGTGCCCTGAACAGCAGTTTGCTCCTGATCTAGTTGTTCTCTTAGAACTAACAGAACTCCTTCTGCTACTTAATGATGCTCAGGTCAAGATATGCATGCAAACTGAGAAGTGCGAAGTGATTGTGAATTATTTAAGCATTTTCAACTCTCTTTGTGCCACTGTCTTACTTATAGCCTTGCTCTTGATAGTTATTCCAAATGGACCACTAATTTCATCTCGATGGGATATAACTTCTGTTTCCTCAGTCATGGTATTTGATTCGAAATTCTAATTGGTTAGATCATCAAGGTCCCCCAGGAAAGCCTTGGGTATCTTTTCCCATGCAGGAATATTGTCTAATCTTTTCTAAAGGAAGAAATTCTAACGCGGTTCGGAGATGTAAAAAATTGATTTCATGCTGCCCTGAATCTATGTCCTACAGATGCACATCTTCTGGAAGTGACACATTGGTTCCCAAATACAGCATTATTTTGCCGTAGCCACTGGGCACTGTTTGTGCTTGTGATACATTGTTGTCCCACAGCGCTAATGTTGACCGTTAGCATTTGCAGTTTGACCTACTCTTTGCATCGGTTCATCATGGATCTGTAAAGTGTTTGTACCTTATAAAGTGGATACATTTTATTGGGATCCTTTGATAAGGATGTCCTTCTCCTCTCAACAACTATTGTTGAGTCCTTCTGATTTCTGCTTCCAATGTGATGTGAATAGCTTCCTCCAATATTAAATCTTCCTTGGACTGTAACGAATTTAGTAAAGACTCATCAATAATGCCAATAGCAATTTTTTCTCTCAGTAATTCAGATTTCAAAGCTCCATAGATTTCCACTATTCTGAGGAGGATATCAGCAACATTATTTACAGATTTCCCTGGGTGCCAGACTCCTCAGCTTTTCTTCAATGCTATCTATTTTTCAGATCAATGTAATTATCAAAAGCTGATAGAAATTCTTCAATCTTATCCATGGGATTTTTGTTTTGTTTCAATTGATTTTGTTGTCACATGTACTCAAGTACAAAAGTACAAGAGTACAGTGAAAAGTGTATCATGTCCACCCCACAAGGCACCATCTTAGGTAAAAGTACCTAGATACAGAAGCTTAAGAACAAGATGGAAAGACAGAGCAATGTTAGAAATTAAACATTACAGTAATTAACATATAATGTAAAATGTACAGAAGTTAAAAGTTACACATTGCAGACGTTCTTAATTTTAAGTAGAGAATAAATAAAACTGGAAGTTCAAACATTACAGTCTTTCTTAAGTGCTTAGACCACACTTCGAGGAATCACCTCGAGACTGGAAGCCCATCGCTGAGGCCACACCAGGGTGAGAGACCTCCACACCACTGCCACAAGATCACCAGACTGGGCTGAGAGACTGCCACACTGGGCCACTGAGAGACCACCATGCCAGGCCCAGAGACCACCACTCCAGGCTGATGTCCTCCTAAGAGAGCAGACGTAATGTCACTTTAACCTCTGACCTGAAGGATGGTATCTCTGGCAGATAAGCACTTGATCATTTCTGAGAGAAGCCTAATACAGGAAGAAAACCTTCAGGAAACTTCTAAAAGCAAAGTGTTTTTTTTTAAAAAAAAAGAGTCTCTGAACATTTTCATTTAATTAACAGCAAATTATTGGGCATGAGAAATGAAATTTGTTTGACTGGGTGACAGCATGTATAATGAGTTTGGCCACCAGGCTTCTAATTCCTTAATCTTATGATCATCACATTCCATTGGACTGACAGTCATGAGATACCATGAGATTTTCTTCTGCGTCTTTGTCAAATGCTAATTTTGTTTCAAATGGCATCAATCTAAGGCAGAATGATTGCTTACATGACATAGCTAATATACTTGAAGAAACACAGCTTTTTGGATGAGGCATTTGTTCACCACTTTTTATTAACACATCTGTTCTGCTGCTAATGACTAAATGTTCCTTTCTGTTGATTGCCTGAAACCAATTGAGAAGGAGCAATCTGTCTTGTCCACCAACTGCAGCAACAAGGAGAAGGGGAGAGAAGGACTCTGTAGGCAGATAAGTGTCTTTCTAAACACAGCAAAGAGGTAAGATAGCCCCATCACATCAGTCAGTGAAATGGCCTAGTGTCCTACATTTGAACTTCAAGCTTTGCCAGTTTTTTTTTAACACATTTTTAGGAATTAGTGGAGGTTATTCAGCTCCTTGAGCCTATCCTGCTATTCAAATAGATTGTGATTGAGCTGAATGTCAAAGCCATCTTTCCATTCCTGTTCCATAGCCCTTGATATCCACGCTTATCAAAAAGACAGGATGCCCAGTATTCAAAATTTCCACTCATTGCTGCCCTCAACCACAGTATCCGGGCAACAATTCAGATTTCTGGCACTGTTTGTGGACATGTGCTTCCTGCTATCGGTCCTGAGTGACATTGCTTTCATTTCAGGGGAGGTATTATTTAGGTATTACTGCTAGATGATTTAATTGCCTTTATTGTTATGTACACTCAGTTGAGAACAGTGAAGAGTAATAAGTCATTACTTTTGGTGCTATCTTAGATGCAAAGATACCTAAGGTATAGAATCTTGGTACAAAGCAGAAAAATAAAGGAATCAAAGTTAAAAAGTTAAACATTATAGTCTTTCTTACTAAAGACTAGAAAAACAAAGTAACACATTTAGCAGTTCAACACCACAGTCCAATCGTGCCTAACCATACTGGACTCACACTGCACACAAGGGCTTGATCTCCCCTGCTCTGGGCTCAAACTCGCCCCTTGCTGGTCACCTTGGGCTGCCTGCTCCAGTGACCCAAGTGAAGATCTGGGGACCTGGGCTCAAATCCTGTACAGTAGACAGTAGCTTTTGAATCCAAAGGATATTAGGTAGCCTAACAAGAACCATGAATCTGATTGGAAGGGAAATACCCATCTAGTTCACTAATGTCATACAGTTATAGAGCTGTACAGCATGGAAACAGACCCTTCGGTCCAACACGTCCATGCTGACCAGATATACTGACCTAATCTAGTCCCATTTGCCAGCACTTGGCCCATATCCCTCCAAACACTCTTATTCATATAACCATCTGGATGCCTCTTAAATACTGCAATTGTACCAGCTTCCACCACTTCCTCTGCCAGCTTATTCCACACATGCACCACGCTCTGCGTGAAAAACTTGCCCCTTAGATCCCTTTTATATCTTTCCCCTCTCACCCTAAATCTATGCCCTCTACTTCTGAACTCCTCAACCCCAGGGAAAAAACTTTATCTATTTATCCTATACATGTCCCTCATGATTTTATAAACCCCTATAAGGTGACCCCTCAGCTTCTGATGCTCCAGGGAAAACAGCTCCAGCCTATTCGGCCTCTCCCTATAGCTCAAACCCTCCAACCCTGGCAACATTCTTGTAAATCTTTTCTGAACCCTTTCAAGTTTCACAACATCCTTCCGATAGGTGGGAGACCAGAAGGAAACTCCACCCTTACCTGGTCTGGACTGCAGACCCACAACAATGTGGTTAACTCTCCACTGCCCTCTGGAGAATTAGGGATGGACAATAAATATGAGCTTAGCAAGTGACGCCCATATCCTGTGGCTTATTAAAAAAATGCTAGGTCTCCTAGTTCAAGACTCTGCTGTTGGAGGATATGGTGTCTTATTATTTATTCCTTTCAGTTCTCTAATCGTCTTAAGTACATTAATTTGATCACCGCCTTTCAGAACTCAGGGGAATACAAGCCTAGGTCCCGATAATTTAACATTTTTCAGCTCTGGTGCTGCATTTTATTTATACATAAAAATCATCACACCATCTGTACACACGAGGACTTAAGCAAAGCTCCCGAAAGAAGAAGCTCTTATAAATAATGGAGCAAATACCTCATTCTTCCCCTCCATAAACTGATTTTGTTGTGAATGCTTAGAGCTCCTCTCTGATGTATTCCATATATTGAGCAGTTTGATGAACTCAGTGGGTGTTTTTATGTTATGAGATTGAGTCAGCGCTGAAAGCTTCTATCCATTTCACCAGCTCTTATTTCCAGCGCACCATGAGGTAAATTAATAACATGTCAGTTGCCGGGTGTGGGGGTGGGGGGAGGGAGTGCTGAACTGGGTAGGAAATGAACTCATTTGCGGGAAGCAGAGAATTCTCTTTCTGCATTGAGAGGGCTTAATATTCCTGTGATTGTGTTTACATATAGCTCGAGGGAGTTTGGGCTCCTCCTCAGTAAGCAACCCTGAGCTAAGATGAGTGTTCATTACATGAGAAACTGAACAAGGAGCCCATTTATTTTAGGCCAACTCAGCTCCTGAAATGAAGCCACAGGTCTCTGTCTTTGGCACTGTCCCAGCCTTGCCCCAGTTCAGCATAGCACCTTGCCTGTGCGTCCTAAAATCTTGCATTTCCTCTTTAGGGGGCCTTGATTGACTTAAATATGTTCTGTGTTCCTTTTACCACAAAGCAAAGCCTGTTTATTGACGTCTCCTCCATCTGAAGTGAATTGCATCTTATGATTGGGTTTTAATGTTTCAATAAACTGTTTGTGAGGGTTAAATTCTGGACCAGCAAACTTATCAAGGCCTGATGTTATTACACAAATCCCATGAGGGAAATTCGGCTGATGAGGCAGCCGCAGGTTAATGGTGTCTTCAAAAGGCCAAACCCCTTTGAGAACAAGGATTTAAACACACATCTGATTGGCTGGGTGAGTGAAGGCAAGCGAAATAAGCAGCTCAAAGAAGACTGTAGGATCAACAGCAATCAATTCAGCTTATCTCCATTGCTAATTAACTGACTCAGATTCTGATGTTCTCCCTTTCCGAAGAGGTAATGTTATTTGCTCGATAAAAGTGGCATTTTCTTTCACCAATGTTCACAGAATCCCTACAGTGTAGAAGCAGTGATTTGGAGATGCCTCCAAACGTACTTGCGGGGGTGTTGGACTGGGGTGTACAAAGTTAAAAATCGCACAACACCGGGTTATAGTCCAACAGGTTTAGTTGGAAGCACTAGTTTTCAGAGTGCCACTCCATCAGGTGGTGACACTACCTGATGAAGGAGTGGCACTCTGAGAGGTAGTGCTTCCAATTAAACCTGTTGGACTATAACCCGGTGTTGTGCGATTTTTAACTGTGTAGAAGCAGGCCATTCTGCCCCATCAAGTCCACACCAATCCTCCAAAGAGCATCCCACTCCCATAACCCTGCATTTCCCATGGCTGATCCACCCAGCCTGCACATTCCTGGACGGGATGATTAATTTATCGTGACCAACCCACCCTAAGCTGCACATCTTTGGACTGTGGGAGGAAACTGGAGCACCCAGAGGAAACCCACACAGATAAAGAGAGAATGTGCAATCCCCCACACAGACGATCACCCAAAGCTGGAAATGGACCTTGGCACTGTCAGGCAGCAGTGCTATCCACTGAGCCACCTTGGCGTCTACCTCACTAATGTCCTTCCAGGAGGGAAATCTGCCATCTTCACCTGGCCTGGCCTACACGGGACTCCAGGCTACATCAATGTGGTTACCCTTGTCAGTGTTGCTCACATTCCATGAAAGAATTAAACAAATTAAATTTAAAGTTCATTAGTTACGACAGTGGGATTCGAACCCATGTGCCCAGAGGATTAATCTGAGCCTCCAAAAGTACTGGCTGGTGGGAATATCATTCCTACTCTAAAGGGTGCATTTTTCTAGGAATCTGTTCAAAATAACAATGACAAAGTAAACGGCCGCCTGTTTTTGATCACATTTAATTCTTAATCAAAGTTACCAAAACAAACTTCCCTCAATGCAGACTGTTGGATTGAATCTACACCATTTTATACAAGGTTCTGAAGTGTCAAGCTGCAAGTAGCAGTAGAGGGTTTAACCTGAGGACCCAGTTTCAGTTCCAGAATGTTCAGGCTCATCATAAGGAATCGTCAGTCTCAGCGAGATAATTCAGTTAAACTACAGGTGCCTGCTGGGCTTTCTGAGGCTGCTTGTCATGTTCTGGATCAATCTGTGCTGGCACTGGCTTTCCGATAAATCCTGTTGAGGGGTTGGGGAGCAGGGGTGGGGGGTGGGGGTTGGGAGGGAGAGCGTGGTGTTAAAAATGAAACAAGTTGACGCAGGCTGCTAGCACCAGGCAGGATGCGAGTGAGGAGCTACCACTGAGCCCTGGCAGACTTTCCAATCCAATGAACGTCCCATCGACATTGTGTCAATGCTGTCTGCATTTTACAGAATGTGGCTCCACATGAATCTAAAATGCTGAAAGAATGCGAAGTACAGGAGGAAAGCTGTGCTTATTAAACAACTCGCTGAAGAGCAGTTGGAGCTGGCTTAAAGATGGAAATTTGGATGAGGCAAATTGTAAATGGGATGGAGGTGCCTTCAGAGTTTTACTCCGTATCTTTCCACAGCACCAAATGCATCTGGATTTGAAGCAAAGTTTTGACAAAGTTCCTCATCCAAAGGCTCTTGACAAAAATTAAAGGCCGGTGGAATTAATGGAAAATGAGCTCCCTTGACTCAAATCTGTGCTGGTAATAGCAAGAAGCAGGAATGATTAATGGAGTGGGTGGTACAGGAACGTGACCTGATGCTGTTCAGCAGCTAATCATTGGAGAGAGGCCAAGAGCAAAGACTCTGATTGATTTCACTCCTTTCCTTAGCTCAGTGCCATTTCAGCTGATTGCAGTTCCTCCTGTTGTTACCCTCTGGGAGATCGGTGCATAACAGGCATTCAAGCTGGGGATGTCCCAAATGGTCGGCTTTGATCAATACACTGGTGATCTCGATAATGAGGGTCAGCTATGAGGTGGGGCAGGTGGATCAGAAGGTTTGAAGTGCTCGGTACCATAAGCGTTGTAATCAAAGTTCCTAATGGAAACGTTAGTGCAGCGACTAGAAGCTGATGTTACCATGAGCGAAGCCACCTCATATGAGGGGAGATGATGGCAGAATGGAAATATCTCTAGAATTAAAAATTACTCTCAGTAACAGCAACTATGGATGTGCCATTGATGTATTCTAACAAACCATCTGATTCAATAACATCTTTCAAGAATGGAAGTCTGCTATCCTGTATTGATCTGGCCTATGCGTGACTCCACACTAAAGGTGGAAGTGCCTAAACATCACTTTAAAATGGCCTCAAAAAAGTTGTGCTAAGTGGACCGCAGGTTTTCAGAAAGGTCGGTCAGCACAATCCTCTCAAAGGGAAGTTGGGGATGGACAATGAATACTGAAACAGACAGTGACCCCTACATCCCCTAAGTGAATCTGCACTAAGTAGCTTTTGGCCCACTTCCTTGGTCTTGACATGCTTTGGCCATCACTGCAGCAGGTACCTCACCACTGCAGGAATGCCCAGCACGGTCACCTGACCATGGTGCCATATGTGCTCTCTGCCATTGCAACTCCCCAGGCATGGTTTGAAATGAACAGAGCTTGGTTCGTAAACCTGGGGCCAGAGACAGTAACCATCTCACACTTACTGTCAATGCTGCAGGAAAGAATCGGCTTTCAGTCAGCATGTACTGCCATGGGGCAGAAATGTACCTCAGCATGGATTCTTGGCCCTCTTCAGGTTACCAGCACCTACTTTGTATTTAATTTCTCCAGGGTCTCCTTTTTATGATCAGCCATGATCATATTGAATGGCGATGCAGGCTCGAAGGGCTGAATGGCCTACTCCTGCACCTATTGTCTATTGTCTATTGGTCTCCTTTTTAACTCTGCCTACTACCTGTGAAAATGAGTGTACAGAAAATTTGAAGATGCTTGTTTGTTGAGGGGTGTGGGAGAGGGCGGGGAATTGCAGGGAAGTGGATGGACCTCGCAAAATGGTCGCTCATTCCATGACTAAGAAGGACTGACAAAATTGAAATGTGCAGGGCCTGGTTTCTGTCTCATCGAGTCAACGGAGCCTACATAGCTCGCTGGAGTCCTCTAGTGACCATTTGGCAGTACCACTCCAAGGAGAACTGATTGGATCATTCTCAGAACGGCTAGAGAAATGCCTGTTTAAGTCTATTCTGATTCCAGCCTGTGAAGCATAACTGCACTTCAGACAGGTTGGGCATCAATTGAATTTATTGGAATTGCCCGATAAAGAAATAGCTGACCGTTGTGCTGGTCACCTCTGTCACAGGTATGGTTGGTAAGAAACTTGAATGAAATGTCTTTCAGAGAATTTTACAGCAGAAACGCAGACTCTTTGGCCTGAAGGATCCTATGTAACAAGCTACGGTTTCCAAAACGGAGGTGCTTTTCATGCTAGCATGGATTGAATGATCAACAGCACTGGACACTGTAAAGGTGATGCTAAAAGTACTTTTCACACAGTGAGAGACAGGTTCACCACCATATGAAACGTGAATCAGAACCGACTAAACATAAAAGTGAAGGGGGGAGAGAGGTTTGTGGAGTGGCGGAAGGTCAGTTTGTGGTTCGATTTCCTTCTCGTCTTCCTGTGGGAAGAAGCTAGAATCATGTGTGGAAGGAACTTCAAGAGGAAGTGGTGGATACAGGTACAGTTACAATGTTTAAAAGACATTTAGATGAGTTCATGAATAAAAAAATGCTTGGTGGGATATGGGCCAAGTGCAGGCAGGTGGGACTAGTTTAGTTTGGTATGATGGTCAGCATGGACTGGCTGGACCGAAGGGTCTGATTATGTGCCGTATAACTCTGAATCTCAGCCAGGCTGGAGGGCGGGCACAGAATTATTGCAAGATCACACTTCGGTTTGGCACTGTCCATTTCTAAGGTGCTGAAAGGCTGTTTATTGCTTGAAAGTGTATCTGTAATGGGTACACCAACCCGTGCCAGACACCATTTGGTTGATATGGGGTTAATATCTGTTTGTGAGCATGAGATATGGGAAGTCATGATGTCATACCATGCAAATCCTGCCACTCAAAGTACATGACTGACTTAATGTATGAGCTGCTATTTTTGAAGCTCTGACCTAATCCTTTTCCTTACTTTGAAGGAACACCCACCAGTGCTTTTAAAGAGGCATCAACTACTTACAGTTTAGAGGCTAGATTATTTCTTCTTCCTGTTGCTACGGTTCTGTATGTTTTGAATGATTTTCCATATGTGTTTAAAGTTTCAATATTCTACAAAATGTGGTTTGCCCAGTACTTTTTTGGTAATTCAAAGTCTTGTACAGAGCTTACGTTCTATTAATATCAGACACAAATGAGCTTCCTCTCAGGTTTAAGCATGATTGGGAAAATAAACAGAGTTGACACAAGGTACAACAAAAGCTGCTGGGAAGGGGGAGAAGGTTTGGACGGGCTGTCAGCTGGTCAGCCAACAGATCTTTATAGTACTGAAAGCTTTCCTGGACAATTACCGAAATGCTGTGATACTCTGATGGCAACGGTCTGTGTTTCCATGGCTTGGATTTTAATCTTACAGTGGACACCCATTTCATGCTTAAAAGATGGGCAACATGAACATTCTGTGTCAAATTTATGCTGGACTCCTTCATAATACCTTCACATTAAACACAAGCTTTCTGGAAGGTTTGACAACGCACTAAACAGATAATTAACGTGCACTTCTGGTAGGTGCACGACCTCCAGGGAGCTGTCTCCTGCCCTTTCCTTGTCTGTAGCTGTGGCTCATTTGTGCCCAGTGTCGCACATACACAATTCCTGCTTCAATCCAAACCTTTCAATTACATGCAATGTCAATATCTGAGTGGCTATGTGTCTTCATCTCCATGGTCTTCCTGCTCTTGATCTATTGTCTGTGACGATTGCAGCTCTTGGATTCTAAAAAAAGGTAAAAAGGACCCATGGGTAGGTTGTAGTGATGGAAGAAGAGGCGATAAGACCATATTTCTAACATTTCCTATTCCCCCTTATCCAGATAAATTTACAAGATAATGGAGAATTGGGAAGAGGGAAGGACAATTAGGTGCGTGCATACCCTTAAGTCCCATGGGCTACCAATGCTTTGTCATGACCAATCCAACAACAGCCAGAACTGCTTCCTCTACATGTCAGTACACTCTTCCTTTCAGTTAGATCCTGCTCTCTGTGTTGGTGCACAGGTCATTTGCTGCAATACAAAGGAAAGTGTCAGTGAGGGAGTGTGTTGTGTTTGGGTGATGTGGCCATCACGGCTGAATAGCTGCCAGTGTACATCAGCTGGTTTTCAGGCTTGTGAAAGTGCAAAAGCATTGATGATGAAATGAACTATTAGCTCGGAGTCCTGACTGCTCCAAGTTGTTGGTAGATGTGTTGCTTTTGGGAGTTTGTGATCATTTACCTAATGAAGGCAGTCAGCCATTTGTAAGCAATTTTCAGACAGTTCACTGAGTTTGTTAAGAAGCGGCAGTTTAGATGTCATACATTAGTTAATTATAACAAAGAAAATATGCAACCGCTGTAACTGGGAACGGTTCAGTAACATCAGAGGACAACAGGCAATCATTGCTGAATGTGTCGGTCTCATTTACATTGTGAAGGAAGCATCCTGCTCTCTAGCTGACCTCTTTGGGAACTCTTTCCTGGGTCATCCTGTTTGCCTTCTGGTACATCTTCCATCTGGAGAAGCCAGCTCCATGATAAGTCCTCTGCCAGGACACCCAGTGAGGACTAGCCTCTGGCCCTGATCACTTGTTGCTTAACCTTTTTGAGGGTCTGATAGCTTACTCTGTGTCTGAATATTTTTGGCTCCTGACTATGAGACGTTATTTATGACATGGGATGACTGGTGCACCTTTGCCTACCTCCATCGGAAAGTTAGTTTTCATTCTTTCTTAGAATAAAAACTTTTTATTCACCAAAGCACTTCAGGTTGTGCGGCATCAAATAAATCTTTTGTTTCCATTTGTAGAATGCCAGTTGCTACTGTGAGGTCTGATACTACACGGGAAATGCTAACTACAGTCAGTTCTAATACAATTCAAGGAGAAAGTGAGGTCTGCAGATGCTGGAGATCAAAGTTGAAACTTTATTGCTGGAACAGCACAGCAGGTCAGGCAGCATCCAGGGAACAGGAGATTCGACGTTTCGGGCACAGGCCCTTCTTCAGGAATGAGCAGAGAGTGTTCAGCAGGAGAAGATAAAAGGTAGGGAGGAGGGACTTGGAGGAGACAGGCCGCCTACTTGCGGAGCGATTCAGAGAGCACCTCTGGGCCACCCGGACGAACCAACCCAACCACCCTGTAGCACAGCATTTCAACTCCCCCTCCCACTCCACCGAGGATATGCAGGTCATTGGACTCATCCACCGCCAAACCACAACAACGCGACGGTCGGAGGAGGAGCGTCTTATCTTCCGACTGGGAACCCTCCAACCACAGGGGATGAACTTGGACTTCACCAGTTTCTTCATCCCCCCTCCCCCCACCTTGTCTCAGCCGAATCCCTCCAGCCCGGCACCGCCTTCCTGACCTGCAGTCTTCTTCTTGACCTCTCCGCCTCCATCCTACTCCGACCTATCACCCTCACCTTGACCTCTTTCCACCTATCACATTTCCAACGCCCCTCCTCCAAGTCCCTCCTCCCTACCTTTTATCTTCTCCTGCTGAACACTCTCTGCTCATTCCTGAAGAAGGGCCTGTGCCCGAAACGTCGAATCTCCTGTTCCCTGGATGCTGCCTGACCTGCTGTGCTGTTCCAGCAATAAAGTTTCAACTAATACAATTCAATGCAACTTAGCTATAACGTGACTGAAGAATTTAGACCATTACTGTAGAAAGCAAACTTTCCTTACTTGTATTGGCTATGATGCAATTCTGGTCCCATTGATTAAAATGATTAGATTAGATTAGATTAGATTACTTTACAGTGTGGAAACAGGCCCTTCGGCCCAACAAGTCCACATCGACCCGCCGAAGCGCAAACCACCCATACCCCTACATTTACCCCTTACCTAACACTACGGACAATTTAACATGGCCAATTCACCTGACCTGCACATCTTTGGACTGTGGGAGGAAACCGGAGCACCCGGAGGAAACCCACGCAGACACGGGGAGAACGTGCAAACTCCACACAGTCAGTCGCCTGAGGCGGGAATTGAACCCGGGTCTCTGGTGCTGCTATTACGTGATTTTCTTAAACGCGGAATTGCATGGGAACAGAACTATCGCATTCTATCAGAACAGACTGTATAGAACACTAATAGTACTCAGTTTTAACAGAGATCCTACCTTCCAAAGAAAGAATTGAGTGTAATGCATTGAGGGGTTTGTGCGGTGAATGGAAAGATGTGGCATTTGACATGGCATTGACTGAACTTCATCACTTGTGTGGGATCATTGCACTTCCTCTGCCAATGTATTATCTGCTCCTACTTCCTGCTCCTCATGTTTCTGAAGGGGCTCCTCACTTGTTGCAATCTTTCCTGGGACTCCCTCACTCCTGGGGCCAATCATTGATCTCTCATTCCCAGGTCAGCCTCATTAAAGAATGATTCCCAGCAACCTTTGCAGGAGAAAATATTTCACTTCAAGTGGTACAAGCTGGCTTTGAGAAATTCACACTGTTCACAGTATTGGCCAACATCATGACGCATACAAACAATAAACAGCAAGCAGAACATTGACCGCACTTGGAAATTATTTTAATTATTCTATTGGGCTTGCATTCAGCTTGAAATGGTCTGGGTTAACTGGGAACCAACCAATGTAAAGTACAATCTCGCATATGACTGGGCGGCAGCAGCGGATATCAGAACTGTTCATTATTGCAGAATTATGGAACTGTTACAGTGCAGACGAGGTCATTCGGCCCATCGTGTCTGTAGCAGCTCTTTGAATGAACGATTCACTAATGTTCTTTCGGGATGGACATGCCATCCTTACGTTTTCTACTCCAGATCCACAGCAATGTGGTTGACTCTTAACTGCCCTATGATTGAGAAATGCCATCATCCCATGAATGAATAAAACAAACATGTGAAGGAGGTTTGAAGAGATGAGCGACACAACCTCGGTCAGTTGAATACAACCTAAAATGCCAGAGTCCGAGCAATACAGTGATGGGAAAGGACCAGTTCCTGGATATTTAGGCTATGTTCTAGTTGTTTGATTTTGTGGGAGAGGGCAAATGAGTCTCTTTTACCCCTCACTCCAACAAAACTGGAATAGGCTATGTTCCACCGAGCACTTGTCATTTTGTTGGCACAGTGTGTGTTAGCACGAGTGACGTTTCTGATTTGGCATGCTGAATACCTGCACAGCTGCGTGTCACAGAAGCTGATTTGAAATGCATGGCATTAAATCCACAAGAGAGGAAATAAATATATGCTGATTATTTGGACTGTGGTTCAGAAAATAACACGCTACTGAACTGCAGCGGGGCTGCAAGATGAGAAGAGAAACCTGTCCAACGTTTACGTGGCTTATGAAAGACCTCAGAGTGTCTTTGTAAGTCTTTGTTGAGAAACTGGGCAGAATAGTCCGGAAGAGATTTCACATTCTATCAGTTCCAAAATAAAACTGTGTGATTCAGACTAAACAGGACCAAGCTTCTTTCAACATCCCGCCAATTCTGTTAACCAAGAGAGACAAGCAGAACGCTTCTTTTGCGTTAAAAAAATTAAATCGCATTTGCTTCGATGTTCCAGCCATCATTCTCTTCTCTGCCATTCTTCATTCTAATCTGTGGCTTCCAGGTTACTTTTATGGGGGGGGAGATTTCTTGTCTCTTTTGGCACATTATTCTTCAGTAAATGTCAACACACAACCGAAGACCTGCCTCCCCACTTGCTGTAAACCGTGAAACACAGAGAAGCTCATCACTCTTCATCAATTGAGATAAACACCCAAAGACCAACAACCACCCCCCCCCCAACTTAAACTGTGACTCACTTCCAGAGACCATGCCAGCAAACTGAGACACTGTCTCAAAAGTCCCTGTAAATTGAGATAGACTCCAAGAGAAGACCCTGTAAATTTCCACAGTCACAATGACCTCTCCTCTAACATTCTGAAAACCCTTCCTTGTAAAATAACTCGAAGATCCCTGCAAGTTAACACAATCCCTGAAAGCCTCTGTAAATAATAAAGGCCCAGGATACTCTTGGCCAATGGAATCGACTTAGAGTCATAGAGTTATAGAGATGTACAGCACGAAAACAGACCCTTCGATCCAACTTGTCCATACCAACCAGTTATCCCAACCCAATCTAGTTAGAAATGATACAGTTGTAAGGGATCATTACTTATCTTCCGATTTTCAAACTTTCAAACATGCAATCAGCTTAACTAAAGGAAGTGAGTTGTTATGGCTTGTTTTTCTTTATTTGTACAACGACATGTCAAGCGGAACATAAATCTGATGATCCAGTTCAGAAGTGCTAAGGGTGACCACAGTGAAGTCTTTGAAGAGACAAATTCCCCTCCTCACGTTGAGGATACCTTCCATCATGTGATGTGGCACCAGCAATGTGCTAAATTTAGATTTCTAATAGATCTAGCAACTCAAGGCTGGACCATCATTGTACTCCAAGACAATCTCATGGCTTGATATATCCCTGACTCAACCACTACCATCAAGCCAGGAGATCAACTTTGATTCAATGGACAGTGCAGGAGAGCATGCCAGGAGCAGCACCAGGCATACCTGAAAATGAGGTGTCAGCCTGGTGCAGCGACCAAACAGGACTACTTGTGTGCCAAGCGGCAAATGATAGATAGGATTAAGCAAACCCATAAGCAATGCACCAGATTTAAGCTTTGCAGTTTTCCTCTTCCAGTTGTGAATGGTGGTGGACAATTAAGCAACTCACTGGAGGGATAGACTCCACAATGTTTTCCATGTTCAATAATGGAAGAGCCCAGCACATCAGTGCAAATGATAAAGGTAAAGTATTTGCAGCAATCTTCAGCCAGAAGTGCCGAGTGGATGATCCATCTCAGCCTCCTCCAGTTGTCTCCAGCATCATAGATGCCTGCTATCTGCCAATTCAATTTACTCCATATATCAAGAAATGATTGGAGCCACTGGAAACTGCAACGGCTATGGGCCCTGACAACATTCCGACAATAGTACTATAAGACCTGTGCTCCAAACCTGGCCGCTCCACTAGCCAAGCTGTTTCAGTACAGTTACAACACTGGCACTTACCTGACAATGTTAAAAAATTGCCCAGCTATATCCTATACAGAAGAAAGCTGGACATATCCAACCTGACCAACTACTGCCCCTTCAGTCTACACTTGATCATCACTAAAGTGATGGAAGGTGTCATCAACAGTGCTATCAAGCAGCACCTGCTCAGCGATGGCCAGTTTGGGGTTTACCAAAGCCAGTCAGCTCCTGACCTTATTACAGCCTTGGTTCAAACGTGAACACAAGAACTGAATTCCAGAGGTGAGGTTAGAATGATATCAAGGCCACACTTGACCGAGTGTGGTATAAAGGAGCCCTGGCAAAACCAGAGTTAATGGGAGTCAGGGGAAATTCTCCACTGGTCGGAGTCATACCTACCACACAAGAAGACAATGGATTTTGTGGAATGGTCAGGCATCTCAGCTCTAAGACATCACCACAGGAGTTCCTCAGGATAGTGTCCTCAGCCCAAACATCTTCAGCTGCTTTATTACCTCCCCATTCTAAAGGGCAGAAGAAGGAATGTTCAACTGATGACTGCACACTGATCAGCACCGTTCACTTCTCCTCAGACACTAAAGCAGTCCATGTTCAAATGTACCATTGTCTGCACTGACAAGTGGAAAGAAGCATTTGCTTCACTTTAGTGCTAGGCAATGACTCATTCCAACCACAAAATCTCTGATCATTATCCCTTGACATTCAATGGCATTGCCATCAACACCCTGGGGCCTACAACTGACCAGGGACTGAACTGGTCTAGCTTTATAAACACAATAGCGACAAGAACATATCAGAGGCATGGAACCCTGCAATGAAAAATTCAACTCCAGTCTCCTCAAAACCAGTCCACTATCCATTATATACAGGTCAGCAGTGTGATGGAATACTCCCCACTTGCTTGGATGAGTGCAGCCTCAACACCACTCAAGAAGCTTGACATCATCCAGGGCAAAACAGTCCACTTGATGGGCACCATGTCCACAGGCATCCATTCCTTGCACCGTTAACACTCAGTAGCAGCAGTGTGTACTACCTACAGAATGCACTGCAGAAATTCACACAGCTCCTTAGACAGTAACTTCCAAGCCCACGGTCACTTCCATTGAGAATGACATGAGCAGGAAATACAACAGAACAGCAACACCTCAAATTTTCCTCAACCCATTCACTGGCCTGATTTGGAACGACATCACCATTTCATCAGTGTCACCAGGTCAATGTTCTGGAACTGTCTCACTAACGGCATTGTAGATCAAACTTAGAGTGCAGTGGTTCAAGAAGGCAGCTTACTACCTCCTTGTCAAGAGAAACTAGAGCTGGGCAGTAATTGCTGGCCAGCTAAGGATGAACAATAAGCAAAAACTTCTCCCTGGCAATTATCTCAGACTACCAGATATGGTTCTGAATATTACTCCTCACACTGCCTTTTGCTACACAGCCAGAGGAGAATGTGGAAATGTTACTCTGCTCAGGCATGAGACAGTCTTTCTCACACAATTGTCAACTCTGTACTTGCCTATATTGGACCCATCAGCACCCAAGGCATTGAACAGCATACTAATAGAATGAGTGATGGATTATCAGAAGCATAAAAACTATGATATTGCCCTAGTTTTATGGGATCCCTCCTAGTCCAGGAACTCCCCACATACGTTCGAGACACCACCCATGCCCTCCACCTCCTCCAAGGCTTCCGATTCCCCGGCCCCCAATGCCTCATCCTCACCATGGACATCCAATTCCCCCTACACCTCCATCCGCCATGACCAGGGCCTCCAAGCCCTCCATTTCTTCCTCTCCCGACGTCCCCAACAGTAGTCATCCACTGACACTCTCATTCGTTTGGCTGAACTGGTCCTCACCCTTAACAATTTCTCCTTCGAATCCTCCCACTTCACCCAGACCAAACTGGTAGCCATGGGCACCCATATGGGCCCCAGCTATACCTGTCTCTTTGTTGGCTACGTAGAACAGTCTATCTTCCGTAGTTACACCGGCATCACTCCCCACCTCTTCCTCCGCTACATTGATGACTGTATCGGCGCAATCTGGTGCTCACGCGAGGAGGTTGAGCAGTTCATTAACTTCACCAACACATTCCACCCTGACCTTAAATTTACCTGGACCATCTCTGACACGTCCCTCCCCTTCCTGGACCTCTCCATCTCCATCAATGACGACTGACTTGACACTGACATTTTTTACACACTCGAATCCCACAGCTACCTCGATTATACCTCCTCCCACCCTACCTCTTGCAAAAATGCCATCACGTATTCCCAATTCCTCTGCCTCCACCGTATCTGCTCCCAGGAGGACCAGTTCCACCACAGAACACACCAGATGGCCTCCTTCTTTAGAGATCACAATTTCTCTTCCCACGTGGTTGATTATGCCCTCCAATGCATCTCATCCACATCCCGCACCTCCGTCCTCAGACCCCACCCCTCCAACCGTAACAAGGACAGAATCCCCCTAGTGCTCACCTTCCACCCTACCAACCTTCGCATAAACCGCATCATCCGCCAACATTTCTGCCATCTCCAAATGGACCCCACCACCAGGGATATATTTCCCTCCCCACCCCTTTCCACCTTCCGCAAAGACCGTTCCTTCCATGGATACCTGGTCAGGTCCACGCTCCCCAACAACCCACCCTCCCGTCCTGGCACCTTCCCCTGCCACCGCAGGAATTGCAAAACCTGCGCCCACACCTCCTCCCTCACCTCCATCCAAGGCCCTAAAGGAGCCTTCCACATCCATCAAAGTTTCACCTGCACATCCACCAATGTCATTTATTGTATCCGTTGCTCCCGATGCGGTCTCCTCTACATTGGGGAGACTGGACGCCTTATCGCAGAGCGCTTTAGGGAACTTCTCCGGGACACCCGCACCAATCAACCCCACCGCCCCATGGCCCAACATTTCAACTCCACCGCCTCAACCTCACCACCCACCTCGGAACACTTCAACCCCAGGGCATCAATGTGGACTTCACCAGTTTCCTCATTTCCCCTCCCCCCCCCACCTTACCCCAGTTCCAAGCTTCCAGCTCAGCACCATCCTCATGACCTGTCCTACCTGCCAATCTCCCTTCCCACCTATCTGCCCCACCCTCCTCTCTGACCTATCACCTTCATCCCCACCCCCATCCACCTATTGTACTCTTTGCTACCTTCTCCCCAGCCCCACCTCCCCTTCCATTTATCTCTCCACACTGGATACTCCCTGCCTTCATTCCTGATGAAGGGCTTTTGGCCGAAATGTCGATTTTCCTGCTCTTCGGATGCTGCCTGACCTGCTATGCTTTTCCAGCACGACTTTAATCTAGACTCCGATTTCCAGCATCTGCAGTCCTCACTTTTGCCTGCTAATCTGACAGATTACATTTAACAATTCAGTGACATGAGTTCAAATTTCAGCATGGCAGCCCCCCGCCTCGGTGAAGCTTAGTTTCGAACTGTATACTTAAAAGCAGAATGGTTGTGTGTTGGACAACTTTTGCGAGGCCCTTGAGTCAACGTCAACTGAACCTGTTCAGATACCCCCTTCAATCAAAGGGCCTGTCCTATAGGGTGGCATCTAATCATTCCCAGTGGGAGGTGGATTTAGGATGGGGGGGTGTTATTTATGGCCTCCAAACCTGGTAGCCTGCCAACCTTGTGCCCTACTTGTCATTAACTCAGACATGACATAAACATATATTCCAAGGAAGAATGCAGTAAATTCACACCATAAATCTCTGATGTTCTTTCACACTTCATTTTTTTTTTAATTTCATGTGATTAAATCATGATGAGTTAATATCAGATAACCCAATACTCTGGTTACATCAGAGTTGGCAACTGTTCTGACCAGTGAAAAGCTAACAGAAGGATGTCCATGATAAACCAAATGTTTGCACTGGCCACTCCAGATTAGCCATCTCACACCAGTTTGTCATGTAACCCTGCCAAACAACTGAAGCAGAGGTAAGGTATGCTACAGCGTCAAATTGCGGGAATGCCAACATTTGGCATCGAAATCTGTTGGTTAAAATCTGCAAGTATGGCTAAATCTGTGAGAATGTTAAAATTCTACTGGCACAAAGCAAAGTTGCTCCAGTAAATGGAGACAGTGGAGCGAAATCTCATCTGGACATCATCAAGGAGGGGGAAGAAGTTCATCGTCCAGTTTGTCAATGATTCTCAAGCATTGGGAAAACATCTTCAACAAGCAATCATTCTTTCCAGCAAGGAAGGCAATGGGAGTGTCTGACTATCCCCATGTGGCCAATGTGTTTCAAAGCAACTGGATCTCTAATCCAAAGCTACAGTGAAAACGGAGTTGCCCTGCCAAAATGCCAGGACACAAGGATCCCTTTCAATCAATCAACACTCGACATCAGCTTCTGCACAGTTTGCAGTGAGGGTGCAGAAATTCAGGCAGCATTGATGATTGGTTGCAAATGGGTCTTGAGGGTGAAATTGGACTGTTTCACTGTCTTTGACCAGATCGCTCTTTCGAAATGTAGAATGGTGAAAAGCAAAGCAAGGAATCTGTCACCGCTCATGGCCTGCACTACCATAGATGAAAAGTTGCTGCTTCTCATGATGGAAAATTCCAAGAAGATATCCTTGCACGACTTGAGGCAATACCAAGGTAATATGAGGCTCATAAACCTTCAGCGTTTTTGAAGTTTTGTCAGGCAAGTGGATAAGATGTATCAGGAAAAAAAGAAAGATTATCATCAGTATAGACAACTGCTCTGTGCACACCTACATCATTGGCTCAAGGGCATCAAGTTGATATTCTTGTTTCTTAGCACTACAGTAAAGGTCCAGCTATGGTTTAGGAGGATGGTGGTAGTTATTAAGAAGCTAAAAACTAACTAGAGATGGCAGCTTATCTCTCAGACTATTGACATCATTGATGAGATGCGAGAGTACAACCTAGCTGTTCTAAAGACCACATTCATGATGACAAAGATGTGGAAGATGGTGATACAAACTAAAATCACCAACCACCTCCGCTAGCTGGGGTTACAACAGGCTACTGCTGCACAGGATGCCAAGAATGAGGATGTACCACATGTGCCCAACAGCCAAAGATTGGGTTTCTTTTCTGTGCTTCTGGAAGAGGCTGGTCTGGAAATTCCAGCAGAGCCAACCATGGAAACATCCAGTGAGGTGAACAACATTGGGTGCTGCATAACAGAACCAGCTGATGATGACGTTTTCATCTGAAGAGACTGAGGAGGCTAGAAGGGTGCCTGTTCATTCATCCACCATTTTCCCTCGCCGAAGGTGCAATGGTCATTACAGATGCTCCAGGACTTTGCACTGCAGCAAGAAAACATGGAAAAGATGTCTGACTTAATTCATGGATTCTGGATCAGTGGTGCTGGAAGAGCACAGCAATTCAGGCAGCATCCGAGGAGCTTCGAAATCGACGTTTCGGGCAAAAGCCCTTCTCGGACTGTCTCACACTCATCTGAAGATGACGTACTGAGCACAGAAAAATTACTGAGATTTTTCGGACCTAACTTCCAACGTTTTTATGTCATGTCTTTTATTGTACAAGACCAGGACATTGTAAGGCACAAACTAATTGAAAATGAAAGACTTTTGTTTTACTCCACCACCACTTTTTGTTTAACATAGACTGTATTTGTAGGCTAAACATGGTGACAAAGGATCCTACACAGATACCTCAAAGCTGCACTTAACACAATTTTGCGGGTTGGCCCCTCCAATACGATCGATGATGATTTTATTGAGTTTTAGTTGTTTCACGTTAGTCATTTGCTGAGACACTATTCATTACTGCTCAGTAAGAATATGTTGAGAGGCAGCTCACAGGAGAATAAATGGCTTGACCAAAAAGGCAAAACATTGACAGGGAGCGACAGAATACAAGTGCAGAAAATAAGAGACAGAGACTTTGTAAGGAAACTTTCATCTTGATCCGCTTCACTGTCGTGAGTCAGGCCCAGATTGTGACATTGGCTGTAGATAGGAGGTATGTGAATACTGATCGTACAACAAAGTTGGAAATGAGCCATGTACCTTTGAGGTTCTTTCTGGACATTGCAGGCCATTTAGTTGGGACCCAATTCAGTATCTCCGACATTCACCCACTGTTCCACAATAGCATCAGCGGGTACCATCTGCAAGATTCACAGCAGGAACTTACCATGATTCCTTCAACACCACCTTCCGAACCCATGACCTCTACCATCTGGAAGGACAAAAACTGCAGCTTCATGGGAACAGCACCTCAAAGGGGTGCAAAATCCTGACTCGGAACGTTTCTTCAGTGATGCACTGAATGTTCTTCTCGTGGGAACAACAATAAACTCAAAACTCCTCTTGAAAAACACTAGAACAAAATGTAATAGCTAACTGGGGTCACCAAGAAATTGCTTTGCTTTGGTTCAAGTAAGAAAAACTTATAATGCAGTCCATTGTTAAATTGTTAATGTTTCAATAAACACTGAAAATAGAGAATGTAGTTGTTGAAGGAATAATCATGGTAGATGTTGTCTTTAATACTAATGATTCAGAATATTACAAAGCACTGAGGAAATGGGTGTAAAATGTAGATTTTGAGCATGTGGAGAATGATTAGTAAAATCCATATATTAAAAATGTTAAACCTGTAATCATATAATTAAACCAGAATAAGACAAGAACTATAAGAAACACTCAGCATATTTGGCAGCATCTAAGGAGAGAGAAGCTGAATTAACCTCAAGACAAATGTGACTCTTCTTCAGAATTAAATAAACTTATAGTGACAGTGGACTCAAAGCCAGATAAAATAAACAAAATTAAGTAAATGCATTGTGAAAATATTTTCTTTCATCAATTTTTTTTTTGTATACTAATGCTGTGTGAATGTAGATGTATATATTTCATGTTTGGTGTAATTAAAACTGTGAAATAAGACAATCCAAAGATTTGTTGAATGATAAAAATTGCTTCAAGTAAACACATTATAGGAACATTCTTAAGGCTTTACCTCTCATTTCCTTCCATATGCCAACTATCTCAGTTTATTACTTCAGTGTCATTTTGTGACCTTGTTTTTTTTTATCCCATCTCTCATCCCTTCATTTTGAAGACAGAGTTTGAGTGCCCCAGTTTATTGATTAAGTAAATCTGAAATCAAAAGTGAGTGCCAATAATGTATTGTGAAGCCTTAAGGCCAGAAATTCTGCCCACCTTCACTACCCTGAAACCAGATCCACAGCATGTGGTTGGATTTTAACTGCTGTTTGAAATTGCTTGGTAATCCACCACTGCAATAAAAATAAAATCAGACAGATCCCTTGCCACAGACAGATTGAAAAGAATGTACGCTCCTCAGATGCCAAAGCAACCCAAATTCACATGTAGCAAGATCTAGTCTACATCAAGTTTGAACTTATAAGCAATCTGGTAGTGAGTAATTCAGCAACAAGTAATTAATCTTCTGCTTTCCCAAAGCCTGACCACCGTCTCCAAGGCACATTCCAGGGATATGATGAAATATTGCTTGCTTGCTTAAATGAGTGCAGCTCCAACAATAGACAAGAAGCTCAACATCATCCAGAACATTGTAACCCACTTGATTGGGATTTAATCCAATGGCTTCAACAGTCACTCCATTCACCACTGTTGCACAGTAGCATCAGTTGATACTATCTGTAAGATTCACTGCAGTAATATACGAAGACTCCCTCAACAATACCTTCCAAACCCATGGTTTCTATCATCCAGAAGGACAAAGACAGCAGATTTATGGGATCAGCACCACAAAGGGATACAACATCCTGACTTGGAACCATATCAACATTTCATCATTGTCGCTGGGTCAAGTTCCTGGAACTCCCTTTCTAACAGCACTGTGGATGTGCCTACATCACAGATACTGAAACAATTCAAGAAGATAGCTCTCATTCACCTTCCCAAGGGCAATTTGGGATGTGATAAAGTCTGAGTCAGACAGTACACCCACTTTCCCAAGAAGCAATTAAAAAAAACTCAGATGCAACAGCAGAGGAGCAACTTGCTTAGTTGACCTCCTCACGCACATCTGTGGACTTGTGCCCAAATTGAGAGGGCTATCACAGAGAAGTCCAGCAGCAGTCAGTCTGCCAATTATATGCAGAGTATCGTACCTTTCAGACACGGGACACCATCATCGCCATCTCTACCACCCATGGTAGAACAGACACACCAGAAGTGGTAGCAGAGTGGTCAACATTCAGCAGGAGGTGCACCTGGGAGTCATTAACATTGAGTGTGGACACCATGAAGTCTCATGGTGCCAAGTCAAACACAGGCGAGAACATTTCTTGCTGACTATCACATACAGACCTCCCCACCTGTAGTTTTGGGTTTAAAAATGACATCTTCAAATCAAACATTCAGGGTTAATTGGTCATGGCAATAAACAAGTGAAGAAAATTGGAAAAGTATGTGATAAACATCCAAAATCAGCCTGTTTTGACTAGGACCAGCTATATGATATTCCAAGGTCTTTGAGATGTGTCCTGTTGTGGGGTTATATGGTGCCACCTGCATTTGTTTTTTAGCCTGTTCGAAGGATGGAAAAGTACCATAGTCATTACAGAAATGGAGATTCAGCACATAACCTTAGACCCAAAATAAGATTGATGTCAAGGACTTTTCCCCAGGCCTTGGACTTTTCACTATTGGACTGGGGTTTACAAGACCAGTGCCATGAAATCCGAATAGAGCTTCAAGTTCCACAGAGACTAAGACCTTCAGTGATAGAAGGCAGTGTGAGACAATACATGTATATTGTGTGGTTTTAACTAATAGATTTACTCATTATGTTGTGTAAACTCTAATATATATTATGTAGATCGAGCCAATAAATTTGCTTCATATAAAAGTACACATGTCTTCTTGTACGAATATTGATCAGACTTTAGTGAACCTATATTAGGTACTTTCAGCCTAACAATACATTACAACTTGACATTGGTATTTTGCCTTGTTGAATACCAGTCAGAGGATGCATGGAGGGGAACAAAGGTGCTGAATACATTCTGGGTGGAGGACCTCAATGTCTCTCACTATAAGTGGCTCAGTAGAACCACTACTGAATAAACTGGCCTAGACTGAAGGGCATCACTGCAAAACTAGGTCTGCAATTAGTGGTGAGGGGACAAAAAACACTCTGGAAAATCTTCCTCACTAATCTATCTATGGAATAAGCCCATTATATTTTTTGGTAGGAGTTGCAACCACACAGTTCTTATGGAGACAAAGATCCAACTTTCTACCAAGGACACCACCTATTCTGTTGTGCAGTACCTCCATGGTACACAGTGGAATAGATTTTAGTAAGAGCTAGTAACTGGGCATCAGTGAGGTCGATCAGCAACCATAGAATTGTATTTAACCACAATCTGTAAACTTCCTGGCCTGACAGCACTGTACCATTTCCATCAGAACAGCAGATCAAACCTGGTTCGATGAGGAGTGTTGGAGCAGCACCAGGCATATTGAAAATGAGGTGTCAACATGGTGAAGCTACAACATTAGACTAAATCCACACAAATTAGTTGAAGAAGAGTTAGCTGACATCCAACAGATCAGAAAAGCCCTGCCACATTCAGCCATTAGTGACGGTGGACAAGTAAACACATAATGGGTAGAAAAAAAAGGCTCCATGAATATTCCTAACCTCAATGATGAGGGAATCCATGCACAGGAATATGCAAGGCAAGGCTGATGCACTTGAAACTACATTCAGCCAGCAGTCACGAGAGAATTACTCATTTTAGCTTCCTCCTGGGATCCCAGCCTCACAGATACCAGTCTTTAGTCAATTCAATTCACTCCATGTGATACCAAGAAAGTCTGAAGGCACTGGATACTTCAAAGACTGTAGGCCTTGACAACTTTCCAATAATAGTACTGAAGACCTATGTTCCAGAACTTGCCACCCAATTCAGTTGCAATGTTGACACTGATCTAGCAATATCGAAATTTATCCGGGCTCACAAGAAGCAGGATAAGTTCAATCTGACCGATTACTTCTTCACCAATCTACTCTTGATCTCAGCAAAATGATAGAAGATGGTGTCGACAATGATATGTCAACAATAGCCTGTTTATTGACACTCAATCTTTGCTCCACTGGATGATCTACTTCAAACCTCTTGGCCAAAACATAACCAGGATTACAATGATGAGGTAAGAGTTACTGCCCATGAAGTCAAGGCAATATTTGACAAGTGTGGTAAAAGGCGCCCTGGCAAAATCAAAATCAATTGGATTCAGGAGTGAAATGTTTTGAATGATTACAGTCCTACTGAGTACAAAGAAAGATGATTCCAGTAGTTGGAGAGTAATTCTCTCAGCGCCAGGACATTCCTGAAAGACTTCCTCAGGGCAGTGTCCTAGGCCAAACGTCTTCAGCTGCTTCATCAATGGCCTTCCCTCCATCATAAGGTCAGAAATGGGGACGTTCACCAATGGTTGCACAATCTGCAGCACCATTCGCGACTCCTCAGATGCTGAAGCAGCCCATGTTCATATGCAGCAAGCCCTGGGCAATATCAAGTTTGGGTTGACAAATGGCAAACAAAGTCTCAGATAATAACTATTTTTCGGACCCACTGGGAAAGCTTGTGTTGGAAATCAAGACCAATTAATTCCGGAGCCATCACAATTGTGAAAAAGTTTGATTGCCACTGAATTGCACAATTCCATCTAAATGTCTAATTCAGATTAAATGTTTATATGCCATTACGTTTGTATAGTTTACCAGCAAGCAACTGTTCTTAAAGAAAAAAAATCCTTAAATGTTGGTAATAAATAAATATGAATTACTAAAATAAAACACTGTGACACTTTCCCTTCTTACCTATCCACGTAAACACACAGACATAAAGATAGGTGGGAATGAAACAGGGATAATACAGTTTGATGGTGTCAATCTGGAGTACAGGATTCAATGAGATGTTTTAGTTTGATGCTTTCCAGTTTTCTTCAATCCCTTTTGAGTTCTTTGCTTGCTGCGACAAAGTTGTTTGCATTAATGTTCAATCTTCCAGTCACTGGTAGAAATTGATCTTTTCAATACATTTGAAGATTTCTTTTTTGCCTTCCTTTGACAGGGGTATTCAAAGAGAGTAGTTACAATACAAGAACTGCAACAATAGTTGGAAGCAATTGGATTTACTTGTGCGTTGTACACAGAGGACGATAAGGGACATAGAGTAGAGAGAGAGAGAGAGAGCTATATTTTCATGCTTTCTCTTCAGAGATTAAGTTCTGTCTGCTACACTATCCATATAAAAGAAACTTTGGTCACCTGTTCAGGGGACAATCTAAACACTGGTGTTTATTTCATAGGAATAGAAGCAGGAGTAGGCCATTTGGCCTGTTGAACCTGCTCCACCATTCATTAAGATCATGGCTGTCTTACAGCCACAGTAACTGGCCTGTGGAAAAAGAAACAATCAAACTATTGTGACTGGGCAAATTCATCTTGGACATAAATAAGGGGAAATTATTTCCTTGGCTTCAAGGTCCCCAAACAGTACTTCAGGGCCAGATTTTCCAACAGTGTTCCTCCAATTTTCTTTCCAGCTGCCACATTAGATTAGATTAGATTACTTACAGTGTGGAAACAGGCCCTTCGGCCCAACAAGTCCACACCGACCCGCCGAAGCGTAACCCACCCATACCCCTACATTTACCCCTTACCTAACACTACGGGCAATTTAGCATGGCCAATTCACCTGACCTGCACATCTTTGGACTGTGGGAGGAAACCAGAGCACCCGGAGGAAACCCACGCAGACACGGGGAGAACGTGCAAACTCCACACAGTCAGTCGCCTGAGGCGGGAATTGAACCCGGGTCTCTGGCGCTGCGAGGCAGCAGTGCTAACCACTGTACCACCGTGCCGCCCTCATTCTGTGACTTACAGATGAGGGGAGGTGATGGCCTAATGGTATCATTGTTAGACTGACATCCAGACATCCAGGTGATGGATTGTGAATTCAATAATAAAAGAAATCTGGAATTAAGAGTCTATGACCATGAATCCATTGCTGATTGATGGAAACACCCATCTGGTTCACTAATGTCCTTCAGGGAAGGAAACTGCCATCCTTACCTGGGTCTGGCCTACATGTGACTCCAGACCCACAGCATTGGGGCTGACTCTTAACTGCCCTCTGAGGCAATTAGGGATGGGCAATAAGTGCTAGCCTAGCCAGTGAGACCTTCATCCCATGAATGAGCTTTTTAAAAAACGCCATCGTCAGCCTGATTGAATAATTCAGTGAAAGGCTAAGTTTGCAAGGTGAGTGCAAGGTTAGGTTGCCCGGAGGATAAAGTGCCAGGTAGATGGGGGTGATACGGTGTCAGGAGAAAGTGAGGACTGCAGGTGGAGATCAGAGTCAAAAAGTGTGGCACTGAAAAAGCACAACCAGCCAGGCAGCATCCGAGGAGCAAGAGAGTCGATGTTTCGAGCATCTGATAGAGTGCCAGGTAAGTAAGAGGGTGGGCTGTCAGGAAAGTAGGGTGACAGATGGATAGGGGTAAGATACCTGGTAGGTAAAGTGCCAGGTAGGTTGGGGTAATGTGCTCGTTAAGTAGAGTGGCAGGCAAGTAGGATGCCAGGTCAGTCAGGAGTTAAGGTGCCAGGGGGCTAGGGTGTCAGATGGGTAGGTTGCCAAGTAGGTCAGGTGACAAGGAAGCCACAACATGCTTAGGGTAGATCGATGTGGGCAGAAGATGTTGGTTCTTGTGGGGAGGGCGGATATGATGGAGTTGGGTCTGGGGGCAGGGTGGAAGGGGTTAAGGTCTAGCAATGGGGCAGACAGTGTCAGGTCTGGCAGGAGGGTTTGGGTCTGGTGGTGAGATAAGGGGCATAAGTCCAGCAGAGGGGACAGGTTGGAATTGGATTTAGATCTGGTGTCAGGCCAGGGCTAGTCAGTTCTGCCGCTGGCGGGGGGTTCGGGCATTAGATCTACTGGCAGGGTGGAAGTGGTCTGGACTGGGAGGCAAAGTGAGGTGCAATGGGTGTTGAGGACCTGGGGAGAGATAGAGGGATTGTATCAGTCTCAGAGGGATGGGTGTTAGTTCAGATCAAGGGTGTGTTGGGAATCTGGGACGATAAAGTTGGATGTTACATTGTAAGGTGGCAGGTCAGTTGAATAGTTCCTCCAGAGATAGACAAGGGTAATTCCTGAGTAAGTGCTTACTTAACGCAGCGGAACACTCTGAATGTTCTGATTTAAAAAGATCATTTCAGATGGTTCCAGGAATTGCCCAGCAGAATCCAAGGCACTTAGTTTGGAGTCTGAAACACAAGGATTCCCCAAAATCCCTATTTGCATCTCCCGTTGAGGATTCAAAAACTTACCTCCAGCAATTGGAACATCGAGGCCAATACTTTCCCATTCACCTTTGGCTTTGCAAGCTGCAGACAGTTCTCGTAAACCTGATTTCTTAAGAATTGCAGCCATCTTCTTTCCACCTTCCCTTTGATTCGAAGCAGCATTTTCCCACGCTTGGCTCACAATCCAAACATAAAGGAAATAACTAGTGCAGTCTTGACACTGTCTTGAAGAAGATAAACTTTAGCCATTTCCTTGTACGTTTCTTGACATCGTGACCACCATCTTCAAGGCATAAATTAAGAGAGCGATGAAATGCCCTCCACTTCTAGATAAGTGCAGCTCCAACTAAATCGAAATACATCAATTCCATCCTGGCCAAAGCAACCCACTTGATGGGCACATCATCAACCATCTTGAACACTGACTCCCCTACCACCAATGCACAGTAGTAGCAGTGTGTACCAGCCACAAGACCTACTGCAGCAACTCACCCAAGTTTGTTTTTTGACAACACCCTCCAAGTTCGTGACCTCTTTCACCCAGAAGTATGGGAGCAGTAGTTGGAATGAAACACTGCAACTTACAAGTTGCCCTCCAAGCCATAGGCAATCCTGACGAGGAAAATGCTGCTGTTCCATCATCATTAGTTCAAAATCCCAGAACTATCTCAATAACAGCAGCATGAGTATCTACTTTGCAACAGTTCAAGACTGACACATCCTACACCTTCACAATGGCAGTTAGCAATTTACAACAAATGCTAGTTGATGTTGTGCCACTATAGTCTTACCAGACCATAAGGCTGCTTTGTCATTGAACAGTGACGACTTAACTTGAGTGCCACCACCTCTCAGGTAAGGGGAGTGGTTGAGAAGGAGAGTGCTTCATGGTGACCCAAGGCAGTGCATAAATTGAACTCTCACTTTCAGTGTCAAACTGCTTCACAAAGCAACCATCCAGCCGACTGAGCTAAACCAACCCTCACAAATTCCAGTACCACCGGCACTGCTCACATCCCATGAATAAATAAAAGTAACTGGAAAGGCAAATATAAAAGGTGTTACTGCAGGAATCAGCTGTTTAGCCATTGCCACATGACTGAATATGTACAATTTGTGCTGTTCCCACACTCAATTATTAGCTTTTTAATTGTCACAAGTGTTCAGGTGCATGGTTCCATCATCTTTAGTGTCAACGTTTTTCAGCTTTCCCTCATGCCTTCTGATCTGTCACAGAAACCGCTAAGTATTCAGCTGTGGCTCACTCAGAACCACATTTGACTCTTTCTCGTCAGTAGATTGTTGGGCTCAATTCTAGCCCCTGTTGCCTGGAATTAGACTTGATATTTCCTATCAGGGTGACAGAGACAGGATGAAGGGTCAAGTCTGCACATCCGATCAAGCGCTGGATTAGCAACTGCCTGGTTGGAAAGATACCCATTATAGGTGCAAAGGAAGCTTCATTCCTGACCGCAAATCCTGACCCTAAAAGCTTAAGCACCCATACCAACAGGTTCAAAAACAGCTTCTTCCTTGCTGTTATTGGACTTCTGAATAGACTTCTCAGCTTTCAAATCTAATTTTGATCTTGTTTTTTGTACACACGCTTTGCAACCGTGGCTTTGTGTTACTCACTCCGTTCAATCACCCTATGATCTTTGTCTATTTTGACCTGCTGAATTGCATGCAAAACAGATCTTTTCATTTCACTTAGGTACTTGTGACAATAATAAATCGAAACAAATCAAAAGCTATTACCAGGAGTAATGTTATGTTTCTCTTGCCTGTCTTTCAATGTCACAATATAGTCAGGTCTAGTGATTTTCAATTTCAGTAGTAAATAATTTAATGTGGGGTTATTGCTGCAGCTCGATTTATAGTGGGATATAAGTCACAACTTGGTGTGAATACGTGACTTGTGGGGTTCTGAGAAATTGTGGTGTAAAGGTCATCTCAATGCCCATTCACCACCATATGCCTAGACTTCATATGGCAGAGGGTTAATGCTATGATCATAACTAGAATTGTAAAGGCTGCTGTTCTCAAAATCAGTCTTTATTATTCGCTGAAAGTCAAATGATGCTTTTTAAAATATCATTCATAAACAGATGGATGCAGCTATCTTTCCTGTCAGAGTTCTTTGTACATTTAGCCATAATTCGGTGGTAAGATTGGTTGACTGCCCCCAGTCATTGCTGTGTGAAAAAACTTTTGTAGTCCCAACACCAGGAAAATGCTGTCAGCTCAAAAATTGGGAACAATTCAGTTTGGAAAAGCTTCAATCTTGTTAATGAATGATTTCAAAATGGTGGACTGCTGATTTCTGTGTCTGTATCACCTCCATATCATTAGAAGACAGGTGAGATGATATTACCACCAACCCAACATCATCCCATTTAAATGTTTTAACCAGCACAGAGAGAAGGGCAACACAGCTGACCTGAAAGCAGAAAATCCAGCTTTTGAGTTCCAAATCTTTTCTGAACTCCAGCGTTGCACTGTCAGAGGAGATGTTAAACAAATGCATATTCTACCTTCTCAGGCAGCCTCCACAATCCTAATACAAGAAAGGCAGCAAAGGTGTCCCTCAATTGCTGTTCAATATTTAGCCTCCAATATTCACGTTCTCTGCTACTCATTGATCAAATTACTGTTTGCCGGGATCTGCTGTGTCCGAATTGGCTCCTGCATTTCCCTCATTACAACAGTGACTACACTTCATATGTACCTACTAGACTATAAAGAGCACTCAGACACCCTGAGACTGAGAAACATGGGACTTAAAAGCAATTTTTTTTTATTGGTAGAAGCTACCATTATCTGGATCGGTATCATCAAGATTTTAAGCTGCAGTTAATCCTGAAAATAAAAACAAGACAAAATCTTTGCAAATGCTCAGCAGGTCAAGCAGCACTTGTGAAGAGAGGAACAAAGTTAATGTTTCAGGTTGACATCCCTTCACAAGAACTGAGGAACAATAAAAATGAAACAGGTTACCAGCCAGTAAAAAGAGGGAGCTCAAACAAGAGGGAAGCTCTTGGATAGGATGGAGAGCAGGAGAGATTAAATGACAAAAGCTGAAGTAAAGAAACAAAAGAGATGGCCAATGAGGCTTGAACATTTGGACAGTAACCATCCAAATGCAAATCATCAAAATAAATAAAAACAAGAAACAACAACAACACCAGAGCGCCAGAGACCTGGGTTCAATTCCCGCCTCAGGTGACTGACTGTGTGGAGTTTGCACGTTCTCCCTGTGTCTGCATGGGTTTCCTCCGGGTGCTCCGGTTTCCTCCCACAGTCCAAAGATGTGCAGGTCAGGTGAATTGGCCATGCTAAATTGCCTGTAGTGTTAGGTATGGGGTAAATGTAGGGGTATGGGTGGGTTGCGCTTCGGCAGGTCGGTGTGGATTTGTTGGGCCGAAGGGCCTGTTTCCACACTGTAATCTAATCTAAATCTAAACAAGGGAAAAGAAATAAAATGGAGGTAGAAGTTGTGATCAAAACTGAGTGCAGGAAGTTTTAAAGAGTGCTGAGTGGGAAATGGGGTGCTCTTCCTCAGCCCTGTGTCAGGCTTCATTACAGCATTGTAACTGAACCCTGAACAGAAAGGTCAGAGTTGGTGCCAGGGGAATTAAAATGATAAGCAGCACGGAATTTAGGGCCAGACCTGCTAACTGCTTGGAGGTGTCCCACAAAGTGATTGCCCATTCTGCGTTTGATCTCCTCAACATATGGGAGACCATATTGTGAGCAGTGAACACAGCACATTACATTGAATTAAATGCAAGGAGATTGCCATTTCACTTGGAAACTTGTGCCCGGAGTCTTGCTGAGAAAGGAGGGAGTCATCTGTTGTGTTTGTAAGGGAAACTGCTTTCAAGTGAAAAACATCTCCACATTGATGCCTTTGCTCAGTTCTGATGAAGAGCCACCAGAACCTGAAATCCCTACAGTGTGGAAACAGGCCATTAGGCCCAACAAGTCCACACCAAAGGGTAACCCACCCAGACCCATTCCCCTACTTTATTACTCAACATTTACCCTGACTAATGCACCTAGCCTACACATTGCTGAAGACTATGGGCAATTTAACATGGCCAGTTCACCTAATCTGCACATCTATGGAAAGTTTCTCTCTCCATAAAAACAACCTGACTTGTGATTCTAGCATCTTATGTTATAATAGCGGTTTTCCAGCATTTACAGTGCATGACTTCAATGTTAATGGGAAGGGAAGGTAAGAGGATTAGGACATTGTCTTGCCTAAGCATCCAAAAGGCAGTTCAGAGTGAACATCAACCTTATTGCTATGGGTCTGAAGTCATGTGGAGGCCAGACCAGGTAAGGACGACAGATTTCATTCTTTAAAAGACATTGGTGAACCAGATGGGCTTTTATGACAATCAACAATTATTACAGAGGAACCTCGATTATCTGCTATTCGATTATCCGAATATCAAATTATCCGACAAGATCACAAGGTCCTGATGCTCGGCTAAAACTATGTTAACTGGCATTCGATTATCCAGAATTCGATTAACCGAACGAAATACTGCCCGCCTGTGTCATTCAGATAATCGAGGTTCCTCTGTATATGGTTACTATGAGGTAAAAACAATGACTGCAGATGCTGGAAACCAGATTCTGGATTAGTGGCGCTGGAAAAGCACAGCAGTTCAGGCTGCATCCGAGGAGCAGTAAAATCGACGTTTCGGGCAAAAGCCCTTCATCAAGAATAAAGGCAGAGAGCCTAAAGCGTGGAGAGATAAGCTAGAGGAGGGAGGGTTACTATTAGACTAATCTTTTTTTGTCAAAATTTTATTGAACACAAATTTCACCAGCTGTGGTGGAATTTAACACATGTTTCCAGAACATTACTCTGCGACCAGATTACAAGTTCAGTGACATTTCCATTCTGCCACTACCCTGTTCAGTTGAATGCCAAAGGGGTGGTGACATAATAAAGAAGGGAGTTTTAATGGGATAAATAAAGAGACATAAGATGGATCTGCAAGATATGTACATTATTGTAGTAAAAGAACAGAGGGAGAGGAAACTATAGCAGATATCTGAAATGGTGCTTGTTAATGAATTCACATGGAAGTGAACAGAAAATAACTGCAATTATTACTATTGCTACCATAACTAATCATGATAATTTTCACTTACTTATCATTTTAATAGTTTTAATTACTAATTATCATCCCTAGTTCATATATCCATATATTCTAAACCATTCCCAGTCTCGGGGTCTGTGCTATTAACAGCACCATTCCATAACAACTATGTTGTCGTGAGAATGCTGTACTATACATGAGAGAATAAGCTGCTGGCTAACTTATAAACCATAGAACCAGCCTGGAAGCGTTAACAATGCTTCTGAGCTCCAGACCTCACAGAGATTATTTGAAGATGATGTGGTGCATCTTCAGAAAAGACACTTGGATTTCTGTCGCGATGTCAGCAACCTCCACCTCGCTTCCCTCGCAGTAATGTTCGAGCAATGAACAGTTGAGTGTGTGATGCCCACTTTGTGTTCAGCCTGCAATCATAATGAACCTTTTGTCTTCACCTCTCAGAGTGCCCTATTGTCTGTTTGTATTTCTGTAGCTTGTATGAAACTCAGCATATGCAACATGTGAGTAAATCTGCGAAGTACACTGACATCCATGCTTTCTTGCTGACTAATATGCTGACAGAATTTTTGCTACGTGACTTCATTAGAATCTCAGGAAACTAGCTCCCTCTGGCTGGTCTGTATCACTTACTGCAGTCTTGAGGGAAACTTCAATAGGGCCAGCAACAAGCTGTCAGCCACTTGGATTTACATTGACGAACATCCATTACAAAGAAATCATTAAATTACTCTATTTATTTGAAGTGAAACTGTCTATGTTAGAATCATAGCGATCTATAGCATTGAGTCTGTGCCAGTCCAAAGTAACGACTAAATACATGAAGTATAATCCCATTTTCCATTGTTTCGCTCATAGGCTTGCATGTCTTGGCATCACAAGTGCACTAGGAGAAAGTGAGGCCTAAAGATGCTGGAGATCAGAGTCGAGAGTGTGTTGCTGGAAAAACACAGCAGGTCAGGCAGCATCCGAGGAGCAGGAGAATCGATGTTTTGGCAAGTGCACACCTAAATACTGCTTTATGAGGGTTTCTGCTATCCTGACTGGCTATGAGCTCCAGATTCTCATCATCCTCTGGGGATAAAAATATTTCTTTGTGCCCCCTCTAAACCTGCCCCTTACCCTAATCTATGCCCTGATAACTCCACCAAGGGGAAAAGTTTCATCCTGTTTCCCCTATCTCTCACCCTCACAGTTTTGTACGTTTCAATCATGTCCCCCCTCAGTCTCCTCTGCTCCAAGGAAAACAAGCCCAGTCTATCCAATCTCTTTTCATAACTAAATCTTTCCAGCCCAGGCAACATCCTGGTAAATATCCTCTGCACTGGTGTATTGTGAATGTTGCACCGAAAGGCACAATGTGTCAGGAGTGTTAAACTGAGAGGCACAGTCTATCAAGGGTGTTACACTGAGAAGTTAGTTTGTCAGAAGTGTTAAATTTAGAAGTATAATTAGGAGTGTCACGCTGAGAGACACATTTTACTGAGAGGCATGGTGATGATGTCATGATTAGTACTCTGCATTGTGGCCGCAGCATCCTTGGACTTGAATCCGAATCACAGCAGGACGTGTTCTCTCTACTTCATTTGATGGACAGCATGGTAGCTCAGTGGCTAGCACTGCTGCCTCACAACACCAGGGATCCAGGTCGATTCCAGCCTTGGGCAACTGTCTGTGTGGAGTTTGCACATTCCCCCCAGGTCTGCGTGGATCTCCTCTGGGTGCTCCAGTTTCCTCCCACACTCCAAAGATGTGCAGGTTAGGTGAATTGGCCATGCTAAATTGCCCCATAGTGTACAGGGATGTGTAGGTTAGGTGTATTAGACAAGGGTAAATGTAGAGTAATATGATAGGAGCAAGGTTCTAGGTGGGTTACTCTTCGGAGGGTGGCACCAGGATACATGAACATCAACTAGCCACAAAAAGACATGACCCACTCTCACTAGTAACCTTACATACAGATGAGGAAGAACACCACTTCGACTGGGACAACATATCCACCTAATGACAAGCCAAACACAGACACAGATGAGAATTCCTGGAAGCATGGCATTCCAACCGAAACTCTATCAACAAACACATTGACTTGGATCCCATTGACCCCCCCTTGAGAAAAAGAACAGAAAATGTCATTATCACAGGAAATGACATCACCATGGAAAATGACATCACCAACCCAAGGAAACCTAGACACAAAAATAGAAAGTGGGCCACACCACCAGTGCTTCATTCAGAGGCTCACTGATGACATTACCTAGTAAGGTGATGAAACGGCTGAAAACAAATCTTCCAGCTCCAAGACCAAACCTACATCTAGAACCTCAACCTGAGCTACAAGTCTTCTCAAAACTTGCTTACTTAAAGAGTATTTGCTATTTATTACAATTAGACTCTAGCTACTAGTAAGCTTGATTTTTAAACAAACAGATGCTGTAGACTAAGGATAGATTTTTATGATCATATTACTCAAGTGACACAAGGATTGATTTGCCTCAGTTATTAGACTGAAGCCAAACTCTTAAACAGAGAAAGAGTTGCTTGTGCGGGGCATGAATAGGGTAAATAGATAAAGTCTTTTCCCTAGGGTCAGGGAGTCCAGAACTAGAGGGCATAGGTTTAGGGTGAGAGAGGAAAGATATAAAAGAGACCTAAGGGGCAACTTTTTCACACAGAGGGTGGTACGTGTATGGACTGAGCTGCGAGGAAGTGGTGGAGGCTGGTAAAATTGCATAATCTAAGAGGCATTTGGATGGTATATGAATAGGAAAGTATTGAAGGGATATGGGCCGGGTGCTGATAGGTGGGACTAGATTGGGTTGGGATATTTGGTTGGCATGGACGGGTTGGACCGAAGGGCCTGTTTCCGTGCTGTACATCTCAAAGACTCTTTGAGTCTATAGCATCCTCTTATCCACATTTCAATCTTCTTTTATATCCAACAAATAAAACAGATGCCCCTCTGTGTTGTAGGTTAGTCTGGTATGGTCTCCTTCACCAGGTGGGGTAAAAGCAATCAATCTTCCCAGGATGTTACTATCACTACCTTTATCATTGTCTGTCATACACTGTCTCCCCCAAAGCCTTCTTAGAATCTTTTGTTTACACTGGAATTCTACTGACATTAGAGTCTAAGCTGCACAAGGTTCACACCATACAAAGTTGAAACCTCAACGTAACATTCCTAATCCATTGTGTTACATGCATGACTTGCTGTGCCTCTATGTTTAGTACATCTGAGATACTATCCACTCAAAGAGACACTCTACTTCTAGTAGGAATGTATAATTTAATCTTTAGATTCTATGACTCTAGACCCCTGAACTGATGGAAGTCTGAAGGCTTCTCACTATCTTGTTCTCAACTCCAAGTCATTCAGCTACCTCATCACATAGTTAATAGCAGGGAGAAGGTCATTGTCATTGATAATTGGTCACTAGTCCACAGACCAATCAGGTACATGTTGCCAGTCAAACCTCTGTCTACACAACCATTTAGCTCCAGATTGTCTGCAAATACGTTCCATTCTGTGATTCACAATGAGTACAAGATTACTAGCCTTCAAAACATGCAGCAACCTTTGGTGATCCTTGGGTTTAAAACAGGGCTTTTCTCATTTCAGTTCACAATTAAAATAACAGGAAAATAAAGAAGAAACACCAACTTTACAATCAGGAATGTTACTCAATGAGGCACAGTCAATCAGCATTGAATTGCTACATTGATACAGTGTAGCAAGAAGCTTACAGGCAGAGATATAGTCTATCAGTGGTGTTACATTGAGTTATACACCATAACAAGAAGGTCACAGTCAGGGCCACAGTCTATCAGGAATATTATATTGAGTGATACAGTGCATCAGGATTGCTATGCTGAAAGACAATGACTATCAGTAATGCTGTATCGAGTTATACAGTGTATCAAGAGGGTTATAGTGAGAGCTATAGTAGATCAGGAGTGTTAGATTCACAGACATAGTGTATCAGGAATGTTGCACAAAGAGGCGCAGTGTATCAGAAATTTTACGCTGAGAGGCACAGCATATGAAGAGTTACATTCAGAGGCGCACTATGTCAGTTATGTTACATTCAGAGACTCAGTCTGTCAGGAGTGAATCACAGTGTATATGGGGAGGCATTAGTAATATTATCACCAGACGATGAATCTAGAGGCCCAGGTAATGTCCTGGGGACCTGTGTTTAAATCCTGCCAAGGCAGATGGTGGAATTTGAATTGGTGAAATACAATTGAAATTGAATTCAATAAAAATCTGGAATTAAGAATCTAATGATGACCATGAATCCACTGTGAGACAAACCCATCTAGTTCACTAATGTCCTTTAGGGAAGGAAACTGCCATCCTTACCTGCTCTGGCCTACATATGACTCCAGACCCACACAATGTGGTCGACTCTTAACTGCCATCTGGGATGGGCAGTAAATGCCAAATGAATATATAAAAAAAGAGTTTTACATTCAAAGGCATGTTACATTGAGAATCGCAGTATTCTAGGTGTGGTACTTTGATAGACATAACGTATCTGGAGTGTTACACTGACAGACACATTTTCTGCTGAGAGACATGGTATATCAGGAGTGTTACATTGAGAGATATAGTGTATCAGAACTATGACACACAGAGATGCATTATATCAGGAGAGTTACATTGAGTGAATCAGGTGTGTTTTGCTGAGAGGCAGAATATATCAGGAATTTGACTTCAAAAGCCATGGTATACCTATAGAGAGCCACAGTGTATCAGGAGTTATATATTGAGAATCAGTAAGAAGTGTTGAGTGCCCCAAGACCTACTTCCCTTATCAGAAGGGAGAGTACTGAGGATGGAAGTGAAATCAGAAGCAGAAGCAGTGGTGTTTCCATTGCAAAAAAAATTGGGATACAGTTTTTCAGAATGCAGGAACCTGAGGGGTAAACCCATGGGAATTATTGGCATTTGTATGGATGAATCGCAAAGGAAGATCAAAATGAAAAGGCCGCAGATCAGATTGTAGCTTGAAGTACAACTAACAGAGGGAGTCACTTCTCTGAATACAGACGACATACATGGGGTAGATGAGAAATATAAGTTTTTTTCTGCAAAGGAAAAATAATGCCCCCCTCCCCCGATCAAAGGAAACATTCCAGCCCATAACTACATCAAGGTATACAGGGGCTATTCAAATACTCTTTCTACTTTCTTGTAGAGAGTTCAATGAATATTTTGGAATAGGAGGAGAACATTTCCCAGTTCTGTTGTGCAAGGTCGAATTGGATTGTGGCTTGTTGTCTGGTCAAGTGTTACTCTTTCGGCGGGTTGTTACTCATGCCCCCCTACACATTAACAGCACAGAGATGGAACAAGTGGGGAGTGTCAAGCTCCTGAGAGTGGTCATCAACAACAAGCTTTCTTGGACTCTTCATGTGGACACACTGGTTACAAAGGCCCAACAACGTCTCTTCTTCCTCAGGCAGCTGAGGAAATTTGGCATGATGGCGAATACCCTTGCCAATTTTTTAATAAGTGCGCCATTGAGAGCATTGTGTCTGGATGTATCATTACCTTGTATGGCAACTGTACCATTCAAGATTGGACACGGTTACAGAGAGTGGTGAAGTCGGCCTGGACAATCACAAAGACCAACCTCCCATCTATTGAAACCATTTACCAGGCCCACTGTCAAGGAAAGGCCACCAGCATTTTCAAAGATCCATCCCACCCTGGCAATATTAGTCTACAACCTCTACCATCGGGGAGAAGGTACAGAAGCCTGAACACGTGCACCAGCCGGTTTCAAAACAGTTTCTACCCTAATGTTGTTAGAATATTGAATGGACTCACAAAATCTTAACATTCACCTGTACCTGTGTTTTTGTTTTTACTGCTGTTTACCTATTATTTACTATCTATGCTACTTAACAATGTAACCTGCCTGTATTGCTTGCAAGACAAAACTTTTCACTGTGTCTCAGTACACGTGACAATTAATTCAATTCAAGTCAATTCAATTCTGAGTAGTTGAGAAAATACCATTGGAAGGAATTGAATTACTTCTGGGTTATGATTTGGCAGGAGTGAAAGTTATAACTTTGCCTGTAGTCCATAAGATGATAAGACATTGGAATAGAAATTAGGCCATTCTGCCCATCAAATCTTTTCCATCATTCAGTCATGGCTGATAAGTTTCTCAACCCCATCCTCCCACATTCTCCCCATAACCCTTGATCCCCTTGATACTCAAGAACTTTTCAATTTCAGTCTTATATATTCTAAACGACCTGGCCTCTACAGCCTTCTGTGGCAATGCATTCCATAGATTCACCACTCTCTGGCTGAAGTTTCTCCTTATCTCTTTTCTAAAAGGCCTTCCCTCTACTCTAAGGCTGTGCCCTCAGGTCCTAGTCTCTCCTACCAATGGAAATATCTTCCCAACATCCATTCTATCCAGGCCATTCAGTATTCTGTATGCTTCAATAGATTACCCCTTTTAACCGTCTAAACTCCATCAAGTATAGAGTTGTCGAATGTTCCTCATATGTTAAGCTTTTCATTTCTGGGACCATTCTCGTAAACCTCCTCTGAACATTTTCCAGGGCCAGTATATCCTTCCTGAGATATGGGGCCCAAACTGCATGCAATACTCCAAATGTAGTCTGATCAGAGCCTTACAGAGCCTCAGAAGTACATCCCTGCTTTTATATTCAAGTCCTCCCAAAATAAATGCCATAATTGCATTTGCCTTCCTAACTACTGACTCAACCTGCAAGTTTACCTTGAGAGAATCCTGGACTAGAACTCGCAAGTTTCTTTGCACTTCAGATTTCTGAATTTTTTCCCCATTTAGAAAACAGTCCATGCCTCTATTCTTTCTACCAAAGTGCATGACCTCACACTTTCCCACATAGTACTCCACCTGCCACTTCTTTGCCCACTCTCCTAACCTGTCCAAATCCTCCTACAGCCTCCCTGCCTCCTTCTGCTACCTGTACCTCTACCTACCTTTGTATCATCTGCAAACCTAGCCAGAATGCCTTCAGTTCCTTTATCTATAGCGTTAATGTATAAAGTTTCCAACCCTGAGCCTTGCGGCACATCACTTCTTACCAGCTGCCAACCGGAGAGGGACCCTTTTATCCTCACTCTCTGCTTTCTGCCAGACAGCCAAGCTTCTATCCAAGCTAGCTCCTTGCCTCTGACACCATGGCTCTTACGTTACTCAGTAGCCTTCTGCGAGGCACGTTGTCAAGTGCCTTTTTGAAGTCCAGGTGGATAACATCCATTGGCTCTCCTTGGTCTAACCTGCTTGCTACTTCCTCAAAGAATTCTAGCAGATTTGTCAGGCATAGCCTCCCCCTTGATCAAACTGTGCTGACTTTGCCTTATTTTACCATATACTTCCAAGTATTCAGAATTTTAATCCTTCACAATGAATTCCAGGATCTTACCCATGACCAAGGTTAGGCTAATTGGTTTGTAACTTTCCATCTTTTGCTTTACTCCCTTTTTAAACAGGGGTGTACATTAGTGATTTTCCAGTCCTCTGGGACCCTCCCTGATTCTAGAGATTCCTGCAAATCACCACTAACACCTCCACCATCTCTTTAGTTATCTCTCTTAGTACTCTGGGGTGTAGTCCATCTGGTCCAATTGATTTATCCACCTTAGGACCAATCAGTTTTTCTTCCACCTTATCCTTGGTGATGGCCACCATATTCAGCTCTGACCCTCACGCTCATGAATTTTTGAGATATTACTTATGTCTTCCACCATGAAGACTGACTCAAAGTTGTCATGATTTGGAGATGCCAGTGTTGGACTGGGGTGTACAAAGTTTAAAATGACACAACACCAGGCAGCAAAAATTTATTGCTATAAATTCTGTGTCTTAAAATTGTGTACTCCACAACCACCTGATGAAGGAGCAGCACTCCAAAAACTCATGCTTCCAATTGAACCTGTTGGACTCTAACCTGGTGTTGTGTGATTTTTAACTTTGACTCAAAGTAATTATTCATTTCCTCAGCCATCTCCTTGATCCCCCCTACTATCTCGCCAGTGTCACTTTCCAATGGAGCAATGTCCACTTTGCCTCTCATTTGTCCTTTAAACATTTAAAGAAACTCTTATAGTCTTCCTTTGTATTACTGGCTAGCTTACCCTCATATTTAATCTCCTCCCTCCTTATTTCTTTTTTTGTTGCCCTCTGTTGGTCTTTGTAAGCTTTCCAATCCTCTGACTTCCCACTGCTCTTTGTCACATTAGTTTTCTCTTTTGCATTTATGCCTCATCCTCATCCTTCCTGTACCATGCTTCTTTTTCTTTGGAATGTATATCTGCTGTGTCTCCTGAATTACTCCCAGAAGCTCCTGCCATTGTTTTTCCACTGTCTTTCCTTCTAGGCTCCTCTCCCAATCAATCCTACCCAGTTCCTCCCTCATGCCTCTGTAGTTGCCTTTATTCAGCTGTAATACAGTTACCTCTGATTCTATCTTCTCCCTCTCAAATTGCAGAGTAAATCCAATCAGACTATGGTCACTGCCTCCTAAGGGTTCCTTAACCTTAAGCTCGCTTATCAAGTCTGCCTCATTGCACAACACTAAATCCAGTATTGTCTGTTCCCTAGTGGGCTCCAGCACACGCTGCTCCAAATAATCATCTCGTTAATTTTCTCCAAGTTCCTTCTCTTGCAATCATGTAAAGTCATGTAAAGACCAAACGACACTCAGGACACAGAACTATCGTTTGAATAGGTTATCGGTAATTTTTTTCATTGTTTAGTAATGGCTAAAATGCATTGATTTTAGTAAGGCCTTTGACAAGGTCACACTTAGTAGAGTTGGTTAGTGAGGTTAGATCATATGGGATCTAAGGAAAGATAACCAATTGGATGCAAAATTGGCTTGATGGTAGAAGACAGAGAGTGGTAATAGAAGATTGTAATTTGGACTGGAGGCCTTGTCCAGCAGTGGGCCATAAGGATCAATTTTGCGTCCACTGTTGTTCATCATTTAAATCAATGATCTCAATGAGAATATAGGTGGTCTGGTTAGGAGGTTTGCAGATGTCACCAAAATTGGTAGTACAGTGGACTGTGTAGAAGGTTATATAAGAATCCAATGAGATCTTGATCAGATGGGCTAATGAGCTGAGGAGTGGCCATTGGAGTTCAATTTAGATAAATGTGAAATGTTGCATTTTGGTAAGGCAAACCAAGACAGGACATATACAGTTAATGGCAGGACCCTTGAGGGTGTTGCTGAGCAGAGACCTAGGGGTGCAGGTAAATTGTTCCTTCAAAGTGGAGTCACAGGTAGACTTCACCAGTTTCTTCATCCCCCCTCCCCCCACCTTGTCTCAACCGGATCCTTCCAGCCCGGCACCGCCTTCCTGACCTGCAGTCTTCTTCTTGACCTCTCCGCCTCCATCCTACTCCGACCTATCACCCTCACCTTGACCTCTTTCCACCTATCACATTTCCAACTCCCCTCCTCCAAGTCCCTCCTCCCTACCTTTTATCTTCTCCTGCTGAACACTCTCTGCTCATTCCTGAAGAAGGGCCTGTGCCCGAAACGTCGAATCTCCTGTTCCCTGGATGCTGCCTGACCTGCTGTGCTGTTCCAGCAATAAAGTTTCAACTTTGATCTCCAGCATCTGCAGACCTCACTTTCTCCTCACAGGTAGACAGGATGGTGAGGACGATGTTTGGCACGTACGTCTTTTTTGGTTAGAGTATTGAGTATAGGAGTTGGGATGTCATGTTGTGGCTATACAAGACATTGGTAAGGCCACTTTTGGAATACTGTGTTCAATTATGGTCTCCCTGCTATAGAAAAGTTAGTATTAAAGTAGAAAGGGTGCTGAAAAAATGTACAAGGAGTAAATTTCATCCTGGAGTGTCAGAGGCTGAGACGTGACCTTCGGGAGGTTTATGAAATCATGAGGGGCATAGTTCAGGTGAATAACTACGGTCTTTTCTCAAAGGTAGGGAACTTCAAAACCTGAGGGCATAGGTTTAAGTTAAGAGGGAAAAGATTTAGAAGGGACCTGAGAGGCAACTCCTTCACGCAGAGGGTGGTGCATGTATGGAATGAAATGCCAGAGGAAGTGGTAGAAGTGGGTACAATTACAACACTTCAAAGAAATGTTACAGGTACATGAATAGGAAAGGGTTAGAGGGATATGGGCCAAGTGCAGACAATAGGACTAGTTCAGTTAGGATATCTGGTTGGCATGAACAAATTGGACCAAAGTGTCTGTTTCTGTTCTCACTGACTCTATGACCTCTCAGAGGTCCCAGTGATAATGTGAGTGGATGTTTGCGTAGTTGGTGCTCCATTTAAGAATGAGGGTATTCAGAAGAAGTGCTTGGCATGTCTTTGTTATTTAAGACTCAGGATATTGAGAAATCAATATTGAGTAAGTCAGTATAGACAGCTCAGTGATGCAGAGCTGAAGGAATTCTAGGAAGTTATTATATTCAAACCAGAGTTCACATGAGGAAGTACAGACATCTTTACAGACCTGCAGGTGAAGAATGGATAAAAGTTCATCCATTAGTGGTCCTGCTCAGATTTTGTAAGGAGATATTGGAAGTGGCACATGAGATTCTTATAGAGTGTGTATAGAAACCTGGACAATGCAGGCATTGATAAACAGGTATCTTACATGGCCAAGACTTCATAAAGATGTAATGCAGTTCTGTATTACATGTTATACAGCATAATGTGGTAAGAATACCTCATCATGTAATCAGACTGGCATCTTTGAGATCTATATCAGAATGATTTAGTTGAATGCTTATTGATTATATCGGAGCATTATTAAAAAGAAACACAGACATGAATATACCTTTATAGAGGATTGGTTTATGAGGACAGATTGATTCAACTGGGACTATACTCATTGGAAGTTAAAAGAATGCAGGTCAATCTTATAGAAACATATAGAATTATGAAGGGACTTATGGAAGCAAGGAGGTTTATTCCACTGGCTGGTAAAACTAGAACTAGGACATAGCCTCAAAATAAGGGGGAGCATGTTATGGTCTGAGTTGAGGAAGATCTTCTTTACCCAAAGGGTTATGAATCTGTGGAGTTCCCCGCCCAGTGAAGCAGTTGACGCTGCCTCATTGAATGTTTTTAAGGCAAAGATAGTTAGATTTTTGGACAGAAAAGGAATAAAAGTGAGTGGAAGGGTAAGTGGAACTGAGTCCATGATAGGATCAGCCATGATCTTATGGAATGGTGGAGCAGGCTCCATGGGTCAGATGGCCTACTCCTGTTTCTAGTTCTTATGTGCTTATAGCCTGATTCCAAAAACCTTTAACTTTGGGATGATTACAGCCAGGGTAGGCGTGGACCGTTAACTCAGGTTTTTACTTGTAATGGACTACCAATTGAGTTACAATCTGGTCAGGGCTCTAACTTTCTGCCTAAAGTTTTCCAGGAGGTCATTTGTAGTTTTGGCATACACCAATTGAATGTCATCCATAAACATAAGGAACTTTGGAGAGGGATCAGTAAACTCTCAAAAACATGATTAACGCATTCTGTCACAAATACCCACAGGATTGGGACAAAGAATTAGATTTATTACTATTTGCTATCAGAGATTCCCAGCATGGATCTATCAGGTTTAATCCATTTGAGTTAGTTTATGGTCATGAGATTAGTAGTATATTAAATTTGATTAGGGATAAGTTCATGAATGAAAAGGACGAAAACTCAGTGTTGAATTTCCTGTCCATGTTTCTGGAATGACTTACAGAAGCATGTAAGGTATCATAAAAACATTTAAACTAAGCAAAATCAAAAAAAAAGGCAGATAACATTCATCAAGTAGAACATTTCAAGCAGGAGATGAAATATTGGTACTGTTGCCTATACAATTTGAACCTCTGAAGGTGAAATTTATCGTCTGCACAAATTCATTGGAAGGGTTCGTAAAGTGACTCATCTGATATATACTCCTGACCTTGGGAAGAAGAATCTGTTAAGTCACATAAACAGATTGAAAACAATAGCTTTGTAGGGGATAAAGATAAGGATGAACAAGTGTGTCAGGTGGTAAGAGTAGTGGAAGATTAGTAGAGTGAGTTAGTATGAAAGGTAGGTAGTTCTCCAAACAGTTCAACTAGCTAACACTGAGTTAGACACTGTTCTCATATCGAGAGAGAAAATGGGAGGCTATTGTGAGACTACTGAGGAAATGTAAGTCACCTGTAGAGATATACCTGCATGTACTACATTAGCTAGCCCTGATGTGGATGTAGGAGAGTGATAAAACAGCATCCTTATTGGTTGAGCATAGGAGAATGAGCTCAGGTGAAAACCTGAGATTCTTTACACACTGGAAAACCATTTGACTAAAAGCAGCTGAGTTCACTCGTATGTTTTGTCAGAAATTTGAGTGTAACTTTAGCACAACAGCTGCACCTTTAACAAGATTGTTATAGGACAAGCAAACGTGATATGGTCAGCAGAATGCCAAGTGGCCTTTGAGAATCTGAAGGCAGTCCGAATAAATAAACCAATGGTAGCCACCTCTGATTTTTGAAACCCTTTCAAAATGGGGATTGATACCCATGGATTGAGAGAATGGGATTGTCTTGTTGCTGCCTGATGAGTTGACAAACAAAGGAACCAGTGGAATGCTTCTCCAGAAGTTTGAACCAGAATTGGAGGCAGTGCTCTACTATGGAGGAAAAGGCTTTAGATTTGTTGTTGGCTCTTCACAACTTCAATGTCTATGTCCAACACATGAACAAGGAGACGTTAACCTACACTGACAACAATCCAATGGCCTTCATTAAAAAGTCTGAAACTCAGAATGTGATTCAGAAGGAGTGTTTTTGTTGCAAGCATTAATGTCAAGATTATTTACATTGCTAGAAAAGATGATGTAACTGCTGATGCATTGCTCCAAGTGTAAAATATTGGAAGGAGTTAAAGCTTTGAGAAATGCTAAGATTGTGGAAGGTTATACAAGGGGAGAGGAAGAATAAATGGATGCAAGTCTCTTTGTGCAGATGGCAGCAGAGTTGGACATGCCTGCTGGAGATCCTCTGCTCCACCCGTTTTTTTCTCTTTTCTTTTTCCTTTCTTTTCTTTCTTTTCAGTTCTTCTCCTCCCTTAGCATCGGTGGTGAAGCCCGGAGCTGCGGCAGGCCTGGGCAGCAAGTCCAGGACCAGCAAGCCTGGAAACGCATGTGGGCTACGTGTCCCAGAGCAGCGCGTGGGAAGCAGGCCCCGTGAGCAGCACACCCGGGCATAAACTAGTGTGAGGGAGACAGTTTTGAAACTTACCTGGAGCAGCTGAGTGCCGGTATGGAACCGCCTGGAAATTTGGAGCAGAGGGGAGACGTGGTGTGATGCGAGTGGTCAGACAACGTGTCGAGGCCCTGCACTGAGCTGCTGCAATGTAACATTTATTTGGAATTTCCTGCCATACTATAATGATGTCCTATTTTTAACTTATCTTTCAACTCTGTAAAGCAACGCAACTACTTTTATTCCTCTGCTGTATCCGAGATTTGTACCTCAGTACCTGTACCTGAGGTGTTGCCATAAGAGGCAGACATGATAAAAACTTTTCACTTTACTCCTACAATGGAGTACATGTGACAGTAAAGGATATTCTGTTCTATGTTTTTATTTTATTTTGTAATGAAATGGTGTTGCTTGCCTTTTAACAGTGGAAGCAGGGAAAGGCCTTTTTATTTTCGTTTTTCTGTATTTTTAGTTGTGGACTGAAGTAGAAAAAGAACTGTTTTAAAGTCAAGGATTATTGAAGGAGTGCTGCATGTTTTCGAAAGCAAGTGGCCTGATACTCATTGTTGGTCCTGTTTACGAAGTTTGCTGGTACAAGCTGGAGTAGGACAAGGTGCAGAGTGTTGGAACCAGGGGTGGGTTCAAATGGAGATTCAGCTTCCGACATGTAGTCGACCCTGTGAACAGGGATCACTGAACTGCTTTTCTGATTTGTCCTTCCACTCAAGACACCCATGTTTTATTTTACCCTATACATGTCAGTCTGTGTGCAAGCCGAAAGAAGAGCTCATCAGGAGATTAGTATTTCAACTAGTAGAATTATATGCTAATGGATCATAATTGTTTACTAGCCTCTAGTTACTTGTAATAAATAGTCATTCTTGTTAAATATAGAAACCTTACCTATGCTTTCTACCAACCCACATCTGAAAGTCAAGTACATTTTGGAGTTCTGTGTATCCTTTTCAAATTTTTAACTTTTGTCACATCTGCAGAAATAGCAGAGTTTGATTTCCAGCGTGGTATGACAGGAATAGAACATCGAAAGACACAGTGTACAAGAAATATTACAGAGAGACTAAAACGTTCCATTGAGAGGCACAGTATATGTGCAGCATTATTTGGGGGGCACAAGAGTATTACATAAGGAGGCATAATATTTCAGAAGGATTACATTGAATAACACAGTGTAGCGTGGGTGGTACATTAAGAGGCACAGACTATCAGGAGTTTTACATGGAGAGGTACAACGTATCAGATGTATTGGACTGAAAGACATACTGTTTTAGTAGCGTTACTTTGGGAGGCTCAGTATATCAGGAGGATTATATCAGGAGGGTTATATCAGGAGTGTTACACTGAGACATATAGTGATATAAGCAGCATTACATGAGAGCCACAGTATATCAGGGATATCGTATTTGATAATCACAATTAACTAGGAGTGTTACACTGACAGTCACAGTTAACCACAGATCATCAGTAGTGCTATATTGAGAGGCACAGTATATCTGGAGTTTTACACTGAAAGGCACAGTGTTTTACACTAAATGACTGTATCAAGAATCTGATATTGAGAGGCACAAAATACCAGGGGTTATTACATTGCTGGCCATGGTGTTTCTGAATATGAAATTGAGAGAGATGGTATATCTGGAGTGTTTCTTTGAGAGACATAGTGTACCCGCAATGTCACAGTCATTTACTAGTTGTACTGTTGTATTGCATTCTTTATTTATCAGCAACTATCGGGACCAATCATGCCAGGAAGAGACAGAGAGCTTAATAACAGCTATTAACACTGTGACTACATCAGGGAAAAATGGTTGCTACCTATAATTAAAGAACTTGCAAAGCATTCATAGCAAGATAGATTAATTAATGGCATAAATGGAGTTAAACAAATGTGATCTTGTCACCAGTACTCAGTCATATGTAGTTAAGTGGTTGTCCAAAGCTGACATTTTATATTACAAATTACCTGACTTTAAGGAAAGACAGTGGAAACTGAAAAGTTGGTTTTGTAGCTGAACTGTTAAAGGATGAGATAACTGAAATGATAAAGCGCCTTATCCCAGAAAATCAGAATGCAGAGCCAGTATGCGTTAGAACTAAGAAGAAACAAAGAGCAGAAAACACTGCTGGGAATTGTTTATGTATCCCTGAACAGTAATCCCTCGGTGCTGAATAAGCAAACATTGTCTGATTACAGGAATGCATAGCAGTAACAAAAATCATAGGGAGATTTAAACGGCATAAAAACTGGGCAAACCAAATTGGCACAGGTTGCTTAGAGGACAAACTCTTGCAATGTATTCAAAACATGCTTTTTTTAGAACATTATGTTAAGGGACAATTACACACCAGTGTATTTTGGATCTAACATTGTGTAAATGAGGCAGGGTTAATTAGTGATCTTATAGGAAAGTGTCCTCTGGGAAAGAGTGATCAAAATGTGATAGAAATTTCAAAGCAAGTTTGAGATTAATGTTAAGATTGAAACTACAGGCTTTAAATTGAAACACAGCAAATTAAAAGACACATTAGCTGAGTTAAATAGGAAAGTTAGTGCGAACAGAATGGCAGAAAGTAAGCAAAATTATTCAGCAGTTGGCCCAACTCTCAATGAAAAATTAGAAAAATATGAAAAAACAGCATGGGAAAACTGATATAATTGTGATTAGCAAGGTCGGTTGAAGGTGACTTTGCATTAAAACGCAAGGCTTACAAAAAAGAACAAGAGCCTTGAAATTGCCAGTTTTGAAGGAAAGTCAACAACGAGGCAAACGTTATGAAAGGAGATTTGCAGCAGCATACGGCTAGATTAACATGTTGGTTATACTCGTCCAACTGGTGGAGGCCAGGAACGAGGTCATACTTCCACTAGGGAGCAAGGAATCTATGAATGAACCTTGGAAGGCAGTGGGAACAGCGAATAAAGGCATTTAATGCCCACAGTGGCACAGCGAGGGCATGGCAGCAGGGCTAAAAGAGTTTTATTGTCTACACTTGCATGGTCAAGTTGACTTTAAGCCTTGTGCATTGTGTGCCATCTATCCCTTACACTGCACCACACCCCAATCACTCATCCGGCAACACACACTGGCACTTCAGGTCTCATCCCTAATGTCACTATACGAAACCTCACCGACTGCACATTCATATTGAGACATCTCTGCAAACCTACAGTTATTAACAAAAGGAGGTGTGCTATCATTGAGGATAGAATCTTAAAGGAATCCGAGCAGAGATGTGTAGCAGACCCAAGCAACAAATTCAGCAAGGCCTACCTTGGCATTGCGGTCAATATGTGCTTCCTTTCATAAGTTAAAAATCACACAACACCAGGTTATAGCCCAACAGGTTTATTTGGAAGTACAAGCTTTCAGAGCACTGCTCTTTCATCAGGTAGCTAGTGAAGCAGGATCATAGGACACAGAATTTATAGTAAAAGATCCAACTGATGAGATGTGTTGAACAACCCTCGATTGTGGTTTAGACCTTCTCTAAGTGGAATGGCAAGTTCCTCACAAGTCAGCGGCGAAATGCTAGAGGATGGTTATTTTCCACCATCACAGACTTTGTTAACAACTCAGACTCATTAATATTCAGCCCTCCAGCTGATCAATCTTGCCAAACAGGCTCAAAGTCATGTAAACCCCAACAAAAGGAAGCCAGGGTGTGCACCTGGTGGATTCAGTTTGCTGCTTGCTCTGAATGCTTCCTGTGTCACGTCCAGTCAAACCCCATGAGCTTGGGGCACCAGCCATTTGTATCCCTCACCCACAGACATTGACATTTGCCATCTGCCAAACCATCACTACCATCCTGGCACTTCTTTGATGCACTGGCAGTGTACTTTGGAAGCATAGATTTGCATTTCAGGGTGCACCAGCAACGAGCATTGAAAGGGGTGCATTGGGCTCACACACACACACCAACAGGCTCCCAGCTTGAAGACTAGAATAGGCTGGACCTCAGGGCTGCTCACTCACTCTTGTAGCGTTCCCTCGCTTAACACTTACTGCATGTTTGCAGCATCCATGCCTTACTTTGCTTTGCCGTGTTAATTAGCAGAGTTAGACAACCAGGCAGTTTGCCTTGCTGGTCACAGTCTTCAGATGAATTTAGGTGATAAATATAATGCATGAGCAGCAAGCAAGCAGCCATGTCTCAAAATCTTACAAGGGGTAGTTCTTCCCAAAGTTAATGAGGAGACCTTTCAGTCAGGGATACCTGGCACAGAATCACAAGGACAGTCTCCCAAACCAGTCCAGAGGATTGACCGCAGTCAGTCTAGATATCTCCTGCCATTGTCTTTGGGGCAGTGAGAGCCCCAACTCTGCCCACACCTCTTTCTCACCATTATGCCTTCAGCTGTGAGGAGCAGTGATTGGGCCAGTGGAGTATACATTTGAGCATATCCCCAGCACTGGTTCTCCATGGCACAGTCCCCGCAGATGGCCAGATTGTCACATCGCTCGCTGCACGGAGGTAGCCAATGTGGGCCATTGACTTATTTTTGCCTGTCTGCCACCACCCCCTCCTCCCTGTGTATTGTGTAAAGTTGACGACTGCCACAGGGCCCTCACCTGCTGGGGGCTGAGCGGGTACCTGGTTCCCAGGCTGCCCTCCGAGTGCCAGCAGCCTGGGGTGTTCCTTCCTCAGCCAGCTGCCAAGCTGTGGCAGTGAGGAGCGCACCAGAGCGTGCTCCCAAACATTCGAACACTCCCACCACAGGGTCAGTATCTGAGCTGGTGCGTGGGCAGGAGTCAGTCTTGCCTGTGCTTCCTCAAGGGCCTCAGCACTCTCACCCTCAGAGTACCAGGACGGCACTTTTGAGGGAACTGGCTGTTTGCCTACAGCGGTCACAGAGAGGCTACTGGCACCTGAAAGGCACAAGAGAAAGGAGTTATCATGGCCAGTCATTAGAAGCAGTGTGCAATGATAGAGAGTGACAGCACAGTTAGTGGGAGGGAGGTAGTGGAATGATAAAAGGTGCTTACTTGTTTGGTGGGATATAGATTTTTCAGCATCCTTGCAGGATCGTTCCTGGTCTTCTCCTGCTGAGGCAAGGATTCTCTCCTCACAGGGATGAGAACGCAAATGCCAGCCATTCCCTCAGTTCATACAAGTTCTCTTTGCCCTGTTATATGGGTTATCTACTCCTGTCATGATTGAAAGGAGGTGGGGGTGCACTGAGTGAGCTTGGCAATGTCTGCTCACATTAGTGCACGTAGAGGGAAAGGTGATGAGGCATTTTGAAGGACTGAGGAGGCAGCTGGGTTAGCCATCCGGGAGGCTGCGAGTGAATGGGAACGAGTGAGGGAAAGTGGTGCAGGTGGGAATGAGAATGACAGAACAAAGCGTGTGGTACTTACCCTGGCAGACCATCTTGCTGCACTTATATCCATTCCTCTGTAACCTGGAGATGGTACCAACCCAGGGGGGCGACCTGGAGGTAGGGTAACAGGATCAGGTGGCATGGCCTGCTCTGCTGGCCCTCGAGGAAGAGGATAGCCCTCCAGCAGGACGTCCATCCACCTGTCAGAGAATTGTGCTGTGATCTTCCCCCATCTGCTCTTAATTCCAACTCTGTCCATCAATGGGTGGGCCAACTTCAGAATACCAGTATTCAACTAGGTGAACAATAACTTTTTAAAGATATCATGATTGCAAGGGATGCTGTTCTTTTGGCAGCTGCCTGCTGAGTGCTAAGTTGTTCTGGGAATTGGCAATTGTCTGTGTGGAGTTTGCACATTCTCCCCGTGTCTGCGTGGGTTTCCTATGGGTGCTCTGTTTTCCTCCCACAGTCCAAAGATGTGCAGGCGAGGCAGATTAGCCATGGGCAATGCATGGTTACAGGAATAGGGTAGTGAGTTGGTTCTGGGGGTGATGCCGTTCAGAGGGTCAGTGTGGACTCAATGTCAAATGTCTTGCTTCCACACTGTAGGAATTCTATGATTCTAGATGCAACTGCCCCTGGTAAGATGGGTCGTTAATAAACATTGAGGGCATTAGGTTTGTTTCTTTTGTCATATGTGTTACTGAGAAAGTTGTCGAGTGACAGTATTTGCCGTTGACCAAGAGGACTTTATAATTGACAGTTTTATGTGAAGGTATTGCTCAAGAATAACGAGTACACATCAGGATTGGGAATGTTGCTTCCCGTTTAGGTGATCCTAGTAAGTTTAGCAAAACAAATGACTAGTTGAATTGAGAATAGAGCTATCTGAAAATGTCATTGCAAAACTGATGGGGTCAGAGCTCTTTTAATTTTTTGTCTTACTGTCTATGAGAAGGCTTCGGGGCGATTGGCTGCTTACCATGTTTGCTGTTGAATGTTGAAAGATCCCCTTGTCTTGGCACCAGGATCGTATTCTCATTGGGAAAGGAAAAATCCAAGACACAGAGCTTGCTAGGTACCTGTGGACAACTTTTTGTCAGGCCATTGGCAAGTCATTAATTAATTGCTAATGACAGAATCCAGCCCACATTGTCGTCTTTGAGACATTGCTCTAATTTGATGTGTTTGGCATTACTGTGTTGCGTTATTGCACTGCTTACCAATTGTACATCAGAGTAGTGAAATCGTCTCCTGTCTTACTCCACAGTTCCAGACAGCCCCAGATCATATTAAACTCTTCTTCATCTGGATCTGCTGGGACCAGGTGCTATCAGTCCACAGGTTGGAACCATCTGAGTGAACAGGCCCTTTAACCTCTTTCAAAGTCATTCCATCAACCAGCTTCCTATCATCAAGTTGCCACAGACTTTTAACAAGGAAAATGGTGAAGAAATACGCTGCTCCTCTGAAATAGCTGTAAAATATTTCAAGCTCTGTTTGATTCAAAAATAAAAGACTGGTGCAACCTTATGCCCCCGACTTATCTTTTGTGCCTGTATGTGTAATCCTGTGTAGGAACTCTCACATAGCTCAGCCAGTAAACTGAAGGACTAACCATTGTGCTACCTTGTTTTTTTTGACTGTTGGGGCTTTACACAGTACAGTGAGTGCTTTAATACCACACTGTGTGGGAACCACTTGTAATACAAGCTCCAACCCCAACAAAAGACAATAGATTAGCTGACAGTGTTGTAGATGCATTATCCCCAATAGGCTACTTCAAAGACAACCTAAGTCTTCCTCTTGCAGAGCCACTCCAGATTTGCATTTACAACAGAAGCCACCTGCACTCAAAAAGAAATTTATTGTGCAAGGTTTAAAACAGTTAAAATTTATAAGGGACCTCTTCAATTTAAGAGTTCTTTCTTAGGAGACAATGCTTTGGCTGGGTTACTCTTGTTCTGAGTAGGTACATCTGTCCACGATTCCAATGTAAATCATCCCTAAAATGGAGGGGTGGCAGACTGGGAAAACAGAAGGAATTAGAAGGCATGGCTAGAGACATGGTTGAGAATATTTTCAGACAGAACCTAGGGCTGATTCAATTGGATGGCCTGAACCCAAATCCTGTTGTGTGTCCCTGTTAATATTTGTCATTCTTTAGGGTTCCACACACTATCAAACACAACCTTAATGTCAAAGGCAGCATTTTTGTCAATGGCAGTGATATTCACCTCACCTCAGGAATTTAGATCATTTTTCTTCCTCCTTCAAGGGAGATGAGTTTCACTGACTGGGGCCAGTATTTACTGTCCATCCCTAGTTGCACTTGAGAAGGCATTGGTGAGCTACCTTTTTGAAGTGTTACTATTCATTTGGTACACGTATACCAGTAAAATTGTCCATGTTAGCGTCAAGGTTGTAATGAGGTCAGGAGCGGAGCGGTCCTGGTAGAAACTAAATTGAGCATCAGTGAGAAGGTTATTGCTGAAGTAAGTGCATCTTAATAGCACTGCTCATACTTTACAGGTGAAAGAGAGTAGACTAATGATGTGGTGGTTTCCCAGGTTGCATTTGCCCTGCTTTTCATGTACAGGAACTATCTGGGGAATTTTCCACATTAGTGAGAATGTCAGTTTTGTAGCTGTACCCAAACTATGAACTGGATTTTTATATTGAACAGACTGGTGAGGAAAGCAGAAGGGTAGGTGTATAGTCCTTCACTCTGCTCTGACCACTGTTTTATGTTGAATCAAGTACTGGCTGGCCTGATGAAGGGCTTTTGCCCGAAACATCAATTTTACTGCTCCTCGGATGCTGCCTGAACTGCTGTGCTTTTCCAGCACCACTCTAATCTAGACTCTGGTTTCCAGCATCTGCAGTCATTGTTTTTACCTGGCCAGAGGAAATGCCAGCCCATTGGCAGACTGTGCTAGCTGCCACCCAGAAACAGGCAGAGTAACAACAACATCCCTCAAATATGTTGAGATAAAGTGCGATAAACACCTATCAAACACCACCATCCACCCCAGACTCTGTTACTACATGCAGCCATGGACCTATTAACAGGTCTTTTCATTCAGTTATGTACCACCCTGTATCACTGGCATAACTCACATCCCAAGCTATTCCCATGTGCCTCTCAAGAAATAGATTTGGCTGTGGAAAATTGCACTCGATTAGATTTGCAACAAACTAAACAGCTTGTTCATGGACTTTTCTCATAAAGGTGGGAGAAGTTCCGAAATTGAAACTCTTTCACATTCCACAGGGAATGTGTTAGATTGTAAACTTAGTGCATCACAAACTATTTTACATAGGGGCAGAGACTGATGGGCATTCAATAGTTGTCCATACTGTAGTAAGAGGCAATAATGATAGCTGGCCTCGAACAAATGTAAAATACAGCCCATGATTTTTTTTGTTACACCTACTTATTACAAACTCTTCTCTCTGAAGGTGAAGGTTTGTTGTCTTGCTACAATCTCATTGCATCTCCATCATTAAAGTTGCCTGTTACAAAATATATGATGCTAATCAATATTGTGACTAAAAATGGAATCATTTTTATTGTTGCTGCAAGTGTTGGAAACTATTCTATGCTGTGAACTGACAACTTTGTTGATGTTCGGCACAATTTGCATGCATTAAACAAGAAAATTAAGATTTAATTACTTGTCACTTAACGGTTAGCAAAAATGTATTTTAGCATGGAGCAAAAAAAATGGCTGGGTCCCTAAAATTTAGGATTAGACTGTTCAGGCATGAGGTCAGAATGCTGAGCATCAAACTGATTGTTTTAAATTTATACTTTGGAAATTACACTGATGGTTTGTGTTTGAAAGGTTTGTTGTGAATATGAAAACAAGGTGGGTTAGGTTGAGTTAAGACACAGATCAATCATGATTTAATTGAATGGTATATCAGGCTTAAGAAAACGGAATAGTCTTACACATGTTTCTATCTTCCTATGTTTATCCAAGTACATGGACCAAAGGTGGGCTAATTATTTTTAAAAATCATTCATGGGATTTAGATGTCACTGCTGAGTCAGCATTAAATGCCCATCCATCGTTCCCTTGAGAAAGTGGTGGTGAGCTGTCTTCTTGAACTGCTATACTCCATGTGCTGTAAGTAAACTCATAATGTAAATAGGAAAAGAGTTCCAGGCTTCAGATGCAATGACACTGAAGGAATGGTGATGGATTTTCTCGCTAGAATGGTGAGTGACTTGGAGGGGAACCTGCAGGTGGTGGTGTTCCTATGTCTCTGCTGCCCTTGTCCTTCTGAATGGTAGTGGTAATGGGTTTGGAAGGTGTCAGCTAAGGACCTCTATTTCGGCAGTATATCCTCTTAGTCGTACTGAGCATCGGCAATGAAGGGAGTGGATGCTTGTGGATGTGGTGCCAATCAAGCAGGCTGCTTTGTCCTGGATGGTTTCAAGCTTCTTAAGTGTGTTGGAATGCCCCCATCCAGGTAAGTGGCAAGTTATGGTGTCATAGAGTGATACAGCACCGAAACAGACTCTTCGGTCCAACCAGTCCACGGCAAACATAATCCTAAACCAACCTAGTCCCACCTGCCTGCTCCTGGCCCACATCACTCCAATCCTTCTGTATCCATGCACTTAGCCAAATGTCTTTTAAAAGTAATTGTACCTACGTCCACCATTTCCTCAGGAAGTTCATTCCACATGCGAACCACCCTCTGTGCAAAAATATTTGCCACTCATTAAATCTCTCGCCTCTCTATTTCATCATACACCTGATATATGCATTTTAGTTTGTGAACAAGGGATCAGGAGTTGAACTGCTCACAGCAGATATCCTAGCCTCTGACCTGGTCTTGTAGTCATGGTATATGTGTATATATATATCTACTCCAGCTCAGTTTCCATCCAATGTTAACCCTGGATACTGATAGTGGGGGATTCAATGATGGTAACACCATTGAATGTCAAGGGGCGGTAGATAGATTCTATCTTGCTGGAGATGATCATTGCCTGGCACTTGTGTGGTCCGAATGTCAACCCAAAGCTGGATATTGTCCTAGAGTTGATGCATTTCAATAGGCACTGCTTTTCTGAAAAAAAATGTCAATAATCAGGAAACATCCCCACTTCTAACCTCATGAAGGAGAGAAGGTAATTGATGAAGCAGCTGAGGCTGGTTGGGCCTAGGACACTACCCTGAGGAATAGCTGATGAAATGCTCAGTACCCGAGATGACTGATCTCCAACAATCATGACTATCAACCTTTCTGATAGGTGTGAATTTGTTACTGAGGAGGCATTTGCAGTGTCGACACTTGCAAGTTTGCTGATATCACTTCCAGTGAGATAAATGCCAGGCAGTCTGATTGATTTCGTTCCTTTTTGCTTTTGAGGTACTTATCAGCAATGAGCTAAAAGAATTGTCAAGTATGTTTTTGGGGTGTACTATCGGGTTATGTTAAATGCATACAATTGTGCAACATCAATGATCAGAGGCAAATAAACCCCTTTTGTTTCGTCCTTTAGTTTTCTTGCCCTCCATGTGATCAAATGGAAATCTGTCTTCCAGTGTAGTGAGGCATTTTATCCAAATGACTACCAAGCATTTCAAACACAGTTTCAAAAAGACCGGGCGCCTTTAAGTGAAGGGTCAGACGCTAGTCTCCCCCTCTTAATACAGATCTCTCTGAAATCGGGCATCACAGTTGTCTTATGTAGCTGGAGCTTGCTCCCTCAATCAGCTTAACTGAAGAAAATGGAGCAGCACCGAGTGCTACAAAATGGCTGATCTATTCGGGAAAGCAAGCTTGACAAATGACAGCCATACATTAAGGTTAACATGGGATTTGAAGGTGAGACAGTTGGATTGAGGTGGCATGGAAATCAACCATGACCTAATTGAACATGGGAACAGACTGAAGATGCTGAATGGTCTGCTCCTGTTCCTGGTAGCCTACACTTATCAAGGGATACATATCAAGGTCAGGGCTAATATATTTCAGATATTGATCAGCCATGGGATAAATGAATGGTTAAATATGCCGAGGGAGCTGAATGACCTATTCCTGTTGCTACGAACATAGACAATTACTAAACATCAATGGCAGCAGGAAAAGGATCCCATTGCTGTCCAGCACCTGTGATCCTTGCTTTCTGGGACATGGCCAAATACAAACTTGCTGTTGCATTTTAGCCTCAATAAATTCTAAGGGGTTTTCAAACGGAAAGCAGAATGAAAAATTGCCATCTCGAATACATCCTCCATGTAATTGCTTAGAGGCGGTTGGGTGATTGGGGCTTGTCATCTGTTGGTTAATCAGCTTTGCTCTCCAATACTTCGTACAATCCCTGATTGGCTGTCTCACTGCCAGTCTGTATCTCTGGTGTTCCTGCCTTGTTCTATAACTTGTAGTAATGCTCCAATAAATCATTGCTCATCAGGTATTGATTAACTCCATGGGTTTATTTTTTATTTTTTATTTATTAAGAAAAGGACCCTACAGAATCAAAATGACAGAAATTGCTGGAAAAACTCAGCAGGGACGGCAACATCTGTAGCGAGAAAGTGAAGTTGAGGGACCCCTTCCTCAGACCTAGTAGTAGCTAGGAAAATCTGGCACATATACTGAGGACAGGGGGTGGAGGTTTGTTGAGAGGGTAGGTGGAGAGGGAGAGAAAGACAATTAGGCAATCTAACGTATGGATAATAGACTCATTTCAAATTCAATAATTTTAATGCCTGAAAATCTTCTTCCATATCCTCTCCCCACACTCATATCCCAAGTTATGTCATCCTACGGCTGTTTTCAGCACAGCCAACCCATTTTCACTGACTTATCGTCTCCATTATCAGCTTGTCTCCTTCCCACCCATACGGCTATCCTTACTTTAAATTGCCCAACATTCTCTCTCTCTCTCTCTCTGGCTCCTTTCCCAGCTATTCTTTCACTACTTTAACCACCTCTTCCATCCCACGCCTTTCCTTCAGCATAAATATCACCTTTTCCTACCTACTACCGGTTCCGACAAAGGGTCAATCGAGCTAACATGTTGACTTTGCTTTCTCTCCACAGATGCTGCCATCCCCGCTGAGTTTTATCCAACAGTTTCTGTTTTTGTTTCAGACTTCCAGCGTTCAGGGTTCTTGGTTTTATCATACACAACTAACTGCTTTCTGTGAGTGCAGCCGTCAAGACACAAAGCAGACCAACCATGGGGTAGAAATGCAAATTTGTATACAGACAGGACATGGAGACCTTAAATGTGAATTCACTGAAAGGCAACTTACACAAATACATTTGGAAGGAACCGTACATTAAGAGCTTAATTGCTCGTGTGAAGTCAGGAAGATAACAAACACAGAGAGTGTAGTGGAACACTTGAATGCACTCCCCAGAAAAAAAGTGATTTTTTTTTGGGGGGGGGGGGTTCGTATCCTGTTTGAAAATGTTTAAAATTGGAATGGTACTTTCGCTTCCCGTAAAAATATACAAATAATGAACAGCAATTACAGCAGGGACTGCATCCTATCGCCGAATATTGCTCATGCTGGTGTTTTCCGCCACAAAATCTCAGCACAGGAGTTATATCTCAGCACAGGAAGTTATTTGTAGCGTAAAGCCGTAAGAGTTTTTCAAACAGAGCTCCGTGAAAGTGGTTATTCTTTAGCTGATGAATCAGAAGGTGCGAGTACGCTACTCATCCTAGCCTCACAATCAGCATCCCAGTGAGCTCAGACATAACGATGATGTTTGTAAACTTTGTATATTTGAAGGGGGAGGACTGCACAACCGGTTTAACTGGGTGTTATACTAACTGGCTGTTCTGTGACTTGGAGGAGCCGGTGTTGGACTGGGGTGGACAAAGTTAAAAATCACACAACACCAGGTTTTAGTCTAATGGCTTTCAGAGCACCGCTCCTTCATCTGATATAACCTGGTGTTGTGCAATTTTTAACTTTGGCTGTTCTGTGTAAGAGTGAATGTGGTTGGTTGGAAGATCTGAATAAACTGACTTTGAGAAGGAAGTGTCTATGATGATAATCATCATTCAATAAAATGAACAGGCATTGGAAGTGAATTCAATAGAAGATATTTCACCCATCAAGTGCGCACCAACCTTCCAAAGACTTACACTCATACCCCCAACCTATCCCCGTTAACATGCATTTTCCATGGCCAATCCACTTTACCAGCACACCACTGGACACTTTGGGCAATTTAGCATGGCCAATCCACCTAACCTGCACATCCCTGGATCCTATGGGCAATTAGCATGGCCAATCCACCTAACCTGCACATCCCTGGATCCTATGGGCAATTAGCATGGCCAATCCGCCTAACCTGCACATTCTTGGATACTATGGTCAATTAGCATGGCCAATCCGCCTTACCTGCGCTCTCTGAGGGAGGAAATCTGAAGGAAATCCACACAGTCACTCAAGGTTGGAATCGAACCCAGGTGCTGTGAGCCAGCAGTGCTAACCACTGCACCGCCCTCAGTGTTGCCCCAACATGGTTGTTGTATAGCAATTTATACACACAATACTAACTCAGTAATACTGCAACACTGTAGAATGGTATAGTTCTATTGTTGTCATAAAACATCCTCCATGTTATTGCTTATAGGTGATTGAGTAACTACAGCTTAATTTCTGATTATTAATCAGCCTCATTCACTGAAAGTATTTGGAATCCCTGCCTGACTATCTCACTGCTAGCCTAGCCAGGCAGAAATGCAAATTTGAATGCACACAGGACATGGTGTCTTTAAATGCAATTTCTCTGAAAGGCAAGGTACACAAATACATTAAGATGGATCTGCACTGAGAGTTTTCTTACAACAAGAGTTTAATTGCTTGATGTGAAGTCAGAGAAGATAATAATCACAGACTATAATGGAATCCCTATGTGGACCTCTCAGATAAGGTGATTTTTTTTTTTGTCTTTTGCTGGAACATTGTAAAAATTAGACAGCTACAATCCATTCATGTAAAAATATACAACTATTGAACAAGAATAGCAGCTGGGAAAGAGTCCCATCACTGTTTGTTTTTGGTGTTCTATGTTCTCTGAGTGTTATAGTTTAGCACAGTAATTCATTTTAGCTGAGATAATGTCAAACGGTTTTCCTAACCACAGCTTCATCAAGGTGTTTAGGGTTTGCACATGCACAACCAGTTTAACTGAAGGTAGTGGAGTTTCATTGAGTGTTTATTAACTGGCTGCTCTGTGTGGGAGTGAATGTGGTCAACTGGACTATCTAAACAAGTTGACTTTGTGAAGAGAACATCAGCAATGATAAAGACACTATTGGATAGATTCATTAAAATGTACAGACATTGAAAGATTTATCTCACCGTGATTAACTTGTATTATAACTTGTGAAAGGCATTATGAACCCAGAAATATAACTTCACAGTATTGTAAAGATTAGAGTGGTAGATTTATGATCATGAGGATATTATCATAGAATCCCGATAGTGTGGAAACAGGCCATTTGGCCCAACAAGTCCACACCGACCTTCCGAAGAATAACCCAATCAGACCCCTGCCCTATCACTCTGCATTTACCCCTAACTAATGCACCCAACCTGCACATCCCTGAGCCATATGGGCAATTTAGCATGGCTAAATCACCTAAGCTGCACATCTTTGGATGTGAGGAAGCCAGAGCACCTGGAGGAAACCCATACTGACACAGGGAGAACGTGCAAACTCCACACAGACAGTAGCCCAAGGCTGTAATCGAACCCGCGTCCCTGGCGCTGTGAGGCAGCAGTGCTAACCATTCAGCCACCATGCATGAAAGTAAAGCAGCTAGATTGAGGTATGGTACAGATTATTAACTACTCCTGTTTCTATGTTTATCAAGGGACATGTATCAAGGTAGGATAATATCTTTCAGATACTAATCAGTCAGGTTTTATTGAATGGTTAAATAAACCTAAGGACTGAATGACTAAGGAGCTGAATGACCTCCTCCTGTTGCTATGAATATATACAATGACTCAACGCCAAAAACAGCAGGGAAAGAATCCCATCACTGTCCATTATGTGTGATCCCTTTCTGCTGGGACATGATTACAACATTGATAATTCATAGCACGGAAAGTTATTTTCCTCTAAATAAAGTTTAAGGAGGTGCGAATACAACTTCATTAAAAGCAAATGCATCTTGAGGAATAAGAAGGTGATGACGCACAATGTTAGTCTTAGCCTCATAATCTGTATTCCAGTGAGCTCAGACATCACAATATGTTTATAGCTGCACATATTTGAAGGGACGAGATTGTACAGGCAGTTTGACTGAAGGTAGTGGAGTTTCACTGAGTGTTAGGTGACTGGCTGCTCTATGTAGGAGTCAATGTGGTTGCCTGGAACTTATGAACAAAGAGAAGGTGCAAATGCTGGAGATCAGAGTCGAAGAGTGGGGTGCTGGAAAAGCACAGCAGGTCAGGCAGCATCCGAGGAGCAGGAGAATCCACATAACCAGCATAAGCCCTTCATCAGGAATGAGGCTTGTGGCCCAAGAGGGCTGAGAGCTAAATGGGAAGGGGGGGGGGTGGTGAGGCTGGGGGCAAGGTAGCTGGGAATGCGATAGCTAGATGAAGATGGGGGTGAAGATGATAGATTAGATTCCTACAGTTTGAAAACAGGCCCTTCGGCCCAACCAGTCCACACCGACCCTCCGAAGAGTAACCCACCCAGACCCATTTCCCTCTGACTAATGCACCTAGCACTATGGGCAATTTAGCATGGCCAATACACCTTGCCTGCACATCTTTGGATTGTGGGAGGAAATCAGAGCACCCAGAGGAAACTCACGCAGACACGGGAAGAATATGCAAAATCCACACAGACAGTCGCCCAAGGCTGGAATCGAACCTAGGACCCTGCTACTGTGAGGCAGCAATGCTAACCACTGAGCCACTGTGCCACCCAGGTCAGAGAGGAGGGTGGAGTGGATAGGTGGGAAGGAAGATGGACAGGTAGGGCAGTTCAAGAGGGCGGTGCCAAGTTGGAAGTTTGGGTCTGGGATTTGGTGGGGGAAGGCAAAATGAGGAAACTGGTGAAATCCACATTGATTCTCCGTGTGGTTGGAGGGTCCCAAGGTGGAAGATGAGGCGCTCTTCCAGCAGGTATCGGGTGGTTAGAGTTTGGCGGTGGAGGAGGCCCAAGACTTGCATGTCCTTGGCAGAGTGGGGGTTAAAGTGTTCGGCCACGGTGCAGTGAGGTTGTTTAATGCATGTGTCCCAGAGATGTGCTCTGAAACATTCAGCAAGTTGGCGACCTGTCTCCCCGATGTAGAGGAGACCACATTGGGAGTAACGGACACAGTGGATGACGTGTGTGGAAGTACAGGTAAATTTCTGTTGTATGTGGAAGAATCCTTTGAGGCTTTGGACGGAGATAAGGGGAGAGGTGTGGGCTCAGGTTTTGCACTTCTTGCAGTGGCAGGGGAAGGTGCAGGGAGTAGAGGGTGGGTTAGTGGGGGACATAGATCATACAAGCGAGTCGCGGAGGGAACGGTCTCTCCAGAAAACAGGTAAGGATGGGGAGGGAAATATATCCCTGTCGGGTGGGTCTGTTTGTAGGTGGTAGAAGTGGTGGAGGACAATACAGTGTATCTGGAGATTAATGGGGTTCTGTCCTTGTTGCCATTGAAGGGCTGGAATTCAAGGCCAGAGGGGCGGGAAAATGAGGAGATGCACTGGAGGGCATCTTCAACCACGTGGAAGGGGAAATTGCTTTCCTTATTGAGGGAAGCCATCTGGTAAGTTCTGTGGTGGAACTGGTCTTTCTGGAAGTAGATACAACAAAGGTAGAGGAATTGGGAATAAGGGATAGCATTTTTACAGGAGGCAGGGTGGGAGGAGATGTAGACTAGGTAGCTGTGGGAGTCAATGGGCTCGTAGTAGATGTCCATGTTAAGTTGGTTTCAGGAAATGGAGATGGAGAGGTCCAGCAAGGGGAAGGAGGTGTCCGAGATGGTCATAGGTGAACTTGAGGTCAAGGTGGAAGATGTTAATGAAATTGATGAACTATTCAATCTCCTTGTGGGAGCACGAGGTGGTACTGATACAGTTATCAATGTAGCGGAGGAAAACGTGGGGAATGCTGCACAAGATGGACTGTTCCACATATCCAACATAGAGACGGACAGGTGCCCATGGCTACCCCTTTAGTCTGAAGGAAATGGGAGGATTCGAAGGAGAAATAGTTGAAGGTGAGGACCAGTTCAGCCAATCGAATGAGAATGTCAGTGGAAGGGTACTGGTTGGTACAGTGTGAGATGAAGAAGCAGAGGGCTTGGAGGCCTTTGTCATGGCAGATGGATGTGTACAGGGATTGGATATCCATGTGAAGGCGAGGCATTGGGGACAGAGGAAACAAAAGTCCTGGAGGTGGCGGAGGGCGTGGGTGGTGTCCTGAACGTAGGTGGGGAGTTCCTGGACTAAGGGGGACAGGACACTTTCAAGGTATGCAGAGATGCGTTCAATGGGGCAGGCGCTGACTGAGACTGTGTGTCGACTGGGGAAGTCAAGTTTGTGAATCTTGGGTAGGAGGTAGAAAGGGGCGGTACGGACTATGAGGTTGGAGGCCATGGGTGGGAGATCCCCTGAGGTGATGAGGTTGTGGATGGTCTGGGAGCAGATGCTTTGGTGATGGTGGGGGGGTGAGGTCATAGTTGAGGGGGCAGTAGGAGGAGGTTTCTGCAAGTTGGTGCCTGGTTTCAGCGGTATAGAGGTTGGTGCGCCAAACTACCACTGCAACCCCTCCCACCCCAGCCTGGTCTGCAGGTTTGATGGCGAGATTGGGGTTGGAGTGGAGGGGGTGGAGAGCTGTGTGTTAAGAGGGTCAAATTGGAATGGGTGATGGGGGGTGGACAGTTTGAGATGGTCAATGTCACGATGGCAGTTGGAAATGAAAAGATCAAGGGTGGGTAACAGATCAGCACAGGGTGTCCAGGTGGATGGGGTGTGTTGGTGGTAAGATAATGAGTCTTTGAACACTCCACACCTGCTTAAAACAACCAGAAAAGTTAGGGCTTGGGCCATCTTCTTGAAATGTTTTGAGGGGATCTGGCCTCCCCCATAACACTAACCATCTCATTGCCAGTCTGTAGGTCTGGTGCTTATGTGTTGTGCAGTAACTTTATTAACCGTACTGCTTAATCTCATTGGTAGTTCACCAAGGTTATTGGTAGCTTTTCTGGCTGCCCTTGCAATCGGTATTTATGAATGTCACTAACATAGAGGAGAGAATGTGTTGACATTCCTGCTGTCAATGTAGGTTTTCAGAGGTATTTTGTAAGGTTTTGGACAAGAGGTTATAGTAAAAATGAGAGTAGATGTAATTGGAGATAAAGTTTTGAGATGAGTTGCGATAATTTTGTTGGGAGACAAGAGACAGGGTCCTGGGATAAAGGAATTTTCAAATTGCCAAAACATAACAAATAATGTTCACAGGAAGTGTGTGCTGGGTCTTCATTGTTCTGGGCTTTTCAAAGATGTCAAGGAATGATTAAAGAGCCCTGGGTCTGGTGTTGACAATTGTCACAAAGACAAGTGAAGCCATGGGTGCAGAGCACCTGAAGGAAGCACTGGTAGACTGAGTGGGCAAAAACTGCAGCAGGGGGAGTTCAATGTGGACAAGTGCAAATTCATCCATGCTGAGACCAACAAAAATTGGTCAGTGTATTTTTCTAAATAGTGAAAGCTATAGCATGACAGCCAAAAATCGATCACAAAAGCCGGTGAAATGTTAAGATTTAAACTCAATGGGTCTCAAAGGATTGTAAGCAATGCAATGATTTAGTTTGGACCACATCAGTAGGATTCAGTTCAGTTCTGGGCACCATATTCTCAGGAAGGATACATTATTCCTCAAAGGAACATCATGTAGATTCACAAGATCGATTCAAAGAATTACTTTATGAAGACATGAGAACTGAAGCTTTAAAACTTCATCCAGTTGAGATGCTTAAGTTTTACTTACAATATGATAATGTGGAAGATTAACTAGGAAGAAATCAATGCTGCTCATGAGGGTGTGCATCTTCCTCAACCAAGACTTTGACAGCGTGGGATAAAGTCAGAAAGAACTTCAATGCACAGAGGGTAGTGAAATGCTTGAATGCTCCCACAGTAAAAAAAAGTCTATGTTGCTTAACAGGAAAAATGAATGCTGTTGATTCAGAGTTGTTGAGTAAATTATAGGGTATGAAAACAAAATAGATTGAGGTAAGGGATGGATCAATCATAATCATATTCAACAGAGCTGTTCAGTTCCTTAAGCCAGTTATCAATAATATATGTGTGTGTATATATATATATATATATATATATACACACACATACCATACTTCAGGCACTGATCAATGATGGGTTAATTAATATCCAAATCTGCTGATTGGCCTATATTTATTGGTTTAAATATAGACCACAACTTAACGTAAATGGCAGGCAGGAAAGAATTTCAATACTGGCCTGGGCATGTTTCTGGGGAATGATTCAATACAAACATATACATTTTGGCACAACAAATTCATTTCAGACCAAATAAAGTCAGATGATGATGGCATTGCACTGATTGTCTTAACATCACATTGTGTGTCACAGTGAGATCAGACAACACAATATGTTTACAAACTGCATGTATTTGAACTGGAGATGTCGGTGTTGGACTGGGGTGTACAAAGTTAAAATTCACACAACACCAGGTTAAAGTCCGACAGGTTTAATTGGAAGCATTAGCTTTCAGAGTGCCGCTCCTTTGTGGCACAGACAGGTAACACAGGGGGCTAACACCTTCAACATATTATCTGCGCTGACACCAATTGTTACAGTTAACCTGAGAATGTAACTTTTAAAAAAAGTTTTGTGATTTACATATGAAAGAAGTGAAACTATCATGGTATTCTTACAGACAAAAGATTCAACAAACAATCAAGGTATTTTTCAATGCATGATTTCAGTTACATCACACTGTAAACTTTTGCTATAAATTCTGTGTCTTACAATTGTGTCCTCCACAACCACCTGATGAAGGAGCAGCGCCCCGAAAGCTAGTGCTTCCAATTAAACCTGTTGGACTATAACCTGGTGTTGTGTGATTTTTAACCATATGTTTGAAGGGAGGGGACCATCACCAGTTTAACTGACTGCAGTGGAGTCTCACTGAGGGTTCCCTAACTGGCTTCTCCCTATAGGACTGAATGTGATGGCTGGAACATCTGAAAAGGTTGACTTTGTGAAACAAATATCAACAATGATAGTGTCATCATCAGGTAGATTCACTGAAATATTGGACATTGAAAGGTTTGTCTTTACATCAATATCTTGATTTATAATTTGTGAAGGTCATTACAAACCCAGTAATATTGCTTCACAGTGGAACAACACGGCATTTGCTGTCAGAAGTAACATATTCCACATCATTGTTTGCAAACAATGGGTGCCTGGAGCCTGATACCTGAGGGTTAGTGAACCTTACTGCCAGTCATAGCTTGGTGCTTGTGTCCTGTTCTTAACCATGTCTAACATAATACTTAACATAGTTGCAGATTCACCCTTGACATTGGTCATTGTGAGCAAATTAAGTCACGACAGCTTTGTGAAGGATAGATTTTCTGACTAATCTGGCAAAAGGAATTTTGAGATGTCACTAACTTAGAACATAGAACATAACAGCGCAGTACAGGCCCTTCAGAACTCAACGTTATGCCAACCTGTGGAACCAATCTGAAGTCGATCTATCCTACATTATTCCATATGTTTATCTAATGACCATTTAAATGCCCTTAAAGTTGGTGAGTAAACTACTGTTGCCAGCAGCATGTTCCACACCTGTACTACTCTCTGAGTAAAGAAACTACCTCTGACCTCTGTCCTATATCTATCACCTCTCAATTTAAAGCTACGTCCCCTCATGCTAGCCATCACCATCCGAGGTAAAAAACTCTCATTGTCCAACCTATCTAACCCTCTGATTATCTTACATATCTCAACTAAGTCACCTGTCAATCTTCTTCTAACAAAAACAGCCTCAAGTCCCTCAGCCTTTCCTTGTTAAGACCTTCCCTCCATACCAGGCAACATCCTAGTAAATCTCCTCTGCACCCTTTCCAAAGCTTCCACATCCTTCCGATAATGTGGTGAACGGAACTGTACACAATACTCCAAGTGTGGCCGCACCAGTGTTTTGTACAGCTGCAGCTATACAAAACTCATGGTTCCAAAACTTAATCCCTCTACTAATAAAAGCTAACAAACCGTATGCCTTCTTAACAACTCTTATCAACCTGGGTGGCAACTTTCAGGGATCTATGTACTTAGACACCGAGATCTCTCTGCTCATCTACACTACCAAGAATCTTACTATTAGCCCGGTTGCTCCTTCCAAAGCGAATCACTTCACACTTTTCTGCATTAAACTCCATTTGCACCTCTCAGCCCAGCTCTGCAGCTTATCTATGTCCCTCCGTAACCTGCAACATCCTTCACCACTATCCACAACTCCACTGACCTTAGTGTCATCTGCAAATTTACTAACCCATCCTTCTACGCCCTCATCCAGATCATTTATATAAATGAAAAACAACAGTGAACCCAAAACAGATCCTTGCGGTACCCCATTAGTAACTGAACTCCAGGATGAATATTTCCCATCAACCACCACCCTCATCTTCCTTCAGCTAACCAATTTCAGATCCAAACCACTAAATCACTCTCAATCACATGCCTCTGTATTTTGTACAATAGCCTATTATGGGGAACTCTATCAAACACCTTACTGAAATCCATATACACCACACTAACTGTTTTACCCTCATTCACCTGTTTGGTCACCATTTCAAAGAACTCAATAAGGTTTGTGTGGCATGACCTACCCTTCACAAAACTGTGTTGATTATCCCTAATCAACTTATTCCTTTCTAGATGATTATAAATCCTTTCTCTTGTAACCTTTTCCAACACTTTACCCACAATCGAAGTAAGACTTAATGGAATATTTTGAAACACTCGGGGAAGTGCCTTTTCCGAGTGTTTACATCGCTCGTCGATGTTGTGTACTCTCTAGCAGCACCACAGACCAAGGACCAGGTGATACTGGTGGTATATGAGGCTGGTTGTTTTCGTCATTATTAGTGGGGTTTTCCACCTACTGGTGTTGGTGATGTTGTGGGTGTTTGTGGACTGGCTTCCCCCCATTTTTATTTTTATTTTTCTATTTTTTTTTTGGTGGGGTTCAGCTGGTCCGTGTCTCGGTGAAAGATCTTGTCTCACCGTTTGCGGTTATTTGCTCACTTGTCACTGAAGAGTTGTAAGAGTTTGAGTGTCAGTGACAGAGTGAGTCTTTTGGACGAAGGTGTCATATCTCTCGATGCCGAGGAATTTCATGAGGCGGTTATTCAGGCCCAGCCACTTGCCTCATGCGCCCATCACAAAGCCAAAGTATTTGGGGTCCATGCCTCCCGCCAATTCCGTGACCTCGGCATTTAGTTGTTTATATTTCTTGTGTTTTTCCCGCCTTGCTGTTTCCAGTGCTTTACTATCATTCTCGCACTGCACCGTGACATCTACTACCGCGATCTTCTGCTCTTTTCTAAATATGAGATCGGGCTTCCATAGGGATCCGTCTTTGGCAAACAGCCTGGGCTCCATGTACGATGTCCAGCCGTACTTACCGACATATTTCTGCAACTGGTCAGCGATCTTGTTATGGCGTTTAATTTGAGCGTTTTTCACAAATGGGCAGCATCCTGAGATGTGTGAGATGGTCTCGGTTGCTGTCTCACACCTTCGGCATAGGTTGTTTCAGTTTGGCCTTCCTCTAGATAGTGTGGCTCTTGTCGGGTATAGATTACACCGCAAGAACAAGCTGTTTATGAATCTAGAGGAGTTTTGTTGTACTCCAGCTTTTGTCCAAGAGTTAGAGATCTTGTCATCTCTAAAGTACTGGATGCCTGCCCCTTGACATTCCAGTTTTTGCCACTTTTCGAATTCCCACTCCCTCCAACCAGCATACTTATTGGGCGGTATTGGTCGCCCCCTCGTTTGCCTCCTGGAGTGCTGGCATGATGTCTTGGATGACGGTCATTGGGTCCATTTCCCCCTCATCGCTGTTGCAGCTACTGCGTTGGAAATTTTCAATTTCCTTGAGGACCTTGAGCTCACGCAGTCCCACAACGGTCTCTGTGTTGCTCTCTCGTCTGTACTGAAAGGAGGCCCGAATGACCACATCGCTGGACATCTCGAGTGCCTCGCGTTTGTGAACAATCGCGATGGAATTTGCACTTCCAGTTTTGGGACGCCTAGATCGCCGTCCCTGTTGCTGGCATACAGGACTCCGTCAGCGGTACGAGGTGGTAGGTGTAGGAATTCTTTGGTGGTGTTACGTATTATTTGGTCCAGTTTTATGAGAGTTGCCTGGGATACTTCTGTCAGGATCAGGTGGAAATACAGTCTGGGGATGACATGTGTTTTTAGGATTTCCAGCCATTGTCATGGTCGGAGTGGTGCTGACTGTATTCCTTTTACCCAGGACTTAAGCTTCTCCTCCCACTCCCTTTCTGCCACACCTGCCCATGGATCAATATGGGCACCCAGGTATTTCTCTGTGTTACCTAGGGATATGTAGGCTATGGACTCATCTCACAGCTTCCAGTTTGCAAAGTGATCTTATAAGAAGGTTTTCCTTTTAAATGTGAAGTGGAATCCCTTCGTCTTCGCTGTGTTAATACTGAGGCCTGTATGGTCACAGCATGCCTGGGGCAGCTTCAGATTCCCAACCATACCAGTGTGTGAGTCGCTTAGAAGGGCAATGCCACCCGCGAAGGCCAAAGTTGACTCTTCTGCCGCCCAGGGGCATGGAGACCCCTGAGTTGGCCCTTTCCAGAGAGCATACCAACGGATCCAAAGCGATGTTAAATAATATTGGTGAGAGTGGGTCGCCTTGCTTTACGCCCCTCTCTATGTTTATTGGGGTGGTTAAGTTTCCGTTCCCTTCCACCACTGTTGTGTTGCCAGCTTATAGGTCTTCGATGAGACTTACAAAGGCTTTGGGGAGTTTCACTCTTTGCAAGGATTTGACCAATAGCTTGTGCCCAACCGAGTCGAACGCTTTTGCCAGATGGACAAAGACAACTGCGAGGTCCTTGCGGTTATGTTTTGCTCCCACAATGATGTTTTCAAGGATGACAATGTTTTCATTGCATCCGCGAGTGGCTGCTAGGAACCCCTTTTGCCTGGGGTTTATTTTGACTGTTTCACTTACGCGTTTTGCCATTATTTTCGTGAACAGTCGCAGCAGCATTGGACCGATAGTTATTGGTCGCCAGTTGTCAATGCTTTTCAAGCGGTCCTTATCCTCACACTTAGGAATCAGGACCGTTCGACTCTTTTTTAGTGAATCGGGTTTCGTGCTTGACTTTAGCCATAGGGAGAAGAGGCGGGGTAGACCAGTTTCCTCTTGCTCATGGATTGTTTTAATGTCCTGCAGTTTCAGGCCATCTGGTCCAGTGGCACTGTTCTCGTCTATCCCCTTGATGGCTGCTTCAACCTCCTCTACCTCTATGGGTTTCGTCAAGGACCCGTCATCAACTTTGCCAGTGTATGAGGCATACTTATTTATGTTTGATTTTTTTGTTTGGTGCTGACAGTTTCTCACGGAAACATGTCTCCAATTCCTCTTTTGAGAGAGGACAAGCGAATGAGTTTGGTGCACCCATGATCTCGCGAGCTAGTTGGCGCCGGTTAGTTTTGTAAAGCTGCTGTGTCGCTCTAAACAGCGCTTTACTTGTTGCCCACCGTTTCTTGGCTCCGGTATTGATACCGGTCCTTTTGTCTTTTTTGGCCCGATGTTTTTGGGGCCTCTTGTGTTTGTTCTGTCTTTTCCTACTATTCATTGGTCGGTCGGTAATACTTTCCACTAGTCCGATTCCGAGGGCAAGCGTGTCCGGGTCATTCCTCGTGCTCAAGAGCTCCTCAGCTTGTGTAAGCTGGTCGTCTACATCCCTATGTTTAGGGATCGAAGCCGGTGTTCTTCGGCTGGCTCTTTGGCGCTGGGCTTGAGCGTCGAAATTTTCCTGGGCACTCACTGCCTCAGAATCGTGCGAGTCTATACCTGTCGTTGACTCACTCATGGTCATGACCTCTGCCGGGGTGTTTGCCAGGAGCCTGCGTTTATCTGAGATTTGCTTTGGTGTTTTTGTTTTAAGGATGCTGGCGATGGATTTGTTTATAAACTTGCATCCTGCAAATCTCACCTCCAATTCCCTCAGGAGTGCCACCTCCTCCTGTGACCATATGCGATCACTTCTCCCAGGTTTGCCCTTGACTTTGAGTGCAGGTTTGAGGCATTTTTCGTTTCGTAGAATCGGGTGTCTGTGCCTCTCGTGTTGACCAAGGCCCGACTGCGTAGAAAACCGTTGGTCACACACGCTGCATGCAAAGTCCCCAGTTAGGGGTTGCTTTGTTCCTTTGCGTTTTGGATAGTGGCAGGAGATTGAATGGTATTCTCCTGCTTTGTCGCAACATGAACCTTTTGTTCGGATGTTCTTTATTCCGTGCACTGTAGTCACATGGGTCTTAAACAGGCTCACCGTGGGGAAGAGGGTGTCGCAGTCCTTGCAGAACAACCCATCGATGGGGTAGTGGATGATTACCTCTGGGACAGATGTTCTATCGCATACTGGCTCGATAACAACTCCTTCCATGAAGGCAGTCTCATTTATAGTCTTTTTGCGGTCTGAGCCCTGCATTATGTCTCAATAACTTTTATTGTAGAAGGTTTGGATGGTTATGCTTGTCTCAACCACAGGGTGGGCCGCCCTTCTTCAACATTATCTATGTCATCCGTTACAGGGCGAGCCGGCTCCCTGGGAGGGGTGACTGGTCTCAGCTCTATGTAATGTAGGAGGTAACGTCACAAGGTCCCTGTCTCGGTCTGGACCGAGATGGACCTTGTTGCGGGTTTTAAAAAATGTACAACCTAATGATTTACCACAGTTCGCGGTTGTGGACGAGGCTGCGGGGAGGTTGTTTTTCCGGGATGCTTCCCACCTGGACCGCTCCATTGATAATGGAAGACTCATAATAATATTTTGAGATCAGGTCAGTGTAGACCATGGCCGTCTCGTACTTTTTCTGGTCGTTTGGTCACTCAGCAGCCAGGACTACTGGGCTTCCCGGCAGAGCCAGCTGGGAGGCACGACGCAAACTATGCGTCAAAAATACCTGAAAACGTCATAGTTGGCAACTATGAGAGTCCACCCCTTAAGAGAGTCATAGTTACTCCCTTAAGAGAGTCATAGTTACCAGAGTTGCTTCTACTCCCCTTCTTGAACAAGGGGACAACATTTGCTATCCTCCAGTCTTCTGGCATTATTCCTATAGACAATGACGACATAAAGATCAAAGCCAAAGGCTCAGCAATCTCCTCCCTGGCTTCCCAGAGAATCCTAGGATGAATCCCATCTAGCCCAGGGGACTTATCTATTTTCACTCTTTCCTTAATTGCTAACACCTCCTCCTTGTGAACCTCAATCCCATCTAGTCCAGTAGCCCAAATCTCAGTATTCTCCTTGACAACATTGGCTTTTTCCAGTGTGAAAACTGAGAAAAAATATTCATTTACTGCTTCCTCTATCTCTTCAGACTCCACACACAACTTCCCATTACTGCCCTTGATTGACCCTAAACTTTCTCTAGTCATTCTTTTATTCTTGATATACCTATAGAAAGCCTTAGGGTTATCCTTGATCCTATCTGCCATGTCCTGCTCATGTCCCCTCTTGGCTCTTGTTAGCTCTTTCGGTCTTTCCTGGCTAACTTGTAACTCTGAAGCACTCTAACTGAGCTTTCCTGTCTCATCCTAACAGAAGTCTTCTTCTTCCTCTTGACAAGAGATTCAACATCTTTAAACCATGGCTCCCTCACTTGACCACTTCCTCCCTGCCTGACAGGTACATACATATCACGGAAATGCATTAGCTGTTCCTTGAATAAGCTTTACATTTCAATTGTGCCATCCCCTGCAGTTTCCTTCCCCATCCTCTGCATCCTAAACCTTGCCTCACCACATCATAATTGTCTTTCCCCCAGCATTAATTCTTGCCCTGCAGTATATACCTATCCCTTTCCATTGCTAAAGTAAACATAACCAAAATTGTGGTCACTATCATAAAAGTATTCACCTACCTCCAAATCTAACACCTAGCCGGGTTCATTACCAAGTACCAAATCCAATGTGGCCTCGTCCCTTGTTGGCCTACTAATATACTGTCAGGAAACCATCCTTTAACCATCCACAAATTGGATAAAACCTTACCCATCTAAATTACTTGAACTTTCCAATCAATATTTGGAAAGTTAAATTTATCCTGTTACTCTCACTCCTATCCAGAATTATTTTTGCTACCCTTTCCTCTACATCTTTGGATCTATTTGGAGGCCTATAGAAAACTCCCAACAAGGTGACCTCCTTTTTCCTGTTTCTAATCTCAGTCAATACTACCTCAGTAGATGAGTCCTCGTCCAACATCCTTTCTGCCACCATAATACTGTCCTTGCCTAACAATGCCACACCTCCTCCTTTTTTACCATCTTCTCTGCTCTTACTGAAAAATCTAAATCTCGGAACCTTCAACAACTATTCCTGTCCATGCTCTATCCATGTCTCTGAAATGGCCACAACATCGAAGTCCCAGGTACCAACCCATGCTGCAAGTTCACCCACCTTGTTCCGGATGCTCCAGGCATTGAAGTAGACATACTTCAAACCACCTCCAACTTCCCAATGAACTCTTGCAACCTTGGAACTTCATTTCTGACCTCACTACTCTCAACTTCCTGGACACTACAACTACAATTTAGGTTCCCATGACCCTGCTGAATTGGTTTAAACCCTCCCGAAGAGCATTAGCAAATTTCCCCATTAGGATATTGGTACCCTTCTGGTTCAGGTGTAGACCATCCTGCTTGTAGATGTCCCACCTACCTCAGAATGAGCCCAAACTGTCCAGGAATCGAAAACACTCCCTCCTGCACCATTCCTGTAGTCACATATTCAACTCCTCTCTCTCCTTATTCCTCACCTCGCCACCACATGGAACTGGCAACAAACCAGAGATAACAACTCTGTTTGTTCTAGCTCTGATCTTCCACCCTAGCTCCCTGAAATTTCTGCCTTAAATCCCTCTCCCTTTTTCAACCTATGTTGTTAGTACCTATGTGGACCATGACTTGGGGCTGCTCCCCCTCCCCCATGTAGGAGGTGGACAGCCTATGGTATTGTCAATTGTGGATATTCGGGGCATTTTGTAAGTTTCCAAATTTGGCGTTTTAATGAAAATGAGTAGATGGAATCAGAGGTGGATTTGTGACATGACATTGTGGTAAGTAATTGGGACATACTAGACAGAGTGCTGAGATAAAGGAATTTTGCACAGAGACGCTGTAGTGATTGGAACCAAGTGGATCTTCTGACTGTGAGATCCTTGATTGGCGTTGTTAACCTGGTCCAATCAGGAAAGCCTTGGCTGACCAATATGACCAAGAGATTAGAATCCCATGAGTTCAGGGGACTGACTCTGAGCTGGCTGGGCCTCAGCCAATGTACTATGCATAAGTAAGTAAAGGGTGACTTGGTGATGGGATACCAGCCTCTGTCAGCTATTTCAGTGGTGACAGGAGAAAACAGGATGTGCTTGAAGAACATTCGCCTGCAACAGTCATCTTGGAGTTAGGGTAAGCATTTCTGGCATCATGCCTTTATTTGGGAAACTTGACTCGCTTGACACTGCTGCCAATGACTGGGCCCAGTATGTGGAAAGAATGTGATACTTTTTTTCTTGGGGAAATGACATAAAAAGCAATGTGTAATGCTTCTGACTGATTGTGGACCTGCAGCATTTTCAGTTATAAGGGGCCTAACTTTCTCAGAGGCACCAGACACTAAAACCTTCCAAGAGTCGATGGAGTTGGTTATAGAATATTATGACCTCAAATCTCCTCTAACTTTGAGATGCTATTGGTTTTATTTGGCTATTAGAGAACCGGGGGAATCTGTATCGAGATTTTCGACAAGGTTAAGATGACTGGCAGAGGCATGTGATTTTGGGTTAACCTTAAATGAGATGCTGAGGGACATGTGGGATTAATGACGTAACCGTGCAGAAGTGCCTACCAGCTGAAGCCCAAAGTGACTTCAAACATGCACTACAGCTGCCTTTGTCATTACAAAATGTACCAATGGGGTATGGGAACTACAGAGCATCCCAATAGAAGTGGACTCCCTTACCTGTCTTGGGGAACACCACTTGAGTGTGGGTAATTGTAGACTCTCACGCAGGGCATATCCTGTGCAGTGGGACCCTCGGCTAACTCACAACAAAACCCCGCAATGAAGCCGAGCCTCTACCAAGTGGCTCAGAAGTTCTTCAAGATCTGGGTCGGCAAGCCATTGCTGTTGCTGCCAGTGTGCAGATACATAACAGCGAAGGATTCATCAAGCCAGTGTTGTTTGTAGAATGGGCAGCACCAGTCGTACTGAATGTGAAGCCTGATGGCTCAGTTCGCATTTGTGGGGATTTTAAATTCGCAGCTAGGTGAATACCCAATCACTCGCACTGAGGACTTTTACGGCAAGTTGGTGCGACAGTGAGGGGGAGGGGGGGGCCCTTTCCTTTATGAAGCTGGACATGAGCCACACCTACCTACAATTGTGACCGGATGAGGAGTCCCAGACATACACTACAATTAATAACTGTAACGGTTTCAATCAATATACCAGGCTGCCATTTGGAGTATCATCAACCTGTGCCCTTTTCCAGAGGACCATGGAAAACATTTTACAAGGGCTACCCAGATTGCTATTTAACAGGACAACATGCTAATAACAGGGAAAACCAATAAAGAAAACTTGAAAGCTTAAATATTTCTCCCAGGCGGATGCATGTCTTAGAAGAGAAAAATGAGTCTTCCAGGCACCTCAAGTGATCTACTTGGGTTACAGAATTGATAATACCAGGTTATACCTGTTGGAAGAGAAAATGGTGGTGATCAAATGAGCCCCGGCTCCCACATCTGTACCGGAGCTTAGGTCTTTCCTTGGGTTAGTGAATCATTATGAAAAATTGATATGTAATCTGGCCTCCATCTTGGCATCCTTATGCCTGTTATTGTGTGTGCTGGAAAAGCACAGCCAGTTAGGCAGCATCCGAGGAGCAGAAGAATCGACATTTCGAGCATAAGCTCTTCATCAGGAATGAGGCTCGTGGCCCGAGAGGGCTAAGAGATAAATGGGAGGACAGTCGGGCTGTGGGGAAGGTAGCTGAGAATGCGATAAATAGATGAAGATGGGTGATGGTAATAGGTCGGAGAGGAGGGTGGATCAGATAGGTGGAAAGGACAGGTAGGACAGATCAAGAGTGCGGTGCCAAGTTGGAAGGTTGGGTCTGGCATAAGGTGGGGTGAGGGGAGATGAGGAAACTGGTGAAATCCACATTGATCCATGTGGTTGGAGGATCCTAAGGTGGAAGATGAGGCGTTCTTTCTCCAAGCGTCAAGTGGTTAGGATTTGACGGTGGAGGAGGCCCAAGACTTGCATGTCCTTGGCAGAGTGGGAGGGGGAGTCACAGTGTTTTGCCACGGGGCAGTGGGGTTGTTTGGTGCGTGTATCCCAGAGATGTTCTCTGAAATGATCCGCAAGTAAGCGTCCTATCTCCCCAGTGTAGAGGAGAAAGGATCAGTCTAGGAAATGGTCATGTAGCCCAGAGAAAGCCTTTAGGGAAGTGCATAAGCAACTACCATCATCTCAGGTTTTAGCCCACCATGATTCGAAGTGTGAGGGAGTGCTGACATGTGATGCCTCTCCGTATGGTATCAGGATAGTGTCGGATTGCCAGTGGCTCAAGGGAGAGGAACACCCAATAACGTATGCTTCCAAGACTTTGGCTGATGTCGAATGCAAATATGCCCAGATAGAGAAGGAAAATTTGGCTGCCATCTTTGGCGTGAGGAAGTTCCACCAGTACCTTTACGGACGTGAATTTGTCATAGTAACAGAAAACATTTCCCTACTGGGCTACTGAAGGAAGACCAAGGTGATGCCACCCATAGCTTCTAGTAGAATTCAATGTTAGGCCCTTAACTTCAGCGTGTACAGTATTAGTGAGAACACAGTCCAAGAAGCTAAGTGGCTAATGTGATGCCTTCAGCCTTCTCCGACTGGCAGATACTCCACCAGTGGAGGCTCGTCTGGAAGAATCTGTTTTGGTTTTAAACTTCCTGGACCCTCTTCCAGTTACCGCTGGCAATATCTGACTGTGGACACACTGATCCTGACCTAGTGAAACTAAAACAGCTGGTGGTAATGGGGGAGCAAAAGGCTATTGCCACCCGGATTGAAACCTTTCTGGACCCGGAGAGACCAGATCACCGTCAAGGATGGCATATTACAGTGAGTAGTAAGGGTGGCCCTCCCTAGAAAAGGTCGCCTCCAGGTGCTGCTGAGCTCCACCAGGATCATCCAGGGGTTCCCAAGATGAAGATGCTAGTGTCACAAAGCTGGTCCCTTTTTTTCTAAAAGCTGTTCCTTTTCTCCAGGATACTGTTGTTCTTGATTCTTTTTCAGAGGGATCGTAAACGGGCCGAGCACCAATTAGACTAGCTTCGTGCAGAGATGAAAAGGATTTTGAGAGATCTTTAGTTTACATGTAAATAGATGAGACTTCAGGCCAAAGGGTCATGTTTTAGAAGTAACCTGTATAATGGAAGGGGAGTGGTCAACTCTCTAGCTGATCAGTTCAGTCCAGAACTAGTTGGGAGTTCAACAGTAAGCTTTGTGGACACAGACTCTCTCTCTCTCTCCTTCCGCTATTCTAATTTCAACCTGTACATATTTGTTCCCTTTGTATGTGCTTTAAAGAGGGACTGCTTATTGGGACTGTTGTGTATATTCGGAATAGCATAATGAAGTTTAGTTTGGATAGACTGAGTTCTACAGGAGTTCTTTATTCCGTGCTTTGTGTTTCATTCGTAGTTTTGTGAATACATTTTCCTCTGTGTTAAAGCCTGATAGACAACCTTGCTGACTTACTCCGGGTAATTTTCACTGTACACTTAACGGAAACATATTGCAAAGTTATGGTCTGGGGTTGCCTGCTTATGAATGTTTTGAGTGGTCTGGCCTCGTCCATAACATGAGCAAGAAACTATGTCTGCTGGCCGTGCTGACGTAGCTGTGTTGTTGGGGCAATACCCAGAGTGCCAACAGAGACAAAACTCATCACCAGCGGTGCTCTCACGTTCATGAGAATGGCCAGTTAAGCCCTAAACTCGTTTGCATGTCACCTCTCGTGTTCCTGGTTGTTGTGGACTCCCATTCAAAGTGGTCGGACATACATAAAGTTCAATTGGCAAACTCAGGAATGATAATTGAGAAGCTACGGGCAATGTTCATGATACACAGACTCCCGGAAGTATTGGCCATGGACAGTGGAATGTCATTTATTAGCAGGGAACTGGAATATTTCCGAAAGTCCAATGGCATTTGGCACATAAGGACAGCTCCATACCATCCATCGTCCAATGGTCTAGTGGAAAGAGTGGTCCAAATGTTGAAGACAGACTTAAAGAAGCAGCCTGCAGTGCCACTCAATACCAAACTGTCCCGGTTCCTGTTCAATTTTAGGACCACCGCACATGCAACAACAGGGATAGTTCCAGCAGAGTAGCTGATGGGGAGAAGACTCCACACCAGTTTAAACCTGGGGCTGAGGGTGAAATGGTAGCAGGAATACCACTGGTAGCCAAATGCCTCCCCTAAGTGAGGGAGCCCATTTACTTCAGAGGCCAGAATCATGGAAATGCCCTGTTTGGGTATGAGGTGAGGTTGACCAAGGTCAGATTACCCAAGTTCGGGTTGATGCTACAGTCCTGAACAAACGCATGGATCATTTGGAACTTGTTACCTTGCAAACGGGACAGGAGCAAAACATACCTGGCCCCTCAGAACAGCCAAAAGCCCTGTCAAAAAGTGGAGGTTCTCTCCCTCCATCTAGTATCGAGGGAAACGCAGAGTCCCAGATGGATACAGCCTCGATATCATTGCTGTCAGAAGAAGAGGAGGGAAAGTTCCCGAGATGCTCTGGACACAAGAGACAGGCTACAGTCAGGTACATGCCACCCATGTCAGAGTCCAAATCAGAGGAACCGGACCCGAGGTGAAAATGCCGCAAGAAAAACTACAAGAGAAAGACAAGGCCTACATCCCCAGACTTGAATGGGGAGGGATGTAGTGATTGGAACCAGTTGGATCTAATTGACTACAAGATTCTTGATTGGGTTTGATAACCTGGGCTGATCAGGCAAGTCCTGGCTGACCAACATGACCAGGAGATTAGAATCTGCTCCATTTGGCGACTGACTCCGAGCTGGCTAGCCACAGCCAGTGAACCATGCGCAAGCAAATAAGGGATGACTTGGTGACGGGACACCAGTCTCTGTACAGTTATTTCAGAAGCAGTAACGGGGGGTGTTCCCAGGAATCTGTGATGGGTCCTCATTTTCCAATATATTTCAATGACTGAAATGCAGAAATATATAGCCATGATCCAGATTTGCTCATGCCACTGAGACATACGATACCATCATTGCAGGAAAGCAACACTGGCAGACTTGAGCAGGCAAACCTGCAGCGGGTGTATTTCAATGTGGGAGAGGCAAGCCTTCATCAAGTTGTGGGGGCCCTTTGGCTCAGGAGTCAGATGGTAACATCGAAGTGCTACTCTTAATTGATCAGACATCCCAATATGTTTATAAATTGAGTACATTTCAAGGGAGGAGATTGCATCCTGAAGGCAATGGACCTTCACTGAATGTTGTACTAACAGGCTGCTCTATGTGAATCTGGTCAGTGGAACCATCTAAACAAGTTGACTTTGAGAAGGGAACATCAATAATGATAACATTACCATTGGGTAGATTCACTGAAATGTGCAGACATTAAAAGGATTGTCACAGCATTTGTATCTTGTACTCTAATTTGTGAAGGTCATTACAAATCCATTAATATTGCTTGACAGTAGAATGGAGTGACGTAAGTGTTCCATGTAATGTTTTGTAGGCAGACCTCATCCTTCACTAAATGACCATGTCAATGCCGGTCTATATATGTTGTTCATGCCTTCTTCTGTAGCTATATTTTTGCATGGTAATTATCATCATGCCTCCCAAAGCATCATTTATTAATGTGCAAATTAAGTCACCATTCTTCTTAAAGGGTTGGCCATCCAATTAATCCAGTAAAAGGAATTTGGGGATGTTTCTTACATGGTCAACAGGAACTATCTTTATAAATGTTGTCAATGTGGACTCTCAGAGGTCTTTTGCAAGTTTCCAAAAGGGAGATTACACTAAAATTGAAAGTAGAAGGAATTGGAGGTATAAGAGTGACTTGACTGGTGGTAATTAGTTGGGAGATGGGAAACAGGGTCCTGAGATAAAAGCTTTTACTAATTGGCAGAATATGCTTTCAGGAATCAGGGATGTTTTAATTTTTCAATGTTCTGAGCCATCGTCCAATTTTGCTAATACCTCAAAGACAAGTGATGCCATATGTGCAGAAAGAAAGCTATAACTAAACATTGTGGGACAAAACTGCGGCAGATGGAATTCGATGTGGAGAAGTGCAAACAATTTGAGACTAAAAAATGTTAATCAGATTTTTTTCTACATGGTGAAAATCGGAGAATGATAGACAAGCAAAAAAAGTAAAACCCAATGAATATTCAACTCAAAGAGACTGGAAAACAAATTATTAGAAGCTATATCATAGCTGTACAATTAGGGCATAAGTAATCCACTTCTCAAATTTTTCACCAGTTGTCCAAATCCAGAATCTTCTTTGAGTACTAACCTACACTAGTAGCATTACTAAAAAAAATAAATCAGTCAGTTTTGCTCCAGGAATCTATATTCCGTATTTGGGATTAAATGGATTTACTGCATGAGGAAAGCTACTCAATACCAGGTGTATTTGTTGCAATCCATTATTTTCAGTGTCTAATTTCTAATTCTCAGTGTCAGGATGAGGGAGATGAAATGGAATCTTTTTATCAAGTTACCCACAGACTCATCATGAGAAACAAAATAACAAAGGCAAGTGGATCTAAAACAAGAAAAAGCACATGCACATCAAAAAACAATCAAATTAGATTACCTACAGTTTGGAAACAGATCATTCGGCCCAACAGGTCCACACCAACCCTCCGAAGAGCAATCTACCCAGATGCATTCCCCCTACCCTATATTTAACCCTGACTCATGCACCTAACATTACAGGCAATTTAGCATGGCTAATTTACCTGAGCTGCACATCTTTGGATTATGGGAGGAAACTGGAGCAAACCCATGCAGACACAGGGAGAATGTGCAAACTCCACACAGACAGTCACACAAGGTGGGAATTAAACCCAGTCCTTGGTGCTGTGAGGTAACAGTGCTAACCACTGAGTCACCATGCCACCCTAAATGCCAGTACCATAACAGAAGCAATGGAACTGAAATTCTCTCAGACGTCATTTCACTATGTCCAACCCATTTCTCAGTGCCAGCTATACATCTTTATTTGTTTTAGGAATAGTCCATGGAAATGCAACAGCATATTTTATGAGAAAATTAGAGAAATATTTGAAGCAGTGAAACTTGGTGGCCAGAAGCTGAGCATAGAACATAGATGACTCAAAAGCCATAGACATCCATCATTGCCAACAATGCTAGGATTTATTCTGAGATCTATTTCCATGGATCATTGCAAAAGTGGTGGCATTAATCCCAATCATTGGGTCCCCGCAGTGTCAACAAGATCCATCCTTATCCCCGTGTGATGCTGAGTTTAATACTGTTTGGTACAAGTTCGGGTTGAGTCTATACAGTCATCTCAGGCTGATGATGAGAGGATGTTGACTCCAAATGGGCTGGTGCAAAATGGAGGCCAAGTGTTGAAGTGGCATTGGTGTCATCTGAAAGGCAGTCGTGGGATCATGTTCAAACAATGACCGAAACCGGTGAGTGGCAAAAATATCCTCTTTTATTCAGCAATCGCAGCACAAATTCGAAGCAGCAATAGAATCCCGAAATACAGTTCTTACAAGAGCCCCCTTGTACACAGTTCTTAAAAATATTAAAATTCCATTACTATGGCGTTACATTTGTACAGTACACAAATGTTTGAAGGGCTTCTTGTCCTGTGAGGCAGGACATTGTCTAAAGTGAGCTAAATGCTGGCTGCTACTTCTGATGGGATAAGGAGGGTTTGTCCGGTCTGCTTGTATTATTAGGAGGTGTTAGTCCTTTTGTCTTTTACGTTAGTAATTGTTAGTAAAAATACAAGGACTACATGCTCTAACTAAGTCAGAAATTGTACCTGTACTTAATAAAAGAATAAAGAATATTAAACTGATTACTGCAGCTGGGTTGTGCGATTTATTTACTATTGCTAGTATGGGTTTCATTAATTCATGCAATTTCATGGAAGCGCTGTTTTGTCAGTTAGTTTCCTAAAGGAATAATGGCCCAGTTAAAAGGTATTTAACAGGTACTTACTAACTGGGGAATCTATTCAGGTCCACAAAATGGTTGGTAAGGGCTGATTAATATTATAATGTTTTGAGGAGACTTGACTGAGATGGTATTGTTCTGTATGCTACAGTTATTCAGAGGTAAACACTGCTTGTAGCAAGGGCTGACAAGGTGTGAAAATGTAATAAAATAGAGTGAGCTGCTGAGTGAGTTAATAAAGATAACCAATAACACAATATCCCACTCAGTCCCCCCGTTTGATTCTACTTTTGAAGAGATTCACACAATTCTTATTCTAGCTTACATCCAGATTGGCGACTACACTTTACAAAAAGATAACATGCACAGTTAGAATAACAATAGCAAACATCATGGTGGTCAGTCAGTCTCTGGTCTGGCTGTACTGTGAGATACCTGTTTGATGTGGGAGGCATGAATCCAGGCCTCCATCAAAAAACAATCAAATTAGATTACCTACAGTTTGGAAACAGATCATTCAGGCCAACAGGTCCACACCAACCCTCTGTAGAGCAATCTACCCAGATGCATTCCCCCTACCCTATATTTAACCCTGTTCTTTTTATTCCTGATGAAGGGCTTTTGCCCGAAACGTCGATTTTACTGCTCCTCGGATGCTGCCTGAACTGCTGTGCTCTTCCAGCGCCACTAATCCAGAATCTGGTTTCCAGCATCTGCAGTCATTGATTTTACCTATATTTAACCCTGACTAATGCACCTAACACTACAGGCAATTTAGCATGGCTAATTTACCTGAGCTGCACATTTTTGGATTATGGGAGGAAACTGGAGCAAATCCATGCAGACACAGGGAGAATGTGCAAACTCCACACAGGCAGTCACCCGAAGCGGGAATCAAACCCAGGTCCCTGGTGCTGTGAGGTAGCAGTGCTAGCTACTGAGCCACTATGCCACCCTTGACACCACTGGTATGGTCCTTCCCAATTCACATCTAATGGTTCATTCTGGGTCTTTTTCACAAGAACCCATTCGCCTGGTACAGTGTCGTGACCTCCCTCCAGTGGGTCTTTCCAGGCAGCCGATACCTGTGAGGAAGCAGAAATGATGGCATCAGTTAGTACCTGACAGTAAGACAATAAGATGACAGTCTGCAGCATAGCGGGATTCGGTGTAAAAGTCGGCAGACTGATCCTCTGCTGCTCTGCAGGCTTCAGTCGGAGCCCGTAATTCTGTTGGCTGTGCAGATGCTCTGGGTGATAGGCTTCCCAATACCATGACAGTGCAGAAGGTCATGACAGGGAGAAAGTGAGCACTGCAGATGCTGGAGATCAAAGTCAAAGAGCGTGGTGCTGGAAAAGCACTGCAGGTCAGACAGCATCTGAGGAGCAGGAGAGTCAATGTTTCAAGCATAACGTCTTCATCAGAAATGGCTCAAGGGGGCTGAGAGGTAAATAGGAGTGGGGTGGGGTGAGGAGAAAGATAGCTGGGAATGCGATGGGTAGATGAAGTTGGGGGTGATGGTGATAGGTCAGAGAGAAGGCTGGAGCAGATAGATGGGAAGGAAGATGGACAAGTAGGACAGGTCAATAGGGCGGTGCCGAGTTGGAAGGTTGGATCTGGGATAAGAAGGAGGGAGGGGAGAAGAGGAAACTGGTGAAATCCACATTGATCCTGTGTGGTTGGAAGATGATGTGCAAGCCCATCTGGTTTTCCTGTGATCTGTAGTTGATATCGATTTCGCACTTGCCTTTTGCAAGAGCCACACCGGGCTGTTAGAGGTACTGTGGGTTTTTATTAAAGTCCCTTTTTCCTGTTCGGTACAAGCTGGAGGTGTTCCTGTAAAAGTGGCATGTTCCATTTTCAGTAACGGACAGTCAACCTTGTCTAGCCCAGAAAAGGTGGTCTTTTAGTTCTTCCCTTTGTAAGGTTCTGATGGAACATGTTAACCATGCATCATTGAAATGTAAAGAGGAATTCAACTGGGTAAGGGTATCCATCCGAGATGCGGCTGGGCAACAGGTCCTACCCAGAACATGTGGGGGCCGAATTCATGGTGCATGGGTCTGCCCTCACCGTCCTGTCGAGTGGGAGTTTGGTCTCATTCCTCAGGGGTAGGCACGTCAATTCTGCTCCTTTGGTCAAAAGACACTCAGTATCCAGGTCACCCGCCCTCATGCCCACATACAGTCCGTCTCTCCTCTGCTGGCATTAAGCCAGTAGGAGTGTAGAGGGGCTCGGAACCGGTTCTGTTAGCTTAGTGTCAACTTTAATTACATTTTTAAACTGTTCCAGGAGATTGGTCTTACTCCCAGCTTCCCTCTTCCTCATTGCTTATTCAATGACTTCTCCCTTTTCCCCTTTTAGCCAGCACCCTCTGGCCCAGTGGCCTTCCTTCCCACAGAAGTGACACTTCCCTGGGCGTCTGTCTTGGGTCTTCCTGGGGTTACTGGGGGTCTGTTTCATTTGTCCTGCCTGAAGGACTTGCAATTTGATGCCCATATCTCGGTTGAGCCGATGAGCTCAGTCCACCAAGTCACAGTAATTAGTCCCCTCTGATCCCAGTCCAGTTTAGTCAGCTTTAACGTTTCAGTGAGCTCAGGTTTAAGTCCAGCCACAAAAGCAGAATTCAGTGGGCCGTCATCATAACCTTCGAACTCCTTGTCATTCCACATATTTGGGACTGCTGCATATTGTCTCCAGGTTGTCCTAAACCTTTCTTCATAATCTGTGACTCCCTCTGTGGGTTTTTGACAGCAAGCAGTGACTTTTGTCCAATCAGTCTTATGTGGCCTATACCCTTGTAGCCACTGTTTTATTGCTGTCCAGCTCCTACTCTCCAAGAGCACCTTTGACTGCGTCATGGAGACAGCATCCTTCTCTTTTAGTTCAGATCCTGTACCCCATCCCAGGGATGGAGGGTATATATTCCCCTTAACCAATCCAGGCTTTCCCATGTCTTCATCGGCCCCTTCTTTGGGTGAGACATTTCTTCAGATGATCTGTCTATATTCTCAGGGGTCGCAGGTCCACGCAGAGTGCACATTTCAGGCCGTAATAACAGAATATCCACCTCAGTACAGTCTTCTAATCTCTGCCTGACCATTTTTTCTACCTTTACCTTCCTGGTTTTAAGGGGCTGTAAAAATGGTCCCGGGGAAATACAGTCCTCATCACTTTCACTCTGTTTCCCAAGGGCAATAGCTTTGTTTTTTTCTGAATCACTTCCTGGATGTCTCCAGTGGTCGGGTACAAATTCTGTGTGGCCTTGGGAACCGGGGAAGAAATTAACAGGATTGATATCTCAACCCTCAGTTTCTTCTTCTCTTTTTCAAGCTCCTGATTTTAAAGTGAGCTGTTTCCTGTTTATATCTTTCTTTCTGCAGCTGTTCATGCATTGCTTTTAATTGCTCTTTAGAGTCATAGAGACGTACAGCATGGAAACAGACCCTTTGGTCCAACCCGTCCATGCCGACCAGATATCCCAACCCAATCTAGTCCCACCTGCCAGCACCCAGCCCATATCCCTCCAAACTCTTCCTATTCATATACCCATCCAAATGCCTCTTAAATGTTGCAATTGTACCAGCCTCCACCACATCCTCTGGCAGCTCATTCCATACACGTACTACCTCTGTGTGAAAAAGTTGCCCCTTAGATCTCTTTTATATTTTTCCCCTCTCACCCTAAACCTATGCCCTCTAGTTCTGGACTTCCCCACCCCGGGAAAAAGACTTTGTCTATTTATCCTATCCATACCCTTCATGATTTTATAAACCTCTATAAAGTCACCCCTCAGCCTCCGATGCTCCAGGGAAAACAGCCTTAGCCTGTTCAACCTTGCCCTAAAGCTCAACTTCTCCAACCCTGGCAACATCCTTGTAAGTTTTTGCTAAACCCTTTCAAGCTTCACAACATCTTTCTGATAGGAAGGAGACCAGAATTGCACGCAATATTCCAAAAGTGGCCTGACCAATGTCTTGTACATGACCTCCCAACTCCTGTGCTCAATACTCTGACCAATAAAGGAAAACATACCAACCACCTTCTTCACTGGCCTATCTACCTGTGACTCCACTTTCAAGGATCGATGAACCTGCACTCCAAGGTCTCTTTGTTCAGCAACAATCCCTAGGACCTTACCATTCAATGTATAAGTCCTGCTAAGATTTGCTTTCCCAAAATGCAGCACCTCACATTTATCTAAATTAAGCTCCATCTGCCACTTCTCAGCCCATTGGCCCATCTGGTCCAGATCCTGTTGTAATCTTCGCTGTGCACTACACCTCCAATTTTGGTGTCATCTGCAAACTTACTAACTATATCTCTTATGCTCACATCCAAATCATTTATATAAATGACGAAAAGTAGTGGACCCAATACCGATCCTTGTGGCACTCCACTGGTCACAGGCCTCCAGTCCGAAAAACAACCCACCACCACCACCCTCTGTCTTCTACCTTTGAGCCAGTTCTATATCGAAATGGCTAGTTCTTCATGTATTCCATGAGATCTAACCTTGCTAACCAGTCTCCTATGGGGAACCTTGCCGAACACCTTACTGAAGTCAACATAGATCACGTCCACCTCTCTGTCCTCATTAATCCTCTTTGTTACTTCATCAAAAAACTCAATCAAGTTTGTGAGACATGATTTCCCATGCATTAAGCTATGTTGACTCACCCTAATCAGTACTTGCTTCTCAAAATACATGTGCATCCTGTCCCTCAGGATTCCCTCCAACAATTTGCCCACCACTGACATCAGGCTCACTGGTCTATAGTTCCCTGGCTTGTCCTTACCACCTTTCTTAAACAGTGGCACCACATTAGCCAACCTCCAGTCTTCTGGCACCTCATCTGTGACTATCAATGATACAAATATCTCAGCAAGAGGCCCAGCAATCACTTCCCTAGCTTCCTACAAAGTTCTAGGGTACACCTGATCAGGTCCTGGGGATTTATCCACTTTTATGTGTTTCAAGACATCCAGCACTCCCTCCTCTGTAATATTTTATGTTGGATTACTTCACGATCACGAGCTGATTGGGACATGACTTCATTTCTCTGGTGAATTTGACCCATTATGCAAGGAACCATTTAATTATGTCTTTATTTTCCTGTCGGATGATTCTTCCCCAGACCCATTTCATGCCATCTCAGGTCCACGATCCTTCAGGCATATTAAACTTCTGCCCAATTTTGGTTTGGGTCATCTCTAACGAGAACTGTACCTCAAGGTAGTTCTGTAACTGCTGCAGCATTTCTTCCTCAGTTATGTCAGGAGGGGTTAGCCCACCTCTGGACATTGTAGGCAGTTTCCTGGGGTCATCCATGATCACCCTAATTCACGCTTTGGGGGCAATTTCCTGCTGTGGGTAATTCTCTGCCGTAGAATATGTTAGTCGATCTGAGGTCACAATGCAGGGGATTAAAGACATAATAGCCAACTCACAAAAGGTTTGGGATCACATTCAGGGACTAGATCACAACTCTAAGGAAGCTTTCCTACCCTAAAGGAACTGTCGGTGTCCGGTCAGTTTCGATGGTGTCCCCAGCGATCCTGCCGACTACGCCAAGTTGTGGGATCATATTCAAATAATTACCGGAATCAGTCAGTGTTGAAAATAACCTCTTTTATTCAGCAATCACTGCACAAGTTTGAGGCGACAATAGAATCCAGAAATACGGTTCTTACAAGAGCCCCTTTATCCACAGTTCTTACATATATTAAAAATCCATTACATTTTTTATCTATCGCACACAAAGGTTTGAAGGGCTTCTGTCCTGTGAGACAGGAGATGGATTAAAACGTGCTAAATGCTGGCTGCTACTTTGGATGGGATTAAGTGGTTCTGTTTGCATAATTAGGAGGTCTTTTAAATTAGCAACTGTTAGCAAAAATACTTGGCGTCTATGCTCTAAATAAGTTGGAAATTGTGCCTGTACTTAATAAAAGAATAAAGGATATTAAACTGATTACTGCAGCTGAGTTGTGAGATTTATTTACTATTTGCTGATATGAGTTTCTTGCATTCATGCAATTTCATGGAAGTGCTGTTTGTTCAGGTAATTTCTTAAAGGGATAATGGCCCAGTTAAAAGGTATTTAACAGATACTTACTAACAGGGGATCTACTCATGTCCAGGGGATGGTTGGTAAGGGCTGATTAAAATTATAATGTTTCATGTAGACTTGATTGGGTTTACTATTGTTCTGTATGCTACACTTATTCAGAGGTAAACACTGCTTGTAGCAAGGGGCTGATAAGGTGTGAAAATGTTGTAAAATATAGCGATCTGGTGAGTGAGTTAATAAAGATAACCTATAACACAATATCTCACACAGTGTATGCCTTTTAGGAGGAGTAGATGGTAGAGCTTGGAGTAGGTCCAACTGGCATGAATATTAATGGGATATGGACATCACTGGTTGTGAAAGAATGCTTTGTCCATGTCTTGTTGCCCTTGAGAAGGTGGTGTTGAGTTGCTTTCTTGTGGTTAGGGAGGGAGTTTGAGAATCAGTGCACTGCAATCCACACTTAACTATGGCTAGTCTCTACTCAGCTAGAATACTGAAGATGAAAGTAATTCCAATAAACTATTTTCTCACCTGCTGCACCTGCTTCAGAGTTGCCCCAATTTAGAATAACAGTAATCTCAGCTAAAGGACAAAAAGGGAAAGCCAGGTCAATGGAAGAGTATCTGGATCAGTGGTGCTGGAAGAGCACAGCAATTCAGGCAGCATCCGAGGACAGGCAAAATCGACGTTTCGGGCAAAAGCCTTTCATCAGAGTAAACCTGTCTCTAATTTGATTTGAGATCCTCCATTTTTACACACTGCCACTTGGGGAGATAGGCTGTCTCAATTCTCTCTCACTTTGAGCTGAATGTCCCTGCTCTCAGCCACTCCCCACAGCACATGATCACCGTCTATAGGCCCACCTTGAACCGCTGGTGGGCCACATGTGAAGCCTGCGTGACCAACACCAACAGGACCGGCAGCAACAAGAGCAAAACGACGACCACCACCACCAGCAGCAGCATCTGCTGCCTTCATCTCAGGCACATGCTGCTGGACAGGGTAGAGGGACTGGACACCTAGGAGGCAGGAGGCTAGAAATGAGGTCCTGAAGCCTTGGGATTCAGCACTTTTTATGTGAGTGAGCTCCAAATCCAAGAAATGAAATTTCATCAGGAGGCTCAGTGTTTCCCAGCCTCTGAGAGCAGGACCTCCTTCCTCCAGGAACTGATTGGACACACATTGCCAGTGTTCACCATGATGGCTACTCTTGGAGGCTAAATGCTCGCTTGAATCATTCCACAGCTCTGCACTCTCTTCGACCTGTCATTTTGCTTGGTTATACCTTCTTATGCATTTCTTCAATTAGTTAAATGTGGAGTTTAACATTTGAAAATAAACTTGGAAGAATATTTAATTAACTTTGTGTGGTCTGATTTCTGTATGAATCCTAGCAATGAACAGGCACTAGGAGAGCTGGATTCTCTTAATGGGGGATCTCTGTGTGCGAACTGTCAATGGGTTCAGATGGGTGAACTCTTTGAGCCACACAGGGTAGAAACAAAAACTGCAGATGCTGGAAACCAGAGTGCAAATTAGAGTAGTGCTGGAAAAGCACAGCGCTCCTCGGATGCTGCCTGACCTGCTGTGCTTTTCCAGCACCACTCTAATCTATTCTCTGAGCCAGACAGCATCCATGGTCCAGGTATAACACACAAGTTTGCCCATTAGCATGTATGTGCCAATCAATTTGAATTTCTATCAGATGCATCACACCAGTGCCATCCAGCACACACACATACACTCATTTTCCTCTCTCTCTCCTCTCTATTTCTCTTCCCTCCTTCTCTCTCTCCTCGCCCTCTCTCTCCTTTCCCTTTCTCTTCCCCCCATTTCTCCCTCCCCCTCTCTCTTCTTCTCTCTCTCCCGTCTCTTTCTCCCCCTCACTCTTTTTCTTTCTCCCCTCTCTCAATTACCCCCTTTCTCTCTCTGTCTCTCTCTCGCCTCTCTCTCCCCTCCTCTCTGTCTCTCCCCTCATCTCTCTCTCCCCCTCTCCATCTCTCTCCCCCCTCTATATCTCTCTCCCCTCCTCTGTCTCTCTCCCCCTGCATCTTTCTCTCTCCCCTCTCCCTCTCTCTCCCTTCTCCCTCCCTCTCTCTACCCCCCCCCCCCCCCCACAAGTGTCTACCACCCTCTCCCAACCTACCTTCAGCTGTTCCATCATCTGGGAATGCTATCACTTACAACATGACTATTTCAGAAAAGAAATTTGCTAAATCCGCCTATTCCTTTAAGCACCTGCCTAAAATCTGGCCTGATCTTAATTCTCTGCAACTGACAAATGTTGTTGTTGGAAACAGTTAACATTTCACTTAAAGGACTATAATAACACCACAGTCACCATCAAGGGCTGATTTTATTCTGCAGAATATGACTCTGACAAGTCATGACATCTTTAATCCATCAGCATGTCCATTTGTCAAAGCTCAGATAATTAGATAAGATGAATGACAGAATCAAAACTTCATTCATTTTTTTCAGCTTTAATTTGCTGATTGCATACTGGGGTTGGATGATTTAACCTGTTGGGAGAGGCTGAATAAGCTGGGGCAATTTTCCCTGGAGCATCAGAGGCTGAAAGGTGACCTTATAAAAGTTTATAAAATCATGCATAAAGTGAATAATCAAGGTTTTTTTTTCCCAATGGGAGGGGAATCCAAAACTAGGGGGCATAGGTTTAGGGTGAGAGAGGGGAAAGATTTAAAAGGGGCACAAGGGGCAACATTTTCAGGCAGAGGGTTGTGCGTGTATGGAATGAGCTGTCACAGGAAGTGGTGGAGGCTGGTACAATTGCAACATTTCAAAGGCATGTGGATGGGTATATGAAAAGGAAGGGTTTAGGCGGATATGGGCCACATGCTGATAAATGGGACCACATTAATCTCTGATATCCGATCGGCATGGATGAGTTTGACTAAAGAGTCTGTATGTCTCTATGACTATGACTCTATAAGAACAAGAGCATTCTTTCAGCTTGTTCTTATGTTGAGGAGTCCCAAAGTAATAACTGCACAAATGCAATGAACTGTCAATTAACATAGAATTAATAGATTCCCTTCTCCTGGTTTAAATAGGACTAGCAAAAATAGACTTTGTATGCAGAACCAAACACTTGAAAATAAAATTGAAGATTTCCACACACTATACAAAGCATTATATTGTGAGGTATCCAATAATGGGGAATTTAAGCAGATTTGGTGGGAGGGTGGGTGGGGATTCATGAAAGGGATGATTTGTGGGCAGTCGTTTACTGTGAGATTTAAAGTGAAAGGTTTGCACTATGACATAGGGATTAGCAAGCAGTGGGAGAGTTTTTTTTATTCATTTATGTGATGTACATAACACTATCAGGGTCAGCATTTATTGCCCAACATGAAGTGCCCAGAGGGTAGTTAAACAGTAACTATATTGCTGTAGGTTTGACGTCACATGTATAACAGAGGAGGTAAGGATGTCAAATTTCCTTCCCTAAAGAGCAATGGTGAACCAAATAGCTCCTTATGATAGTTGGTAATGAACATATGGTTGCCATTGGGCTAGCTTTCCATTTGAGATCTTTTAAATTGAATTCAAACTTCATCATCTCCCATACTGGGATTTGAATCCATGTTCTTTAGATGTCTAATCTGGTAACATTACCACCACTCCTAAAAGTCAGAGGAGTTTCATGGAGGGTCAAATTCCTTGGGTGTAGGGTGCAGATTGTTGGAGGGAAGGTCACAGCTTAGGAGTTTATCAACTGATCTCACAGAGATTTACCAGGACCAAGATCTGTGATGAAACTTGTGGGTGGGAGATCCAAGGAGGAGAGGTGGGGAGTTGTACGCGTGTGGATTGTGGGGAGTGGTTTCCAATGTTAGCTTTGCAGGGCAGGGATTCCCAGCAGGAAAGAGGCAAGTGGGGCTCACAGCAAGAAGACATTCTCCAGAAAAAAAGCCCGTGGGGTGCACAGATTTACCAGAGAAAGTCGTAGATGGATACTTGGGAGGAAAATTCTTGGGATGTGAACAAGGAAAATAGGGAAAAAGAACGTAGGAGTAAAGAAAGAAAAGTATGAGAAAAGAGTGGAATCAAAGAAGAAGAGGACTAGAATTGAGAAAAAAGGGAAATAAGATTGGAAAATGGAAGGAAAAAAAAGCATTAAGTCTATAACACCCTAGCTAACAGCATTGCTGGTGTATCTACACCACACAGATTGCAGCAAATCAAAAAGGTAACTCACTATCTTGCTTTCCTACACATCTAAAGCTTGATAATAAATGCTACTCTTTCCAGTGACTCTTGTATCAAGATTTAAAAATATATAACTAAGTGAGTGAGTAGCACTCTCTAATCATGTGGTTACACCTATCAAGATAAAATGCTCACAGAACCGAGAAATTTCAACAACTGCCTTGTCTCTCTCAGAACACACTGCTTAGGAAAGACTCGATGGAAGTCTTTACGATTATTGAATGTTCAACAGAGTAAACTCAGGGAATATATTCCCACAGGTACACCAGATCAAAACTTGGGGACATATAAATATGAAACTGTCACAAATAAATCCAACGAGGAATTCCCTTTCCAAGTGCCAACTCTTGCACTGTTGTGAGCATATCTGTTTCCAATTCAAAGGGATCCATATTCAACTCCTGACACAATAATGTTTGTTTAAAAAAATCAAGTCCATCATTTCAGTGCTGTACTAAGTGAGTGGCACGCTACCAAAGATGTATCTTTAAGGTATGATGGTGAACCGTGGAGCGTACTTCCTGGTGCCCTGGCCAATATGTATCCCTCGATCAATATCCCAACAGATTATCTGCCAATTATCAATGCTGTTGGTCAGAGCTTAATTGCACTCATAACAGTGACAACATTACCAACGCATTTCAATGGGTGCGACGTGCTTTGAGATGTTTGGCGGTGCTGAAAGGTGCTATTGACATGTAAGCTTCCCTTTCTTTGCCCAGGGTGGTAAATCCCAACCTCAAGAAGTGGTTGATGCAAATGATATAGGTAAATTTATGGGTAGTCTGGTTGTGAGAAAAGGGAGAATAAATGGATGGCTACGATGGTGGGATGAAATGTGGAAGGGCAGTTGAAGAACCAAGAAAAGCATAACAATGGATGGTTTTCTTGTCCTGTTCCTATGCTGTAACAACTACGTGGTCACCCACATGGCCAACTATTACTCTGAGTGGAGGAGAAAAACTTAGGGTGTTCCCCACCCAACACATCTGGAACTGGATCCAATGAGCATTGAAGTGAATGGATCAGAGACCTGTTCAAACCCACTCGCGTGTGAAATTGGATCCAATCCCATCCTTTAGGCTATTTATAAATGGGAGTGTCTTCAAGGTGGAGATCCACAATTGGCTCCTCGCAGTCAGAGTAGGCTCCGATGTCACAGGGGCACTGGTTACAGATTAGCCTGAAATCAGGGAGGAGTGGGGGATGGCCAGAGCTCAATAAAAAAGCAGCAGGCGGTGAGCATGAGGATGCCCTTGGGGGAACTGAAGGCGGAGAGACAACATTTGAAGAACCGGATGAAATCGGCAGAAGGCATTCTCTGTGGCATAAGAGAGAAAACAGCAGCCACCCTGATATTTCCAACTCCAATGGATAAATTCTGAACTCACGTCCACTCACTATACAAAACACACTCATACTAAACCAGCAGATGCTGAAAATCTTCCTGTGTCAATTGAGTTTCTAAAATGTTTGGATGCACTTTGTTGAGTCTGTTTCCCTTCCTTTCCCCTTGCTCTGTCCTGTTCTCCCTCCATATACTCAGGTCAGATCAATAGTAAGAAGGGGTTAGCATCTGGACAATTCCAGTCAAAGGGCTCAGATGGAGAGATGGAGCCCAGGATGCGGGAGCAGAGCTGGGTTTAGACAGGAGCTGACTGCCAGGTGCTTCAGTTGGGTGGCTGTTTCATGGATGAGCCTGTGTTTCCTCCAGTCCCAGCGTTAGCCCATATTACAAATGGTCCCCTCTCCTCAGTCGCTGTCACTCTACTCTATAGATCCATTGCTGCCAAACCTCTTCTTAAAATAGACAGTTGCTCCTGCTGTCCTTGCAAACTAATGCCCCATCTCCAACCTTCCCTTCCTTTCCAAAGTCCTTTGATTACATCACCACTTTCCAGATCCATTTCCATCTTGCCCAGAACTCCAGTTTTAATCCGTCCAATGTAATCTCTGTCTGGCCACGTCAGGCAAATGGAATATCCAAGTGACAAATAACTTGTTTCCATGTCGAAGGATAGGGGATAGAAGCAAAGTATCTGGTCATGGTATTTTAGCCATCTCACAGGTCATGTGGTCCAACAGTGATGACAGTTCAGATTGTCGATGGTAAAGCATTACACACAAAGTCATGACAAAATCATAGAATCTCGGCAGTGCAGAGAGGGCCCACTTGATCCATTGAGTCTGTATCTACCATCTGAAAGCAGCCCACCCGGACCTACCCCATTTCTGTAACCCCGCATTTCCCATGACTAATCCACATAACCTACTCATTCCTAGACACTACGAGGCAATTTTGTATGATGAATCCGCCTAACCCACACATTTGTGGACTGTGGGAGGAAACCGGAGCACCTGGAGGAAACCCACACTGACACGAGGAGCATGTACCAACTCTACACAGACAGTCACCCAAGGCTGGAATCGAACCCAGGCACTGTGAGGCAGTGGTGCTAACCACTGAGCCATGTGACGTCCTTATCCTGAACATTAATGCCAATGGGATTAGAGGGATATTCCCTGTAGGGAAATCAGACAGCATCCAAAACTAGATCTCTCTGAAGGTAAAACATGTTGAGGTGCAAATTAAACCGATAAAGAAAGATTAAGACAATGTAAGCTTAATGATGTAACAGAGAAACAAAATGAATATAGGAAGCTGAGGTGATTTTTAGAGAGGGAATAAGTAGGGAAAAGAGAGTTTGAAACTAGATTAGTGGCCACCATAAAAGGGACGACAAAACCCCTTCATAAACAGTAAGGTACTTAGCTATAGTCCACCAAAGGCTAGAGGCATCACGATCCATTAGAAAGTGAGAGACAGAGAGACAGAGAGAGAATTGATTATGCATACCTCAATGGGCAAGTGTAGGATAATGCAAGGAGGCAGGGCATCCAATAAAAACCACAGCTCGTATGGCAATTGAATTTACATGTTGGCTTTATTCTGTGCCTAGCTCTAGTCATCTGAACAACACTGGGGCGGCATGGTGGGTCAGTGGTTAGCACTGTTGCCTCACAGCACCAGCATCCCAAGTTCGATTCCAGCCTCGGGTGTGTGGAGTTTGCACATTCTCCCCATGTCTGTGCGGGTTTCATCCGGGTGCTCCGGTTTCCTCCCACAGTCCAAAGACGTGCGGGTCAGATGAATTGGTCATGCTAAATTGCCCATACAGCTAGGTGCATTACTCAGGGGAAATGGCTTCTGGGTGGGTTACTCTTCGGAGGGTCGGTGTGGACTTGTTGGGCCGAAGAGCCTATTTCCACACTGTAAGGAATCTAATCTAAAAAAACACTGCTGCCTAAAAAAGGAGAGAGGGATAATCCTGTTACTACTGACTAGGTCAACAGACGTGATGCAGAAACCTTTAGAGACAATAACCTGGTAGAATGTTAAATGGCACTTGGAAAAGTATGGGTTAATTAATATAAATGGGCTCGGACTTGTTAAAGGCAAATCATGTTTGACTAACTTGATTGCATTCTTTGATGAAGTAAAGGAGTGAGTTGGCAAGGACAGTGTGATTGATCTTAAAGGTATGAGGTTTCAAAGGACATGATGAAGTGCCACATTATAGACTGATCAGTAAAATTAAAACCCATGAGATTAAAGCAACAGTGGCAGTGTAGATTGACTAAGGAACAATAAAATAGTAAAAAATATGAAGTGAATGGTTATTTTTTAGTATAGAATAGCTTTTCCTAGGGCTCAGCATTAGAATCACTGTTCCTTTTGATGTAGAGCATTTTTTTTTTTTTTATAAAACAGGTAAGTAGATTCATAATTAGCAAGAGGGTGAAAAGCTTTCAGCGGTGAGTAAGAGTATGGAGTAATGAAAACAGCCATGATCTTATTGGACGGCTCTGGGTCAAATGGTCTGTTTATGCTCCCATTTTAAATGTTTGTACATAAATATGAATGACCTGAACTTAGGTAGGCAGGGCATTTTAAAGTTTGCAGATGATACAAAACTAAGAGATGTGTTAAACAGAGAGGAAGGTAATAATAGTCTTCAAGAGGACATAGAGTGTTGAAATGGGTAGAAAAATGACATGCAATTTAACTCAGAGAAGTGTGAAATGATGTACTTTAGTAGACTGAACAAATTAAATTGTGCCATTTTAAACCAGATACAGAGAACACAGACCTGGAGGGTTATGTACACTTAACTTTGAAGTGGAAGAATCAATTGTGAAGGTTTTTGCATATAAGATCCTCGAACTTAAATACAGAAACATACAGTACCAAAGAAAGGAAGTTATGTTAAATGTTTTATGAATCCACTAATGGAGTATTGATTCCATTTCTGGCAATCAGACTTTAGAAAGGATGTCAAATGGTAGGAGAGGTGCAAAGATGATTCATTAGAATGGTACCAGGGGTGAAAGATTTCAGTTACTTAGATAAACCAGAGAAGCTTTGCTTGTTCTCATTGGAGCAATGTAGGTTCAGAAGAGATTTAATAAACGTGTTCAAAGTTGTAAAAGATTAATTCAGGGGAAACTGTTTCCAATAGCAGAAGGTTCAGTAACCAGAGAATGCAGGGTTTAAGATGATAGAGAAAAGGAACAAATAGAAGTTGAGGTGTTTATTCAGTGAATGTTTACTGACCTGACATGTGCTGCCTGAATAGGTGGTGGAGGTAGATTCAATACTAATTCTGAATGGGGAACTCAATCAAGATTTGAATAGGAAACATTTTTAGAGATGATGGGGAAAGAAGAGTATGGGAAAATGAGTTAGCTTCACACAATGTTAGACAGGAACTTTCAAAAGTTGATTACAGGAGGCTATTTGCAGGTAAACAGATGGTAAACAGATTGGCCTTTGAGAATGAGTTGACGAGAATTCAGAGATATTATAATTAACGTGAAGGGCAAGGCTGGTAGGTGTAAGGAATACTTGATGATGAGAGAAATTGAGGCTCTGGTCAAGAAAAAGAATGAGACACATATCAGGCATAGACAGCTTGGATCACTGAATCCCTAGAAGAGTATAAGCCCTTTAGAAGTATGTGGATGTACCTATTAGAGAAGGTGCAAAACCTGACCTACTCTTGGGAAATCAGGCAGGGCAGATGACTGAGGTGTCAGTGGGGGAGCACTTTGGGGCCTGCGATCATATTTCTATTCGATTTAAAATAGTGATGGAAAAGGATAGACCAGATCTAAAAGTTGAAGTTCTAATTTGGAGAAAGGCCAATTTTGACAGTATTAGACAAGAACTTTTGAAAGCTGATTGGAGGCAGATATTCGCAGGTAAAGAGACGGCTGGAAAATGGAAAGCCTTCAGAAATTAGATAACAAGAATCCCGAGAAAGTATATTCCTGTCAGGTTGAAAGGGAAGGCTGGTAGGTATAGGGAATGCTGGATGACTAAAGAAATTGAGGGCTTGGTTAAGAAAAAGAAGGAAGCATATGTCAGGTATAGACAGGATAGATCGAGCGAATCCTTAGAAGAGTAAAAAGAAAGTAGGAGTATACTTAAGAGGGAAATCAGGAGGGCAAAACGGGGACATGAGATAGCTTTGGCAAATACAATTAAGGAGAATCCAAAGGGTTTTTACAAACACATTAAGGACAAAAGGGTAACTTGGGAGAGAATAGGGTCCCACAAAGATCAGCAAGGCTGCCTTTGTGTGGAGCCACAGAAAGTGGGCGATATACTAAATGAATATTTTGCATCAGTATTTATTGTGGAAAAGGATATGGAAGATATAGACTGTAGGGAAATAGATGGTGACATCTTGCAAAATGTCCAGATTACAGAAGAGGAAGTGCTAGATGTCTTGAAACAGTTAAAGGTGGATAAAACCCCAGGACCTGATCAGGTATAGCCAAGAACTCTGTGGGAAGCTAGAGAAGTGATTGCTGGGTCTATTGCTGAGATATTTGTATTATTGACAGTCACAGGTGAGGTGCCAGAAGACTGGAGGTTGGCAAACATGGTGCCACTGTTTAAGAAGGGCGGTAAAGACAAGCCAGGGAACTATAGACCGGTGAGCCGGACCTCGGTGGTGGGCACGTTGTTGGAGGGAATCCTGAGGGACAGGATGTACATGTATTTGGAAAGGCAAGGACTGATTAGTGATAGTCAACATGGCTTTGTGCATGGGAAATCATGTCTCACAAACTTGATTGAGTTTTTTCAAGAAGTAACAAAGAAGATTGATGAAGGCAGAGCAGTAGAGGTGATATATATGGACTTCAGTAAGGCGTTTGACAAGGTTCCCCATGGGAGACTGATTAGCAAGGTTAGATCTCATGGAATACAGGGAGAACTAGCCATTTGGATACAGAACTGGCTCAAAGGTAGAAGACAGAGGGTGGTGGTGGTGGGTTGTTTTTCAGACTGGAGGCCTGTGACCAGTGGAGTGCCACAAGGATCAGTGCTGGGTCCTCTACTTTTTGTCATTTACATAAATGATTTGGATGCGAGCATAAGAAGTACAGTTAGTAAGTTTGCAGATGACACCAAAATTGGAGGTGTAGTGGACAGTGAAGAGGGTTACCTCAGATTACAACAGAATCTGGACCAGATGGGCCAATGGGCTAAGAAGTGGCAGATGGAGTTTAATTCAGATAAATGCGAGGTGCTGCATTTTGGGAAAGCAAATCTTAGCAGGACTTATACACTTAATGGTAGGGTCCTAGGGAGTGTTGCTGAACAGAGAGACCTTGGAGTGCAGGTTCATAGCTCCTTGTAAGTGGAGTCGCAGGTAGATAGGATAGTGAAGAAGGTGTTTGGTATGCTTTCCTTTATTGGTCAGAGTATTGAGTACAGTAGTTGGGAGGTCATGTTACGGCTGTACAGGACATTGGTTAGGCCACTGTTGGAATATTGCGTGCAATTCTGGTCTCCTTCCTATTGGAAAGATGTTGTGAAACCTGAAAGGGTTCAGAAAAGATTTACAAGGATGTTGCCAGGGTTGGAGGATTTGAGCTATAGGGAGAGGCTTAACAGGGTGGGGCTGTTTTCCCTGGACCATCTGAGGCTGAGGGGTGACCTTATAGAGGTTTACAAAATTATGAGGGGCATGGATAGGATAAATAGACAAAGTCTTTTCCCTGGGTTTGGGGAGTCCAGAACTAGAGGGCATCGGTTTAGGGTGAGAGGGGAAAGATATAAAAGAGACCTAAGGGGCAACTTTTTCATGCAGAGGGTGGTACGTGTATGGAATGAGCTGCCAGAGGATGTGGTGGAGGCTGGTACAATTGCAACATTTAAGAGGCATTTGGATGGGTATATGAATAGGAAGGGTTTGGAGGGATATGGGCTGGGTGCTGGCAGGTCAGACTAGATTGGTTTGGGCTATCTGGTCAGCATGGTCAGGTTGGACCGAAGGGTCTGTTTCCATGCTGTATATCTCTATGACTCGATGACTCTAAGTATACCGAAGAGGGCAATCAGGCGGGCAAAATGGGACATGAGATAGCTTGGTAAACAGAGTTAAGGGAAATCCAAAGAGGTTCTAAAAATACACTAAGAGCAAAAGAATAACTAGGAAGAGGATGGGGTCCCTTCAAGATCAATGTGGCCGTTTATGTGTGGAACTAAACAAATACTTTGCATCAGTATTTACTGTGGAGAAGGACTTGGTAAATAGAAAACTTCAGGAAGTAAATAGTCAAGTCTTGAAAATAGTTCATATTAGAGAAGAGGAGATGCTGGAGGTCTTAAAACACATAACAGCAGATAAATCCCCAGGACCTGATCAGGTATTTCCCAGAACTGTCTGGGGAAGAGATTGCTGGGCCCCTTGCTGAGACATTTGTATCATTGACAGCTACAGGTGAGGTGCCAGAGGACTGGAAATTGTCTAATGGGGCGTCAATTTTAAGAAAGGCTGTAAGGAGAAGCCAGGGAACCTTAAAACAGTGAGCCTTAAGTCAATGGTGGGTAAGTTGTTGGAGGACATTCTGAGGGACAGGATTTACATATATTTGGAAAGGCACGGACTGATTATGGATAGTCAACATGGCATTGCTCTTGGCAAATCATGTTTCACTAACTTGGTTAAGTTTTTTGAAGAGGTGATAATGAAGATTGATGAAAGCAGAGTGGTAGATCATGTTTATATTGACATCAGCAAAATGTTTCACATGGTAGACTGATTTGTAAGTTTAGATTGCTTGGGATCCAGGGGGAGCTGAACAATTGGACACAAAATTGATTTGAAGGAAGTAGACAGAAGGTACTGGATGGTTGTTTTTCAGACTGGAGGCCTGTGACTAGTCGTGTGCTATCAGGATCAGTACTGGATCCATTGTGTTTTGTCATTTATATAAATGAGTTAGATGTGAACATAGGAGATATGATTAGTAAGTTTGCAGATAACACCAAAATAGGTGGTGTAATTGGACAGTGAAGATGTTTGTCTCAGAGTACAATACGATCTTGATCAGATGGCCACTGGGCTGAGGATTGGCAGATGCAGTTTAATTTAGATAAATGTGAGGTGTTGCATTTTGGTAAGGCAAATCAGGGCAGGTTGTATACGGTTAATGGTTGGGCCCTGTGGAGAGCTGCCAAGCAAAGACACCTCGGGGTAGAGGTTCATAGTTCCTTGAAAGTGGAGTCACAGGTAGACAAGATGGTGAAGAAGGCATTTGGCACGTTTGTCTTTATTGGTCACAGCATTGAGTACAGGAGTCGGGATGTCGTGTTGCAGCTGTACAGGTCATTGATGAGGCCGCTTATGGAATACTGCATACAATTCTGGTCACCTTTCTATCTGATGTGGCACAATGGCTCAATGGTTAGCACTGGTATCGCACAGTGACAGGGACCTGGGATCAATTCTACCTTTGGGCTACTGTCTGTCTGGAGTTTGCACCTTCTCCCCATATTTGCGTGGGTTTCCTCCAGATGCTCCAGCTTCTGTCCACAGTGCAGAGTTGTGCAGGTTAGGTGGATCGGCCATGGGAAATGCAGGGTTACGGAGATGGGGTGGGTTTGGATGGGCTAATTTTCGGAGGGTTGGTGTGGAATCAATGGGCCAAATAGCTTGCTCCCACATTGTAAGAATTCTATGAGGAAAGATGTTGTTAAACTTGAGGGAGTGCAGAAAGGATTTACAAGGATGTTACCAGGGTTGAAGGGCTTGAGCTATAGGAAAAGGCTGACTAGGCTGGGGCTGTTTTCCCTAGAACTTTGGAAACTGAGGAATTACCTTAAAGAGGTTTATAAAATCATGGTGGGCATGGATAGGGTGAATAACTAAAGTCTTTTTCCCAGGGTAGGGGAGTTAAAAACTAGAGGGCATAGATTTAAGGTGAGAGGGGAAAGATTTAAAAAGGACCTGAGAGGTAGCTTTTTCAGACAGAGAGTGGTACGTATATGGAATGAGCTGCCAGAGGAAGTAGTGGAGGCTGGTACAAATACAACATTTAAAAGGCGTCTGAATGGTTTATGAATAAGAAGGGTTTAGACAGATGTGGGCCAAATCCTGGCAAATGGGACTAGGTCAGATTGGGATGTCTGGTTGGCACAAATGAGTTGGACCGAAGTGTCTATTTCCATGCTGTATGACTCTATGACTCCGTGACACAACGCAACCTCCAGGCACAGACATGCTGGATCAAGTTGCTGTCTCCTGTGCTGTATTATTTTAGAAGTTCATGAATCTTATTCACACACCAGAAGGTAAAGACCAATCCAAAAAGGTGGAAATCAGAGTGACCTGTCAAGCCAAAATAACCACAGAAGCTACACTCTTATTCTGTCACTCTCTCTTTACCAATGAGAATTAAAGTCTGAAGTGATCATGTCATGCAAACATTCAACAAATGCAATCATTGAGGCTTTTCAATTTTTCACGGAACATTTTCTGATGTTATTAAAACACATTTTACAAGGAAGCAGAGAATACAGTGCAGGTCCTTCCCAAGCAAAAACGTTGCTGTAAAACATCACCAACTGCACCTTTTGAACCTGTTGGTGCCTGTGTACTGTCCAGACTCTGAGAGGTTCATAACCACAATGGCACTCAGATAGAAATACAACACTCAAGTCTTGAATGGGCTCAGAATTTGAATTAGATAACCTTGAATTTCATCCGTTAATTCATCAGGCACATAATAAATTTAGCACATATTAACCATCAATCCAGCATGCTCCAGCTGGTGATAAAGTCCCATTCCTGGCAATTACTTCAGTTCTGCATCATCTATATAAATATTAAACCGCTATAATAGAATGCACCAATTCAGGCTGATTATTAGGAGTTGGGCCTTGTTTGTCTAAGCCAGGTTTTCTCAGCAGAAAGCAACCTTTTCCAGCTTTTTGGGCTTCTGTACACTGTTACAAATTTGTCTTTGCTGTATACACCACTGTATCATGTTTCAGACTGAGTGGCATCTGTCATTACCTGAAGATATCTGTTTGTCTTATTGTGAGTTGACTGTCTCTACCTTGTATCTATGTGTAAAATAGCTTAACCTAGAAATGTGAAGATTGCATTACTTTGTGAGTATGTAAGTCGTCACTCACTTTGAGGGTGGCAATAGGTAACATGAGATGAGCTGAGGGTTAGTTCAAAGTGAAATATCTGAAACAACTTTGGTGATCAGTTTTACATAATCCAGTGAGGACAACCTACAAGCACCGTAAGGCAAAATATTGAACAGACCACATAATTCCACATTAGTGTATCTTGTTGTTTGACTAAAACAGGACATCTTCTAAGAAAAAGTCCTTCAACCCATTCCCACCTCACCAAAGGGCCTCGCAGCTTTTCCTTCCATAATGTATGACAGCACTTGAAGAAATCCTATTCCTAAAGTATTTCTGTTCCTTTGTCTTTATGTCTCGCTATGTTGTTTTACAGGCCAAATGCAATCAGAGGAGTTAGAATAGTGGCAAGGGGAATTATTTTAAAACACTCAGCCAAAAGAACAAACTACTTATTGCTTCTCATGTGGAAGAAGTAACTCCTGCTTAGCTTATTAACCACATTTTTTCTAAATATTTTATGCTTATAGTTGCAACTTGTGAGCTTGGCTACAGCCATTCAAAACCCAGCACGTAGTTCACAGATTCATGTGCTTTACTGTTGCATATACCTCCACTTTTCTTCTGTGTGCCCTTTGCATCTAATATTGATTTCAGTGTGCCCATTAATTCACTGATACACTTGCCTTATTATTTGTTACTGCAGGCAACTTCAACAGGACATTGGATTGGAGGGGGATTCATCAGGATGTTGCCTGGGATGGAGCATTTGAGAGAGGCTGGGTCAGCTTGGGTTGTTTGCTTTGGAGCAGCAAAAGTGTGGAGCAGGGGTCCTCATTGAGGGATAAAAGATTATGAGAGGCACAGGATGGATTGAAAGCAGCTGTTTCCCCTTAGTAGAAGAATTAGCCAACAAGGGGTCATAATTTTGAAGGGCACATAAGGTTTAGGGACTTTGATAAGAAACCTTTTCCCCACAGCGTGGTGAGGGTGTGGAATGGACTGCCTGGGAGGGTGGTAGAGATGGGAAACCTCACGAACTTTAAAAAGTATGTGGATAAGCATTTGAAAAGTCGTAACATTCAAGGGTATGGGCTAAGTGCTGGAAAGTGGGATTTAGGTAGATAGGTTATCACAGACTGAATGGGCTGAAAAAAACTCTTCTGTACAGTATGTGTCTATGACTCGGCTACCCACAGCAATATTACTTGTTGATTTGTTGAGCGTGCCTGTTGAGCTGTGAATTCAGCATTTCACCAGTACCTGCTCACTCAATATTTATTTTTGGTGTGCCCCTAATTGATTTGGTGTGCCCACTGCTCCAGAACTTTAATCAACTCCTGCTCCATTAGTTCATTCATGCTGACTGAGCCATTAATCCAATGATGCCTACTATTGCATTAATTTATTCATGCCTACTGCTGTATTAATTCATTTGCACTGGTCGATCCACTAAATCATTCTTGGCTATTGAGTCATTAATAAATTGATTTATCAGCTTCCTCCTCAGGAGGCTTCAATTTATTAATCCAGTGGAATTTACTAATTTCCCATTAACTTATTAGGGTTATCAGCCACAGTATTATCTTAAACCTTTCACTACTTTCCCCTGTTCTGGACATTGATGGTTTCATTGATGGTTCCAGCAACAACTTGCATTTACATGGCACCCTTAACCAAGTAAAACATCGTGAAAGGCTGCCTCAGGAGGAGATATTCGGCCTGGCCACCGGAGCCTTGGTCAGGGAGGTTAGACTTTGAGGAAGAGAGCAGGGTAGACATTCTTCAGTTCGGGGGGAGAAAGGTCCAGATTTGGGGCTTTAGAGAGATGGATACTAATGGTAGAGTGAAGAAAATCAGGAACACAAAGGTGACCAGAATTAGTGGAGTGCAGATACTTTGTAGAGTTATAGATTAGATTACTTACAGCGTGGAAACAGGCCCTTTGGCCCAACAAGTCCACACCAACCCACCCAGACTCATTCCCCTAACACTGCAGGCAATTTAGCATGGCCAATTCACCTAACCTGCACATTTTTGGACTGTGGGAGGAAACCAGAGCACCCAGAGAAAACCCACGCAGACACAGGGAGAATGTGCAAACTCCACACAGAGAGTCGCCTGAGGTGGGAATTGAACCCGGGTCTGCTGACACTGTGAGGCAGCAGTGCTAACCACAGTGCCACCGTGCCGTCCATATAGTGTCAGACAATAAGACAGAGATGCAATAAGGGGAGGGAGTTGCTCTACAAATATGGATATGAATTTAATAATCAAGATGTTTCTTGACCTGAAGTAAAGGTAGATTCAGTGAGTACAAGTATTGGATAAATGGGGCTTGACATGAGTTAATGTATGGACAGAGTTAGTCATTAATTGCACAACCTTCACAGGACACCACCGTTATCTTTGATGAATGACTGATCGTGTTTTCTGTAGTTTGACTTTTCCTGCTGTAATTGCACAAGTGCCAAACAAAACCAATAAACTGTTTTGTCATAAGTTAAAGCCTGGGGTTTATTTTGTTAATTTGCAATTGTGTATTGGCTGCTGTAATAGTGGCTGTGCAGACTCTGGGGATAAATTCAATTCTAACAAACTGGTTCACAGCGTACAAACAGCACCAAATGGAACAGCCGATAGACTGAAAATGTGATCAAGGGGAGCAATTGTCGACAGAATTCCTGTGGGAAGAAACGGGAAGGGGCGTTATGAGGAAGAGCCAAGAGTTTGGAGAGTCATATTTAAAAGTGAAGAGAGGTCAATGAGAGTATAGCTGGAAAAGTAAAGCAGCTGACAAGGAAATAAAAGCATTCACTGTCAAAACAGCACATAGGCAATCAGAGATAGTCTGAATGTGGTGAAGAGGGAGTAAGCATTTTGCATAACTATAGGTGTGTTCAAATGAAAATTAAAGTTAGAGCTTATGATGCGCACTTCACAGCTCCAGACCAATCCCCCTCACAGCTCCAGACCCATCCACCTCAGAGCTCCAGACACAACCCCCTTACAGCTTCAGACACAATCACCTCACTGCTTCAGACAAAACCCCCTCACCACTCCAGACACAACTCTTCACAGCTCCAGATACATTCCTCTCACTGCTCCAGATACAATCCCCTCACAGCTACAGACCAATCCCCCTCACAGGCACAGAAGTATCCACCTCACAGCTCCAGACACATTCCCCTTGCAGCTCCAGATCAATCCCCCTCACAGCTCCAAACACAAACCCCTCACAGCCCCAGACACATTCCCCTGACAGCCCCAGACCCACCCCCTCACAGCTCCAGACCAATCCCCCTCACAGCTCCAGACACAAACCCCTCACAGCTCCAGATCAATCCCCCTCACAGCTCCAGACACATTCCCCCCACAGCCCCAGACCCACCCTCACAGCTCCAGACACATTCCCCTCACAGCCCCAGACCCACCCTCACAGCTCCAGACACATTCCCCTCACAGCCCCAGACCCACCCTCACAGCTCCAGACACATTCCCCTCACAGCCCCAGACCCACACCCTCACAGCTCCAAACACAAACCCCTCGCAGCTCCAGACACATTCCCCTCACAGCTCCAGACTAATCCCCCTCACAGCTCCAGACCAATCCCCCTCACAGCTCCAGACCAATCCCCCTCACAGCTCCAGACTAATCCCCCTCACAGCTCCAGACACATCCCCCTCACAGCCCCAGACCCACACCCTCACAGCTCCAGACACATTCCCCTCACAACTCCAGACTAATCCCCCTCACAGCTCCAGACTAATCCCCCTCACAGCTCCAGACACATTCCCCTCACAGCTCCAGACCCATCTTCTTCGTGTTGGGATGGAATCACTACATGAATAATTCAACACCCAGGTGTACCTGGTTGTCAAGTTGGTTTAATTGTTTAGACTGATATGAATCGCCAAGATTTATAGAGTCATTCAACATGGAAACAGACCCTTTGGTCCAACTGATCCATGCCGACCATAATCCCAAACTAAAGTAATCCCACCTGCCTGCGCTTGGCCCAATTCTCTGCAAACATTTCTTATACAATCACCTATCTAAATATCTTTTAAACATTGCAATTGTACTCACATCCACCACTTCCTCTGAAAGTTCATTCCACAAACAAGCCAATCTGTGTAAAAAACAATGCCCCTCATATCTTCCTTTAATATTTCTCCTCTCACCTTAAAAACATCCTCCCTTTCTTGAAATCCCCCATCCTGGGGAAAGGACCTCTGCTATTCACCTTGTCTGCACCCCTCATGACTTTATAAGGTCACCTCTTCTTCAGTTCCTGCACCAGTTATTCGTTGCTCCCCTGCTAATAGAAAAGGCTGTTTATACTCACTGTCTAAAACTGACTGTCCACTAGAGTCCAATTAAACCCTTCATGCTGATGAGAATTATAACTTCAGAGTATACATTTATTTGAATATAAAAATGTGTAAAAATGTATGTAATATGTAGCTACAATTCTCTAAAAGGTATGAATTATTGTGGGTCAGCTTTTTCTTCACATCCGTGTTACATAGTAAACTTTGAGCTACCTTGCAATCCTGTATTAATTTGTGTTTCCATGGTAGTCCTTGTCAAAACAGTCTCTGTGACTGCATTTTTGCACCACGTTCGACAAGACCCAATTGTACAATTCTTACAAAATCCTACCTATCTAACCATGTTGCTGTGTGAACAGTAATTCTAAAAATACTACAGTTATTCAAGCTCATAGATTAACTTCACAACATCAGACTGAATAGACTGCCGCTTTAGCCAAAAAATCTCTCACAGCCAATTTAAGTCAACTGAGAACTCTGGGCAGATCTCACACTCTGAAAAGACCACTCCCTCCGCGACTCCCTTGTCAGGTCCACACCCCCCACCAACCCAACCTCCACTCCAGGCACCTTCCCCTGCAGCCGCAAGAAATGCAAAACTTGCACCCACACCTCCCCTCTTACCTCCCTCCAAGGCCCCAAGGGATCCTTCCATATCCACCACAAATTCACCTGTACCTCCACACACATCATTTATTGCATCCGCTGCACCCAATATGGCCTCCTCTATATTGGGGAGACGGGCCGCCTACATGCGGAACGTTTCAGAGAACACCTCTGGGACACCCGGACCAACCAACCCAACCACCCTGTAGCTCAACACTTCAACTCCCCCTCCCACTCCACCAAGGACATGCAGGTCTTTGGACTCCTCCATCGCCAGACCATAGCAACACGACGGTTGGAAGAAGAGCACCTCATCTTCCGCCTAGGAACCCTCCAACCACAAGGGATGAACTCAGATTTCTCCAGTTTCCTCATTTCCCCTCCCCCCATCTTGTCTCAGTCAAATCCCTCGAACCCAGCACCGCCTTCCTAACCTGCAATCTTCTTCCTGACCTCTCCGCCCCCACCCCCACTCCGGCCTATCACCCTCACCTTGACCTCCTTCCACCTATCACATTTCCAACGCCCCTCCCCCAAGTCCCTCCTCCATACCTTTTATCTTAGCCTGCTGGACACACTTTCCTCATTCCTGAAGAAGGGCTTATGCCCGAAACGTCGATTCTCCTGTGCCTTGGATGCTGCCTGACCTGCTGTGCTTTTCCAGCAACACATTTTCAGCTCAGACCTCACACTCACAGTACATCCCCCTCACGTTGAGGTGGAATTACTAAATGAATCATTCAACACCCAGGTGTACTTGGTTGTCAAGTTGGTTTGATTGTTTACACCAATGTGGAGAAAATCGCAGCTCCAGAAGCATCTTCATTGAGAAAGAAAAGACACAAACGTTTATACATTTATTTTCAGATTGCCCTATTGTTTACAAACTATAGTTGCAAACAAATCACATCATTGATTGATTACTGACACATCCAATCAGGTTAATCATGTGACTGCATGATCAGTACACGGACAGTTCCAGGTTCACCATGATCCCATGATGTTTACCACAGCGCCCTAATAATTTATCCTTGGGCCTTCACCAATCGTCATATGCCAAGCCTCAGCTCCCACACCAGTCATTCAGTACTTCCCTGCTAATATAAAGTTAAAAATTACACAACACCAGGTTATAGCGGAAAGTAGGGACTGCAGATGCTGGAGACCACAGTCGAAGAGTGTGATGATGGAAAAGCACAGCCGGTCGGGCAGCATCCGAGGAGCAGGAGAGTCGACTTTTTGGGCATAAGGTCTTCATCAGAAGTTTTTGTTCAGAATGTCAACTCTCCTGCTCCTCGGATGCTGCCTGACCAGCTGTGCTTTTCCAGCATCACACTCTTCAACACCAGCTTATAGTCCAACAGATTTATTTGAATGTGCTAGCTTTTGGAACACGCTCTTTCATTAGCAGTGCTCCGAAAGCTAGTGTTTTGAAATAAACATATTGGACTTTAACCTGTTGTTGTGTGATTTTTAACCCGTATCCAACACTGGCACCTCCACATTATGGCTAATAGAAAGGGTATTTTTTTCTTACTGTCCAAAACTGTCTGTCCACAAGATTCCAATTAAACCCTTCATGTTGGTTACAATTAAAACTTCAGCATAAACATATAGTTATATAAAAATATGTGAAGATGTGTACAATTCCCTCATGGGACCTAAGTACTGTCTTAACTACAGCCTTTTCTTCCACTCTAATCTAAATAGTAAACTTAACTTGCAAGACAGAGGCCACAATTTTCATTTTCCAGAGATGTTCATTATCAAAACAGTCTCTGTGACTGCAATTTTGTTCCACATTTGACAAGACTCCATTGTGTGATTCCTACAAAATCCTATCTATCTAATCATGTTTCTATGGGAACACTAGTTCTATAAAAGTTAAATTAATTCTAGCTCATAGATTAACATCAGACTGAGTAGACAGCTGGTTTAGCCAAAAAAAGATCCCTCAGCAACTTTACGTCAACCGAGAATCATGGGCAGCCTTAACACTTAGCACCAGACACAACCCCCTCACAACTCCAGACATGGCACCAGATATATCGCCCTCAACGTCAGACATAATACAAGACAAATTACTGGCTGTGTTGCAGCAAATACTACAGGCCCTTAATTGCCCTTGAGAAAGAAATGGTGAGTTACATTCTGCTATCCATGAGGTAGGTGCCCAGAATGCTGATTGGAAGAGCATTACAGAATTTTGAAGAGGTGCCAATGGATGAACAGTGATACGGTTTGAGACCAGCATGGACTGTGGTTCAGAGGGGAGCGTGCAGCTCCTGGTGTTGCTATGTGTCTACTGCTCTGCTCCCCAAAGCTGGAAGAGTTTGCAGATTCAGAGGCTGCTATCGAAGGAGCCTGTGTGAGTTTCTGCAATACAGCTTACAGGGGTCACATCACAACCACTGTGTGGGTTGTGATATCAGGAGGGTTGGTTCGAAATGCTCCTTCCAGCATTGATCAAAGCATTGTTCTCCTTTGGAAGAGAGTCACAATCCTGACAGTGAAAGTCATTTTGTCCATTTGCTCTACTGGAATGTAGAAACGATAATAGGCAATTCAACCCATTGATATGGTTTTTCTTTATTCATCCATGGGATATGGGCATAGCATGCTAGGCCTCTATTTATTGCCCATCCCTAGTTGTCCATAAGAGAGTGGTGGTGAGTTACCTTCTTGAACTATGGCAGTCTATTTGGTGTGGGTGAACCCACACCGCTGTCAGTGAAGGAATGATGATATATTTCCTTTATTGAACTCCCACAAGGGCAATCATATTCTTCTTGAGATAGAGACCAAAACTGTACACAGTACTCTAGGTACAGACTAACCAGGCTTCTACATAATTGAAGCAAGACTTCATTTCTTCTGTACTGAAGTCCTCCTATGATAAAAGTTGACATTTCATTAGCTTTTCCAATAGCTTGCTGCAGCTGCATGTTTGCCTTCAGTGACTTATCAACAAAGACACCTCAGTTCCTTTGTGCATCTACACGCTCTACTATCTTACCATTTAAGAAATACTCTCCGCATCTGTTCCTTTGACCAAAGTGAATAATCTAACATGTTTCCATCTTATATTCCAACTGCTATGCTCTTGCCCTCTAACTAAATCCTCTCGAAGCCACTTGGCATTTTCCTCACAAGACGCTTTTTTCTCACAATCTGCTTAGCTTTGTACCATCTGCAATTTGGAAACTTTACATTTGTTCCCTTGTCTAAATCATTGATATTTAACGTGAACACTTCGGGCTCAACTTCTGATCCTTGCTCTCCTCCACTAATCAGAGCCTTCTACAGTAAGAATGACAAGCTTATTACAACCCTCTGTTTCTCTGTTTATTAACCATTTGTTACAAAATGTCCTGTACACCCTCTGTTTGTTAACCAAGCTATACCATTACAGTACTTCCTATATTTTACGATCCAGCCTCCTGTGGGGCCCTCATCAAGTGCTCATGAAAGTCCAACCCCTAGGTTGTATTATTGTCCACAAACTCTCCTTTATTAATTTTGTTAATTACATCCTCAAAAAACTCCGACAAGTTTGTCAAATGTGATTTCCCATTGCAAATCCATGCTGACTGTGCCCAGTCAGAGGTTAAAAATCACACAACACCAGGATTTGAAAGCACTAATTAAACCAGTTGGACTATAACCTGGTGTTGTGCGATTTTTAACTGTGTCCACCCCAGTCCAACACCAGCATCTCCAAATCGTATCCAATCAGGTCATTATCAACCAGGTGTCTATTTATTTCATTCTTTAAAATACATTGTAGCATTTTCCGCAGAGCTAATGTGAGGCTAACAGGTCTCGAGTTCCCTGTTTTCTCTGTCACGCTCTTCTTAAGTAACATTTGCTGCTTTCCAATCTGCAGGAATCATTTCTGAATCAATAAACATTTGGGACCTGATTACAATGGTTCAAGTAACTCTATAACCACTTCCTTCAACTCTGTAAGTTGGAAAATATCAGATCCAGAGGACCTAGAGTCATAGAGATGTACAGCATGGAAACAAACCCTTCGATCCAACTCGTCCATGCCGACCAGATATCCCAACCCAATCTAGTCCTATCTACCAGCTCCAGACACATATCCCTCCAAACCCGTCCTATTCACATATCCATCCAGATGCCGTTTAAATGTTGAAATCGTACTAGCCTCACCACTTCCTCTGACAGCTCATTCCATACACATACCACCCTCTGCATGAAAAAGTTGCCCGTTAGGTCTCTTTTATATCATTCCCCTCTCACCCTAAACTTATGCATTCTAATCTGGACACCACCACCCCAGGGAAGAGACTTGTCTATTTATCCTATCCATGCCCCTCATAATTTTATAAACCTCTATAAGGTCAGCCTCCGATGCTCCAGGGAAAACAGCCCCAGCCTGTTAAGCCTCTCTCCATAGCTCAAATCCTCCAACTCTGGCAACATCCTTGTAAATCTTTTCTGAACCCTTTCGAGTTTCACAGCATCTTTCCAATAGGAAGGAGACCAGAATTGCATGCAATATTCCAACAGTGGCCTAACCAATGTCCTGTACAGCTGCAACATGATCTCCCAACTCCTGTACTCAATATGCTGACCAATAAAGGAAAGCATACCAAACGCCTTCTTCACTATCCTATCTACCTGCAACTCCACTTTCAAGGAGCTATGAACCTGCACTCCAAGGTCTCTTTGTTCAGCAACACTCCCCAGAACCTTACCATTAATTGTATAAGTCTTGTGAAGATATGCTTTCCCAAAATACAGCTCCTTGGATTTATCTAAATTAAACTCCATCTGCCACTCCTCAGTCCATTGGCCCAAATGATCAAGATCCCATTGTAATCTGAGGTAACCCTCTTCACTGCCCACTACATCTCCAATTTTGGTGTCATCTGCAAACTTACTAACTATACCTCTTATGCTCGCATCTAAATCATTTTTGTAAATGACGAAATGTAGTGGACCCAGCACCAATCCTCATGGCACTCCATTGGTCACAGGCCTCCAGTCTGAAAAACAACCCTCCATCATCACCACCCTCCGTCTTCTACCTTTGATCCACTTCTGTATCCAAATGGCTAGCTCTCCCTGTATTCCATGAGATCTAACTTTGCTAACCAGTCTCCAATGGGGATCTTTTTTGAATGCATTACTGAAGTCCATATAGATCACGTCCACTGTTCTGCCCTCATCAATCCTCTTTGTTACTTCTTCAAAAAACTCAATCAAGTTGTGAGACATGATTTCCCATGCACAAAGCCAAATTGACTATCCCGAATCAGTCCTTGCCTTTCCAAATACATGTACATCCTATCCCTCAGAAGTCCCTCCAACAACTTGCCCAACACCGACGTCAGGCTCACTGGTCTGTAGTTCCCTGGCTTGTCCTTACCACCCTTCTTAAACAGAGGCACCACATTAGCCAACCTCCAGTCTTCTGGCACCTCACCTGTGATTATCGATGATACAGCAATCACTTCCCTGGCTTCCCACAGAGTTCCAATGTACACCTGATCAAGTCCTGGGGATTTATCCACTTTTATGTGTTCCAAGGCATCCAATACTTCCTCCTCTGTAATATGGGCGTTTTTTCAAAATGTCACCATCTATTTCCCTACATTCTATATCTTCCATGTCCTTTTCCACAGTAAACACTGATGCAAAATCATTCAGTATCTCCCCCATTTTCTGTGGCTCCACACAAAGGCCGCCTTGCTGATCTTTAAAGGGACCTACTCTCTCTCCAGTTATCCTTTTGTCCTTAATGTAGTTGTAAAAACCCTTTGGATTCTCCTTACCTCTATTTGCCAAAGCTATCTAATGTCCCCTTTTTGCCTTCCTGATTTCCCTCTTAAGTATACTCCTACTGCCTTTATACTCTAAGGATTCACTCGATCTATCCTGTCTATACCTGACATATGCTTCCTTCTTTTTCTTAACAAATCCCTCAATTTTTGTAGTGATCAAGCATTTCCTGCACCTACCAGCCTTTCCTTTCACCCTAACAGGAATATACTGCCTCCGGGCTCTCGTTATCTCATTTCTGAAGGCTTCCCATTTTCCAGCCGTCCCTTTACCTGTGAGGCGTATCAAATTTCAGTCCCATTAATTTCACCAGTACTTGGTATTAGTATCACGTTACATTATAAATACTAATTTTACTCACTCACTTTTCCTGGTCACTTTGAATACTGGGTAATCCAAGATGGAGGATGGGAAAAATTTCTGGCTGTAAGAGCTGCTCCTTTTTTTGAGGTATTTTAGGTGTTGGAGGTGATTTCCTCGAATTCCAGGAGCAGCAATTACTGTTTTATATGCTGTTGCATAGTTTTGGAACTTTGGAAAAAAAAAGTCAAAACAACAGCAGTCGAAAAGGGAGAAGAGCAGTCAAAGGAAGCACATAGTGAGGACAGTGCAGGAGAGAGAGACGGAACCTGCACAGTTACCGCCTTTGCTGTTTGATTTCGTGTATCGCTGGACATCGGAGTGCATCTGGGAAAATTAACTAACAGTGAAATTCACAACTAATCTTGGAGGAACTGTTGGGTGAAGTTCACAGCACAGAATCAGGTAAGTTAATTGTTGTTTTAAGTCTGTCCAAGAGAAAGGCTGCAGTAGTGAGTATAGTGGATTCTTTCTTGATTATATGTTTTTGGAGATAAGTCTCTTGATTAAACTTAAAATATAAGCCATAGCTATTAATTTAACCTGGGGCAGTGTCTGTAGAGGTGTTATTTTCTGGGAATGTAGATTGTGAAGGAGCAAAAATGGCCTTTGCAGTGATATGTACTTCTTGTCAGATGTGGGAGTTTAAAGAGAGTTTAAGGGTTACTGCGGATTATATCTGCCATAAATTCTGTTGGATGCAAACCTTATCAGATTGAGTGGATCGGTTGGAGAGTCGGATAGAAGCGATGAGGAATTGCAACAGCAACAATATGTGATGGATGGAAGTTATAGGAAGGGGGGGGAAGTCTCAGATACAGTCACAGAGATGGGTTAACTCCAGGGAGGGTGAGAGAGGTCGGCACCTAGGGCAGGAGTCTTTTGTGGATGTACCCATTTTAAACAGGTATGCTGTTTTGGAAAATATAGGGGGTGATGGATTCTCAGGGGAACGTAGCACGAACAGCCAAGTTTCTGGTACTGAGACTGGCTCTAATGCAACGAAGGGTAAGTCAGCTTCCAAGAGATCAATTGTGTTAGGGGATTCTGTAGTCAGAGGTACAGACAGATGTTTCTGTGGCCAGCAGAGAAAAAGCAGAATGGTGTGTTGTTTCCCTGGCGCCAGGATCAAGGATGTCTCAGAGAGGGTGCAGAATGTTCTCACGGGAGAGAGGGGCCAGCAGGAGGTCATTGTCCACATTGGAACCAATGACATTGGAAGGGAAAAGGTTGAGACTCTGAAGGGAGATTACAGAGAGTTAGGCAGAAATTTATAAAGGAGGTCCTCAAGGGTAGTAATATCTGGATTACTCCCAGTGCTACGAGCTAGTGAGGGCAGGAATAGGAGGATAGAGCAGATGAATGCATGGCTGAGGAGCTAGTGTATGGGAGAAGGATTCACATTTTTGGATCATTGGAATCTCTTTTGGGTTAGAAGTGACCTGTACAAGAAGGACGGATTGCACCTAAATTGGAAGGGGACTAATATACTGGCAGGAAAATTTGGTAGAACTGCTTGGGAGGATTTAAACTAGTAAGGTGGGGGGGGTGGGACCCTGGAGGGGTGGGACCCTGGGGGGGTGGGACCCAGGGAGATAGTGAGGAAAGAGATCGATCTGAGACCAGTACAGCTGAGAACAGAAGTGAGTCAAACAGTCAGGGCAGGCAGGGACAAGATAGGACTAATAAATTAAACTGCATTTATTTCAATGCAAGGGACCTAACAGGGAAGGCAGATGAACTCAGGGCATGGTTAGGAACATGGGACTGGGATATCATAGCAATTACGGAAACATGGCTCAGGGATGGGCAGGACTGGCAGCTTAATGTTCCAGGATACAAATGCTACAGGAAGGATAGAAAGGGAGGCAAGAGAGGAGGGGGAGTGGCGTTTTTGACAAGGGATAGCATAACAGCTGTGCTGAGGGAGGATATTCCCAGAAATACATCCAGGGAAGTTATTTGGGTGGAACTGAGAAATAAGAAAGGGATGGTCACCTTGTTGAGATTGTATTATAGACCCCCCAATAGTCAGAGGGAAATTGAGAAACAAACTTGTAAGGAGATCTCAGCTATCTGTAAGAATAATAGGGTAGTTATGGTAGGGGATTTTAACTTTCCCAAATATCGACTGGGACTGCCATAGTGTTAAAGGTTTAGATGGAGAGGAATTTATTAAGTGTGTAAAAGACAATTTTCTGATTCAGTATGTGGATGTACCTACAAGAGAAGGTGCAATATGTGACCTACTCTTGGGAAATCAGGCAGGGCAGGTGACTGAGGTGTCAGTGGGGGAGCACTTTGGGGCCAGCGACCATAATTCTATTTGTTTTAAAATAGTGATGGAAAAGGATAGACCAGATCTAAAAGTTGAGGTTCTAAATTGGAGAAAGGCCAATTTTGACAGTATTAGGCAAGAACTTTTGAGAGTTGATGGGGGCAGATGTTCGCAGTAATGAGATGGTTGGAAAATGGGAAGCCTTCAGAAATGAGATAACAAGAATCCAGAGAAAGTATATTCCTGTCAGGGAGAAAGGGAAGGCTGGTAGGTATAGGGAATGCTGGAAGACTAAAGAAATTGAGGCTTTGGTTAAGAAAAAGAAGGAAGCATATGTCAGTATAGACAGGATAGATCGAGTGAATCCTTAGAAGAGAATAAAGAAAGTAGAAATATACTTAAGAGGGAAATCAGGAGGGCAAAACAGGGACATGAGATAGCTTTGGCAAATAGAATTAAGGAGAATCCAAAGGGTTTTTATAAATATATTAAGGACAAAAGGGTAACTAGGGAGAGAATAGGACCCCTCAAAGATCAGCAAGGCGGCCTTTGTGTGGAGCCACAGAAAATGGGGGAGATACTAAATGAATATTTTGCATCAGTATTTATTGTGGAAAAGGATATCGAAGATACAGACTGTTGGGAATTAGATGGTGACATCTTGCAAAATGTCCATATTACAGAGGAGGAAGTGCTGGATGTCTTGAAACGGTTAAAAGTGGATAAATCACCAGGACCTGATCAGGTGTACCTGAGAACTCTGTGGAAAGCTAGAGAAGTGATTGCTGGGCCTTTTGCTGAGATATTTGTATCATTGATAGTCACAGATGAGGTGCCGGAAGACTGGAGGTTGGCAAACGTGGTGCCACAGTTTAAGAAGGGCAATAAAGACAAGGCAGTAGATGTGATCTATATGGAATTCAGTAAGGCGTTCGACAAGGTTCCCCATTGGAGACTGATTAGCAAGGTTAAATCTCATGGAATACAGGGAGAACTAGCCATTTGGATACAGAACTGGCTCAAAGGTAGAAGACAGAGGGTGGTCGTGGAGGGTTGTTTTTCAGACTGGAGGCCTGTGACCAGTGGAGTGCCACAAGGATCAGTGCTGGGTCCTCTACTTTTTGTCATTTACATAAATGATTTGGATGCGAGCATAAGAAGTACAGTTAGTAAGTTTACAGATGGCACCAAAATTGGAGGTGTAGTGGACAGCGAAGAGGGTTACCTCAGATTACAACAGGACCTTGACCAGATGGGCCAATGGACTGAGAAGTGGCAGATGGAGTTTAATTCAGATAAATGCGAGATGCTGCATTTTGGGAAAGGAAATCTTAGCAGGACTTATACACTTAATGGTAAGGTCCTAGGGAGTGTTGCTGAACAAAGAGACCTTGGAGTGCAGATTCATAGCTCCTTGAAAGTGGAGTCATAGGTAGATAGGATAATGAAGAAGGCGTTTGGTATGCTTTTATTGGTCAGAGTATTGTGTACAGGAGTTGGGAGGTCATGTTGCGGCTGTACAGGACATTGGTTAGGCCACTGTTGGAATATTGCATGCAATTCTGATCTCCTTCCTATCGGAAAAATGTTGTGAAACTTGAAAGGGTTCAGTAAAGACTTACAAGGAAGTTGCCAGGGTTGGACGATCTGAGCTACAGGGAGAGGCTGAACAGGCTGGGGCTGTTTTCTCTGGAGTGTCAAAGGCTGAGGGGTGACCTTATAGAGGTTCACAAAATTATGAGGGGCATGGATAGGATAAATAGGCAAAGTCTTTTCCCTGGGGTGGGGGAGTCCAGAATAGACGGCATAGGTTTAAGGTGAGAGGGGAAAGATATAAAAGAGACCTCAGGGGCAACTTTTTCATGCAGAGGGTGGTACATGTATGGAATGAGCTGCCAGAGGGTGTGGTGGAGGCTGGTACAATTGCAACATTTAAGAGGCATTTGGATGGGTATATGAATAGGAAGGGTTTGGAGGGATATGGGCTGGGTGCTGGTAGGTGGGACTAGATTGGGTTGGGATATCTGGTCAGCATAGACGGGTTGGACCGAAGGGTCTGTTTCGATGCTGTACATCTCTATGACTCTATGACTTGGATCTCTAAACCTGGGAATTTACTTGTATCTTGATAAAAACACACAAAGGTCAGAATCGTAGAGGGATCTGAATGAAGTGGGCTATGGCAAGATTTGTGGTTGAATCGCAAGTCCACCCAGGCCCACCTCAATGTCGGGAGCAACTTTTTGCATCTTTTATGCTTTTGTCAAGTGGTGGGGTTTGTTTCTCAGTCGTTGGCAGTTAAGGGGATTGTAGCTGTGAAATGCCTCATTCACTGTCTAACTTGTCTCATTAATGTTCTGCTTCCTGTCTCACCAAATTCATCAAACAAGCGGCACATTGAGAATTCTCGATATGGAAACCAGTGCAGGTACCTGGCAACTTCAGTTCAGTACCTGCTCCACAGGATCACCAATGTTGGACACTGGGTGCCAACGTCTCAGGCCACAGTCCATGTGCACCCACCACACAACAGCCCACATCCTCAGGCACTGGCATTTGACATATGCCAGCCTCTAAGAAACCACATGGGACATCACCAATCCATATGCAGGAAAGGAGCTCCCCCAACCTCCATCCCCAAATTCAGCAGTCTTTCAATTGTGTTTGTCTCCAAGAGGGGATACCTGAAGGTAAACAAACACGGACTGCTTCAGGATTTGGGGAGTCATGAATGGTACTGAACATTATGGAATCATCGGCAAACATTTCCATTTCTGACCTTATGATGGAGAGCTGTCATTCATGAAACAGCTGAAGATGACTGGGCCAGAGGACCTCCTACCATGAAATATTGGGTCTGAGATCCATGGTAGGGGGATTAAGGGTTATGTGGGTAATGCAGGTAGGAGGAGCTGAGACTAAAGATAGATCCGCCATGATCTTAATGAATAGTGGAGCAGGTTCGATGGGCCAAATGGCCCACTCCTGCTTCTATTACAATGAATTTAAAAAACACTACGATTGACCTCTAACAACCTTTGTACTTGGTATTACTTCAACCAGTACAGAGTTTTCCTTTCCATTCACATTAACTCTAATCTTGTTGGGCTCTTTCGTTGGTGAATACTGTGTACATTTCTGGTCGCCCTTCTATAGGACGGAATTTGTTAAACTCAAGAGGGTGTAGAAACGAATTACACTGATGTCACCGGGTCTGGAGAGTTTGAGTTTTAGGGAGAGGCTGATGGGCTAGGACTTTTGTCCCTGGAGACTGGAAGGCTGAAGGGTGACCTTATAGAGGTTTATAAAATATGAAGAGCATGAATCGGGTGAATAGCCTAGATCTTTTTCCTCAAGTGGGAGAGTCCAAAACTAGATGGCATAGGTTCAAGGTGAGAGAGGAAAGATTTAAAAAGGACCTGAGGGGTAACTTTTGTATGCAGAAGGCAGTACGTGGATGGAACAAGTTGCTTGAGGAGGTGGTGGAGCCTGGTATAATTACAACATTTAATAGGCATCTCAATGGATATATGAATAGGAAGGGATATGGGCCAAATGCTGGCAAATAGGACTAGTCCAGATTGGGATGTCCGGTCAAGTTGGGCTGACAGGTCTGTTTCTGTGCTGGTGACTCAATGAGAGACTTGGTTGAGTGTGAAAATAATTGCCACCTCACTTCTGGAATTCAGCAGACTTTTCCAACAAGTGACAATGATTGCATGGTCACCATTAATTAATAAGACAAGCTTTGATTCCAGCTTCACACCATAGCCTCCAGACCAGAGTTCTCATCCAGTGACATCAATGCGGTCACTACCTCCTCTCATAAATCCCTTTAGTTACCCATTTCTCCTTCTGAACCCAATGAAAATGAAGTTTTCCTTCTATTTTGATAGAAATAATAATTTTTGTGGTGTTTACCAAACGTTTGTTCACACAGCAATCACAATTCAGCGTGGACCACATCCTCAGCCCGAAGGACACTGATGTATGTTCTAGCTGTCATCTGTTCTTTGTCTATCTTTGTCCAAGAAATTGTTGAACCCTCTTTACAATTCATTCAGGAAGATGGAGTGTTGCTGCGATGTGTAAAGAAGTGATTAATCAAAGGAATTTCTAACTGTGATTACTGGGATCCCTATTGTACAGAGGCACAGAAAACCAAAGCACCTTCGATTTCCTCATTATATTCGGAAACTAAGACTGTGCAAATTGCTTCACTCGCCGCCAAACAGCAAATGAATTCATTAGCTTGTTTGACTCGCATTAGGCTATGCACAGACCTCAGTTGGTGCACCTGCTCTCTTTGAGAGATAATAAGGTACTTATAATGCCCTGGTGAGCCACCTGCTCACCTACTCTATTTACGAAACATCTCATCCTTGGATTGAAGAGGTTGTTAAGAAAATTACGACACAGATCAACTACAGGTAGATCACTTCAACAGTCCACTTGGTCACGATGGGCAAAATAAGTTATGTTGATAAATTTTCACAATAAGAAATAAGATTGATCTCAATAATTATTGAGTTCTTAACAAGATTGACATCATCAATGTAAACACGCGTTATATATTGACTCACTCCCCGTGCTGCTCCCTCAGCCTCCCTCACTCCTCGTTGCTCCCTCAATTTGTCATGTTGTATAAGGTAATACTTCTGAAAGGGTTAAAATTGGAAACTGAACTTACTTCCACTCAAAGTGATGATATCAAATAGTTATGGATAGAGAATTTGGAAAAAGAAAACACAAGGTCTCAATGAGGATAAACGTGTCACCTTTGTCTCCTGACAAGCTTGATATTAATCTCCAAATAACGTGACTTATAGCTCATTGCTATCATAGTAAAAAAGCTACATCTCTTTAAAGCAAGCGGTTCTTCTTGTTAGGGATCCATAATACCACAAGAAATAGGAACAGGAGAAGGCCATTCAATAGGATCATGGCCGATCCAACATTCCTGCTGTTTCCCCGTAATCCTTCATTCTCTGACTGATCAAGAATCTATCTGTCTCAACCTTAATAATATTCTAGGACTCTCCCCCCACACCTCTCTGTAGCAAGGTGTTCCAAAGACTCACAACCCTCTAAGAGAATTTTTTTTTTCCTCATCTCAGCCTTCAATTGACCTATCTTGACTCTGAGACTATGCTCTCTGGTCCTAGACTCTCCCACAAGGGGAAACATTGAACCTTTAAGAATCCTACATGTTTCAATAAGATCACCTCTCATTCTTCTAAACTCCAGTGAATGGAGACCCAGACTATTTAGTCTTTGCTCATTAGACAATCCCTCTGTCATGGGGATCATACTAGTGAAACTGCTTTGAACTGCTTCCAATGAAATGATCTTCTTCCTTAAATAAGGGGACCAAATCTGCTCACAGTACTCCAAATGCAGAAGGGATTAGAAACTGGCAGCCCCATATTAATAAGGGATCAAGCATAGAAGTGAAATCATTTTTCTACATATGTCACAAAAATCTTATTGGATAGAGCTCTTCTGAAATTGCTATTGTACATTCCACTGTGTTTAATGTGTGATATAAATACAAGTTGTTGGTGTGGGATGCAAGCTGGTTTCCATAGGAACACTTCATGTCTGATGGAACTAAGCAGTGTCAAAGGAAATGTCATTCATGATAAGAGCAATTAGGGAAGCTAGGGGTATGGGTGAGTGTTGGATAGAGGCTGTGTGGGAACTCTGAGAAAACAGAGACCCTGCTGGTTGCCCTTTGGGGATAACAGCACCGTGCATTAAAGTGGCAGGGGACAGAGTCGATGCCAGGAACTTCAAGTCTTCAAACTGAGCACCGGGAAGCTCACAAACATTGATGGGGAGATGTAGACAAAGAAAACAAATGAAAGGCTTACATCGATACAGCAACTTTCATGAATTTCAGGACATCCTGAAGTGCTTTACAGCAAATGAAACACATTTGGAAGTTGAGTCACCTTTGTAATGTAGGAACTGCAACAGCGATCTATGCACAAATTATAATGACTAGATAATCTGTACTTTTCACTAAGCCACTTGGGAGAACTCTCTTACCCTTCTTTGAAACCGTGTGAATATTTACATCTATCTGTTCCAAAATAAGGCACATACAACAGCTCCACACTAATTAAGCAGCAGTTAAGCCCACAACCTGCTGACTCAAGGCTTCTACAAGCTGGGCCACAATGGACATTATAAACTTAGGAAAGCAATGAAAGAGTTTTCTGGCTCTGAAACAGCTTGGGAATGCTCCATTTACTATCTGTTCGAGTTGAGCAGGGAATGGACTGTGAGGAACTGAGACCACAACAGCTTGTGGTCTTATTTGATCCTTCAAAAATCTAATTTTTTTTTCCTCAAAGCGTAGAAGGCATCCGCACATCTGTATTTGCACATTGGTACTGCAGGAGCTGTAATTCTGGGATCAATATTTCTCTCCCCACCCAGCTTGGGCAATCTGAGGCACTGTTAGCACAGTGTTGGCTCCAATTGGCTAACACAGCAGAGGTAGGTGTTTCCTGGTGTGTGCGATTGCCATACCACAAGGAGCATTTGACCACCGACCGAGTCCGATTGTGCTCAAATTGCTGTGAAGAATGTGCACTAATGGCAATGGCTTACATTGTAAGTGATGGTATTACCCCCTCACAATGGCTTGTATAATCCAAATCATGAGACAGACACAGTGATGCAGCAAAGCACAGACAGAGCTGACCGTCATATTTAACTTCCCTGCCTAAAAGCTCCTTTTTAAAAAAATTTTGCTTTTGAATCAAAGTCTCCTGGGCTGCACTTTCTGTGGTGAGTCAGCTGTCAGCACTTTGCCTTGAAAGGCAATTTCACAATGAAGAGAAGCTGTTTCTTAAACAGCAATGAATCCTCAATCTAAAATTAGCTCCCCATCTGTCTCTTCCACACCGATGACACAAAGTGAAGCATCATAAACCAACAATGACAATAATTGGGGAATGATGATGTTGTGCCACTGCTGCAGTTTCTTGCTTTCGGGCCCCTTAGGTGATTGATTCACATGGCAAAATAAAACCACAGACGGTACACCCAGTAAATCTTGTCACAAAAACACAAGGGCAAAGGTAATTGCTCGCTTTACAATAGCCAGCAGCTTCAACAGGTCAGGTCCTCAAATCTTCCAGCCATCAGGAGGCCATTCAGCTCTCTGCTAACTCTTTGCAAGCGTCCTCATAATTCCCCGTCCCTCTCAGCTCTTACTCTCTTGGTCTCACCCGCCTCTCATGATGCATTGCGCTGTGGTAAAGCGCCAAACAGATTCATCATCTTAAGATGCAGAACGTACTGACAGAGAGAGAGCTGGCAATTTTGGACACCAGTGCCTCTTTATACAAAATATGAGCGTTTCCTATTTAGTGAGTTGATGAATTGCCCAAACCATTGCCTCTGCACCTGGAAAACAATAAGTACTGATCTGATGTGCAAAGAGGAAGCAATTACCACTCAGATGAATGGAAAAACAGGAGGGTTTTGTCAAAATGATTAGTGCTGCACAAAACTGGTCAGATGGAAGACCTCTCTCCCCTCCCATTCAACACACTCTAATTTCACTGTGCAAGGAATATACAGAGAGTAGAAATGAAAATGCATCATTTACAATTCTGTCATTATGATTAATGCCACAGTGCGTTCCTTGTTGCAGGTTTCTTCAGACTTGATTCCCCCTCCTTCAGCCTGCAAAACAACATGACCACTGGAAATTGAAAGTGCACACTGCCAATGGTGGAGCAGTTGAAACCTCACAACCTGACATTGATGCCTGGCTGCATGGAAATGGGAGATTAGTCACAAGAACTGTGTGACCTTCCTGCAGATTCAGTCAGAAGGAACAGCCAGTTGAGGACAGTCAGTGTATCAATGGCCTGCTCCTCACCTCTTGGACAAGCTTGGAACCTGTTACTAGGCCATCCATTCATACCCAAAGGATGCCTAGTTATTGAGCTGTGAGGGACATCACAACCAGGCTCGCAATAATCAGCTCGATGCTTGGTAAGTTAAGGAGTCATAATCAGAAGCAGCACATTTTATGCATTCCTCCCTCTGTAACTCAGGGTTGCTGAGACTAATCATCAGGTATGAAAACCGAGCTGACAGCAACAAATCCATTCTTAGAGCACCTTGAGCAGCAGAAAAATATCCCAAAGTCTTTCCAAATGAACCAATGATTGAGACACCGGGAGGGGTGTGGAAAGCTTGGCCAGGGAACTGGATATAAAGGAAGGCTTTAGAGGAGAAGAGGGTGGAAAGGCAATGTGTTGAAACGGGGAATAGCAGACTGTGGTGTGGAAATACTAGAGGCATGGTCATCAATGGAAGTCTGAAGAGTAAGTGTGGAAAGGCAATTTATGGCAGGTAAGATTCTGATGATAGCTATTTGAAATGTTTGCCCATAATGGCAATGCTCATCTTGTATTCCCATTTTCATCCAGCTTCCATTATGGTTTTGCCGCGTGTAGAGATGAGGAATGTTAGTGTGGTGAAGAAAACACAGCTTTCCAGACAGCATCAAAGACTCCCAAGTTTAAAGGAGATTTGAAGCCATTAGCCTAAGCTGGATGTGAAAACAAGTCCCGGGTTGAAAGATGTTAGCCCCATGTCCCAAATTGTGCCATCCACTATCCCAATGCCTTCCACACTAAACCTACATCAGACTTGAAGACAAGTAGCTGCACCTCATTAAGCAACCAGCTTACAATTGAACCACAATTCCCAAATGTCTATAAGAGCCTAGCTGTCTGCCGCTGATGCTTTTACCCAAAACTGTCCCCAGAGACATGCTGATCAGTGGAACACTCTCCCAGAGACTGTAACAGGAAATTTTAATGCATTAAAAGCCATTACTCAGATGACAGATCTTTCTGCCTAAATGTTGTTTTAATATCCTATCTAGTAACGAGCTGGCATCCTACCAGAACTCCAGCGCATTCAGATTACATTTGACAGTGAGAACTGTAATACAATGAAGCACTGTACAAATCTACAAAAAGGCGGCAGTAATATGTTCTGGTCTATTGGTGTTCAATAGCGAAATTATAAAATGTATATACAGTCTGTCATATAAAGCATATTACTGACTCCCATTTGCATTTTCCTATTTACATAACCTATGAGAAAGTGTTGTTTTTTATCACCACTGGCAAATGTGAAACACTTTGTTGTGTGCAACAGAGCCCTAGGAGTACAAAGGAGTATTTTTGAAATATGCACCATTAATCTGCAGATATGCTATTGATAGCAATGGACCTTGGTAGTCTTACTTTGGATGCACTCACTGAAGGCCCACAGGCTGAGACACTTTACGGAGGATGTGTCAGTGAATGAGAAGAGACCAAAGAGAGAGCTGAGGTGCACCAGGCTGTTTAGGGCTGCTGGGTGACTTGTGGACCTACTCATCATGGATTTTGGACAGACCTGAGAGAGAAAAAGAGTGGGTGTGTGTTGATACATTTCTTCCGAATTAATCATACACATTTGAAAAGATTGGTGCTGAAAGTAAGGAGAGAAAATCCTAGCAAAATTTGGGCACTGCTTTGAATAAGAGCTGTTACTGTGGCAAATGGCTTCATGCTCACTGCGTTGATTACTGAGCGGATGCATTAAGAAGTTGATACGCCCAATATTTGCAAATGCCATTGGTTAACAGGAATCCACAACACACTACATACACACTTTGAGATACTTGATCAGACAGTGTGAAATATCAGTTAGCATGCCATCATTTAAAGCAGAATTCAAGTTAGACAGCGAGTTGTACATTACCTCCTAGCCAAGGGCACTTTGTCATGGTCGAGTATGTGACAGAGATGTGGAGGGGCAATGGATACATTTGGAAACAAGGATTCAAATGTCAGAGACAAGACAATGCTGGACAAAGATGTAACATCAGTCGGTGTGGGACATGGATGAATAGATAGGGCAAATTCAGATCTGGGAGACAAAATGGTGCTTGAGTTCCAAGTTTGGGGGCAAACATGGATGATGGCTCAGCAGCCAAGAGAGGATTGGAATAGTCAAGCCTACAGGCAATAAGGGCATGGATGATTCAAATCGCGGTTAGCTTACATTTCAAACACTGAGCCATGCAGTTTCTGCTACCAATGAGCTGCTTCACTTAACTGCATCACTGATGTACAGCAACACTATAATTAGCTTCCCTGTCATAACCAACATAATAAACCACAATTTCCAAGATTAAGGTGGTACAGCTCCTATCTGTGAACAGCTTAACACAGCATGACAAAATCAGACTCCTGCTGTTTAAAGTATTAAATTACAAGCATGCAACTAGCAATATAAATTTTGCAAATTTAAAAGTATAACAGCAAAATGTACCACCTGTAATCCTACATATGTTGGCGATCTGTTCGGTCGGAGCAGTGATGGCCAATTGTTCTCTCCCTAAGTTTAGCATTGACTCTAAAGCTTTTTCTTTCTCTCCCTTAATACATTAATTGCATGAGGAACATTTTTAAGCCAATATTAAACTCAAGGGCTGAATGACCGCCTGTCATTACTTGAATGGAGCAAAGCACCAAAACATATCAGATTTCAATGATTTTCCCTCTGTAAACCTGAGCTCGTCCAGCTGCCTATATCCCAACTTGCATCAAGTTCCATTCCTCTATCATCTCCATGCTCATTGACTTGAGTTGACTCCATCTTAAAGAATCCACAAGTTCTCATTCTTGTTTTCAAATCCTCCCTGGTCCTTCCTTTTCTTACCTCTGATATCTCCTCCAGCTGCACAGCCCTCAGAAATGCCTGGTCTTCTCTGATTCTGACCTCCCGATTTTAAGCTTTCTACCATTGGTGGCTGTATTCTCAGCAGCCTCAGGCTGAAACCATGAAACCCCCTTCTTAATTCTCACAAAATCTCTATCACTTTCTCTTTTCCTTTTGAGATGCTCCTTAAGACCCAACACTGCGACCAAGCATTTGGTCAGGTGACCTAACATCCATCTTCTGTCTCAGAGATGGCTTCATATAATGTTCCTGTGAATCATTGGGGGATTTTATTATGTTAAAGATATCATATAAATTCAAGGTGTGGTTGCTGATCATTCGAATCCAGATTTAATCCCAAAGACCACTCCTCTTGGCTAGGCCCAGATCAAATGTCATCTGCTTCTGCTAATTTTTTTATTAAATGGGTTGGTCCTCTACATTGCACTTCAAAGGTTACCTTGGTGTGTTATCCTTCAGGAAGTGACTGCAGAGCGTGTCATTTCTTTTCCATGGTAACAGAACTGCCAAACATACTCATTTGAATGAACATTTTCTATTGGTGTGCAGTGAAATACATTTTCATTTGTTTGCATTGACAGCCAATGACACCAGTTATGACAAAAAGCATCATGAGCAAAGACAGGCCAGTTGCTCTGTCAAATCCTCCAAGCACTCACAATGGCCAAAGCATCATGGCAGAACATGTTCTCCCACCCGATTTCTCCAGCAGCTTCCACATGTAACCAGGGGACCGTAAAGTACAATCATGCAATACAAGCAAAGTAAATCAGACTCTTTGTTTCACAGTCTACTTGCGGTAATTTCACATTCTCAATTTCACTATGCAAGTCTCTTAACCATTAGTTTACTAGATATGTACAGTTGAGGACATCCATTAGATTAGTGAACCTATCTAAAAGATATGAGTCTCCTCCACCTTCTTTCTTATCATGTGGGCGGCACGGTGGCACAGTGGTTAGCACTGCTGCCTCACAGCGCCGGAGACCCGGGTTCAATTCCCGCCTCAGGCGACTGACTGTGTGGAGTTTGCACATTCTCCCCGTGTCTGTGTGGGTTTCCTCCGGGTGCTCCGGTTTCCTCCCACAATCAGGTGCATTGGCCATGCTAAATTGCCCGTAGTGTTAGGTAAGGGGTAAATGTAGGGGTATGGGTGGGTTGCGCTTCGGCGGGTCGGTGTGGACTTGTTGGGCCGAAGGGCCTGTTTCCACACTGTAATCTAATCTAATCTAAAACCACAACATCTAAGCAGTTAAATGTTACCAGTGTTTTGCCACTACCAAGAATTCCATTCCATCGGGCAGTTGTTATGCACCTAATAACGACGTGTGAAAATCAATAGAGGACAGTCCGTACTAGAGTGAAATGAAATGACGATCAGTCGGTGCTTCTTCGACTCTAATCCAAAGTGTCACCACGGGTTGCCCCATCAGTCCAGGGAGCAAGGTCCTCACAGTCTGGGGATTGGATCATAGTCAGTCCTTGAATCCTATGCAATAAGTCCAGAGTTTTCAGGTAACGCATTCGGGGTGCTGTGGAGACATCAGTCTGGGGGTGTTAGGCCATGCTTAGTCAGGGTTTCCTACCAAATCAGTCTGGGGATAGAGTTCACAGTCAGTACGGGGCAGGGTTGGTAAGGGAACTAATCAGAGGGCTGTCTGTGGAATTCTGGAGAAAACAGGAAGCTCACATCTGGCCATGGAATTCCTTGGACTGGGTCACTGAGGGAATGATTACAGCCAAAGGGGTCAATACAAGATAGAAGGGTAGGATTTCATAGACCATAGGAGGGGAAGGGGAACTGAGGGAGGGGGAAAGGAGTTTAACAAGTCACAATCACTATGGCCTCTATAGACAAGAGAGGTGACCAATAAGGGTTAAGAATTCACAAATAATAGAAAAGATGAACAAAAATGAAGAAAGACTGAAAGATCGTTGGGGACACATGGATAGCAACACAAAAGAGAACATGAGGACAGAGGATGATCAATGTTAACCTCAGGAGGGGACCTGCTTCACTATCAAAAAAAAACGCAGTGTAGACGGAGAGTAAGGATGTCCCAGAGCATCAGCACTGAATTGTGTTGTCTGGTGTAATAGGACACACACTCAAGACTAAGTGGTCATCCCATTCTTGTGTTCATCGAGAATACAGTAGCCTGAAAGTTTATGCAGCACCTCACTTCAAGAAGCAACTTGTGCAGCATCTTCCCCAAAACAGAGTGATATCGGAAGGAAATACAACATAGGCACATAGTATCAGGAATAGTTCATTCAGCCCCTCAAGCCTGTTCCACCATTCAATGAGATCATGGCTGATCTGTGGGGTAACTCTATATATCTGCCTTTTGCCCATATCCCTTAATACCTTCGCTTAACAAAAGTTTATTTATTTCAGATCTAAAATTAACAACTGATCCAACATCCACTGCCACTTGTGGAAGAGAGTTCCAAACATCTATCCCTTATTGAATGTAGAAATGTTTCCTAACATCTTCCCTCAGCGGTCAGGCCCTCATCCTCAGACTATCCCCCCTCAGTCTAGAATTCCCAAACAATGGAAATAGCTTATCCTTATCTGCCTTGTCTTTTCCTGATAATATTTTGAAGATTTTGATCAGATCACCCTTTAACTTTCTAAATGCTAGAGAAATAAAACATAATTTGTGCAGTCTTTCCTTACAACCAAATCCCTGAAGTCCAGGTGGGTCACTCTTGTAAAATCACGTTATACTCCCTCCAAGGCCAACACATCCTTTTGTAAGGTGTGGTGCCCAGATCGGCTGCCCATGTTTCCAGCAGCGCTTTATAGCATGGTAGAGCAATGCTTCATCAAGTATAAGAAGGATAGAGAGAACCTAATTGAAGCCCATTTCCAGGAAGAATGAGTTTGGGTTGGACATCCTTTGATTGGGTGATGTTCTATTGGTTATATGGCACACAGCTCCTGATGAATACAAATGAGTACAAATAGAATGGATCATTTTTGCACTCCTTGATAGACGAATATTTCCTTACTCATATGATTGTATGCCTGGCAACTCTGAGCAATCCCATTTTCAAGCATTTATATCTGACAGGTCTTACACACCACTCGGGAATAAGCAGCAGTCAGCAAGACAGGATGCAAATATCATATGGTTCTAAAGTTAGGTGGTGTTAGAACTACAGACAGCTGCATGATACCCGGGTATTGTGCAGCAAAGTCTTTCATGATAGACAACAGTTGACAGCAAGCCTGAGGCCCTTACCTTTGAACTTTCCATCATTGGTTTTGTTCAATGTTTCAGTGTTTACTGAATTGCCCTGAGATATTTTAGTATCCTGTAGATTAGTATTTAACCTGACGTTGTGCTGTTTCTATCAGCAGGTCAATGTGCTATGAAGGAGTGGACATGAATACACTTCCCAGTATTGAACGGCAGTGCACACCTAATACTGACTGATAGATAGAATGAAGCTTTACCTGCAAAGATGTGTGGAATCATCATCGATCTTCACACTTACATTGTGGGCAGGTGAGGTCCTAGCACAAGCCTTGCATGTTGCTTTTAGCCCGTGTTATCAACATTGAAATGCAACATTGCCACTGTAATCATCAAGCTCACAGTTCAAGCATCCGTAACACCTAAAGTTTTCTGTTGTCAAGGAGTCAGTCACCTGAGAGAGATTAATGATGTTGGGCATTTATAACTTCTTTCATCCTTGGGATGTCGGGAGAGGCTGCTTGTCTCTCACATAGGTTGTGACTTCACCAGGGGTCTGACAGCGACAAAGACATCGGAGCAGACACTTTCAGACTATAAGTAAAGATACGCTGACAAAAGTACCAGGTTTCTTACAATGATGTTTCTGTAACCTGTGGCACTTTTGTGCCATTAATAAGCTGTTTCTTTCAGCCCCACTGCATCTAAGTACAGTTATTTAGTGTGCTCATGGTGGTGAATAGCCTGCCCATGGAAGCAGCCAGACATATGCATGCCAAAGCCAGCATGGTACTGACAGGAGTTGGTGGACTCCTCCATTCTTCAACACAGTTTACTAGTTGTCTCGAGTGAACCTGTCTGCATTGCTCTGCCTGTCTGTGCCTTTCTCCCAAAGTCATTAATGGCTGAAAACATGGAGTCATCTCTCCCTTGGGGCTGACCAGGCACCCGGTTGATGACAGCCCTCTGATTGGCTATTATTTCCATGACCGGCTGTGGAGACATCTCGGTGATATGGTCATCGGGCTGTGCTCCTGAGGATAATCAAATTCCGAACCGAGTGTGGTGAGAGTCTCTGACCAGTTGGGAGGGAGCAGGTGAGAGCCTTGCTAGTGAGGGTTCAGTGATTGCTTCCTCAAAGCTGGAGGTGGAGTTGAGGACTCTGGGGATGACCTCCTTCCTGCACCCGAGATCCCATGAGTGTCAGCAAAACAGAAAAGAGAGAATTGGCTTTTTAAGAGGATCAAGGCAGGCTCAGAATGGGTTAGTGCTTATGGGAATGGGAGAGCAGAACAGCACAATGGCACTCATTGGGTTTGTTGTCCATGGAGGTGTCTGCATCCCCACATGAGCAGTCACAGTCTTCTCCAGCCAAACCCAACATCTATTCCTCACATGCCATGACAGGTCTTATGTTTGGTACCCTACCACTGGTCTTCACTATTTCAGACAATATTTTCCTGAAATGTGACAAAAGGATGGATTAAAAATGTTGGAACTGGAGAGGGGATGCATTAGTGGTGATGCAGAGGAGGTGCCCCCAGTGAGTGAGTAAAATATCCAGAGGGCAGGTTGTGTTAGTAGTTTGTGAGGATGAGGCCAGCGACAGCCATTGATTCAGGGATTCATGAAGTTGTTACCCATAAGTCTGTATAAGTGGCATGCGCCATGACAGAGTTAGCCTGTGGGTGTGATGAAGCAGAAAGGAAGATGGTGGCCCTTGTCCTTGAGGAGTACAGAGCATCGCTAAGCTCCTTCCTGCAGCGTGTTGGGCATATATCTTGCTCCAGGACAGCTAAGTCTGGTGATGTGACAGACCCTCTTCCCTATCACCTATCCACCAGCACCTGCAGCTGGTTGCCGGTGACACCGATGTGTTAATTTGTCTTTCTGGCCTAGTTCCTTGGCGATAACGGTGCAGGGCCACGGTGTGAAGGCCGGTGCCTGGCTTACAGCATCTGAAGTAGAACAGTAGGATTTTATAAATGGCGCATTGTCGTGAATGGTACACATTCTTGGCAGTGGCTAGCACCTCCACCTCCGCGTGTGGCAGGATTTCATGAGGCAGGTGCCAAAGAGTCCAAGTGCGTGATGAAGGAGGTGAAGACTGTGGGAGAAAAATTGACATGCGCCAGTGTGGATCGGACAAAACACTTGCCAAGAGGTGGCAAAGCTCAGCCGTTGTCTGTATACCTGCGTGTTGTGTCAGGGCGAGACAGAAGTTTCCTGTATAACAAATATCCCCCCCTTTTTGGGACGAACATATATTCACACCTCAATTGGAACTGCCATCAACAGGAATGTCCTTCAGTTTGAATCACAGCAATCAAAGACAAACATTAAAGACTGCAAGTATAGCATCTGTTTAAGAAGACAAACAGCCTTCATATATTCACCCTGAGGCTGCCTATGAGCCAACAATCTGATTGAAATGCAAAGAACATAGATACTTTGGAACAAAGCCATTTTAAAGTCTTGGAAAGAAAGCAGCAACCTGAAGGTAAGAAATTCTACTGCAGGTAAGCCCATCATTTACTAAAAAATCCCTTTCAACGCAGAAAGTGATAGGACTGACTAATGTCCAATTGGGCGGGAAACACACAGTTTGGTGATCCAGTGCCTCTTATTAGGCTGATGTTTGCAGCTAATGATGTGGAGGTTTTCTGAGAGGTGTGAGATTACCTTTTTTACGTGCAATTAGGTCTGTGAAGCCTCCCGTGTGATGTTAAAGCCTTGGAAACTCTGATTAAGGAGCTGAAGCAATGGTTGGTGCCCTTTCTATAACAAAATTAAAAATCACACAACAACAGGTTACAGTCCAACAGGTTGGTTTGGAAGCACTAGCTTTTGGAGCACTGCTCCTTCATCAGGTGGTTGTGGAGCAGAGTTATAAGATACCTGCTGCACAATCACCTGATGAAGGACCAGCGCTCTGAAAGCTAGTGCTTCCAAATAAACCTGTTGGACTATAACCTGGTGTTATGTGATTTTTAACTTTGTCCACCCCAGTCACCTTTCTACAACAAGACAGGGTAGAGACAAAGATAAAATCAAAATACCGCAGGTGCTAGAAATCAAAATGAAATCAAAAAGCGCTGGAGAAACTCAGCAGGTTTGCTTGGAAAGAAAAGCAGAGCGATAATTTCAAATCCGGTACGAATCTTCCTGGGAATGTTGGAATGGATAGAGACATGACTTCTCGTGAGGCACCAGTCTGGAATAACTGGGTACAATCTTAAAAATTATCACAACGCAGGAGAGAAATGGGAAATTGCATTTTCACATCATCACATTTTGAGGATCTAACTCTGAAAACGGACAAGGGAGATCCAGTGGATGTAGTGTACCTGGACTTTCAGAAAGCCTTTGATAAAGTCCCATATAGGAGGTTAGTGAGCAAAATTAGGGCACATGATATTAGGGGCAAAATACTGACATGGATTGAAAATTGGTTGGCTGACAGGAAACAAAGAATAGTGATAAACGGCTCCCTTTCGGAATGGCAGGCGGTGACCAGTGGTGTGCCGCAGGGATCGGTGCTCGGACCGCAGCTTTTTACAATGTACATTAATGATATCGATGAAGGTATTAAATATTAGCAAATTTGCTGATGACACAAAGCTGGGTGGCAGGGTGAAATGTGAGGAGGTTGATAGGAGAATACAGGGTGACCTGGACAGGCTAGGTGTGTGGACGGATGTATGGCAGGTGCAGTTTAATATGGATAAATGTGTGGTTATCCACTTTGGTGGCAAGAACAGGAAGGCAGATTACTACCTAAATGGAGTCAAGTTAGGTAAAGGGGCAGTACAACGAGATCTAAGTGTTCTTGTACATCAGTCAATGGAAACAAGCATGCAGGTACAGCAGGTAGTGAAGAAAGCTAATAGCATGCTGGCCTTCATAACAAGAGGGATTGAGTATAGAAGCAAAGAGGTCCTTCTGCAGCTGTAGAGGGCCCTGGTGAGACCACACCTGGAATATTGTGCACAGTTTTGGTCTCCAAATTTGAGGAAAGACATTCTGGCTATTGAGGGAGCGCAGCGTAGGTTCACGAGGTCAATTCCCGAATGGCAGGACTATCTTACGCTGAAAGATTGGAGCGACTGGGCTTGTATACGCTTGAGTTTAGAAGACTGAGAGGGGATCTGATTGAGACGTATAAGATTATTAAAGGATTGGACACTCTGGAGGCAGGGAACATGTTTCCGCTGATGGGTGGGTCCCGAACCAGAGGACACAGTCTAAAAATAAAGGGTAGGCCATTTAGAACAGAGTTGAGGAGAAACTTCTTCACCCAGAGAGTGGTGGGTGTATGGAATGCTCTGCCCCAGAAGGCCAAGACACTGGATATTTTCAAGAAAGAGTTGGATAGAGCTCTTAAGGATAGTGGAATCAAGGGTTATGGGGATAAGGCAGGAACAGGATACTGATTGAGGATGGTCAGCCATGATCATATTGAATGGTGGTGCTGGCTCGAAGGGCAGAATGGCCTACTCCTGCCCCTATTGTCTATTGTCTATAGAATCTGGAATTCGTTTCTTCCAGAAGGAATTTTCCAAGCTCAATTGGAGCTTTGTCACATGATTGAATTGAATTGAATTTATTGTCATGTGTACCGAGGCGCAGTGAAGAGCTTTGTCTTGCGAGCAATGGTGGTTCAGTGGTTAGCACTGCTGCCTCATAGCGCCAGGGTCCCAGGTTCAATTCCAGCCTTGGGCGATTGTCTGTGTGGAGTTTGCACATTCTCCTCGTGTCTGCGTGGGTTTCCTCCGGGTACTCCGGTTTCCTCCCACAATCCAAAGATGTGCAGGTCAGGTGAATTGGCCATACTAAATTGTCCATAGTTGCTTGGTGCGATAGTCGGAGAGGGAGGTTACTCTTTGGAGGGTCGGTGTGGACTTGTTGGGCCGAAGGGCCTATTTCCACACTGTAGGGAATCTAATCAATACAGGCAGATCACAGAGTTAATTGCATAGATAAGTAAATAATAGGTAAACAGCGGCAAAAACAAAAACACAGGTACAGGCGAAGGTTAAGAGTTTGTGAGTCCATTCAGTATTCTAACAACAGTAGGGTAGAAACTGTTTCGAAACAGGCTGGTGCATGTGTTCAGGCTTCTGTACCTTCTCCCTGATGGTAGAGGTTGTAGAAAAATATTGCCAGAGTGGGATTGATCATTGAGAATGCTGGCGGCCTTTCCTTGACAGTGGGCTTGGAAGACAGATTCTATAGATGGGAGGTTGGTCTATAGATAGTCATATGAACACCCCCACCACCACCTCCCCCCCCCCACCCCCTAGGGACACACAGTCATGTCCTCACAATAAAACCATGTTCCCCTCCCTTGGGATATCACATCTTTATTCCCTTGTCACCCCAAACAGTGTCCGTCATGATGCAAGCACAGAAACGGGGCCTGACTGCCTGGGCAGTAGCCAGCTTGTTGCAGTTTGGAGACAGGCCTTTCTGGGTGTTCAGCCCCCAAGGAGTGCTGACTGCTAGCACCACAAACAGTAGCAGCCTTCTACCAACCCTGCTGAAACCACCAGGTGAGCACTCCAGCAGTTTTACATCATATTTACAACACACTAACAGGTCAGTCAATTCCATTGACCAATATCATTGTTTACAGTTTGCACTCACTCGCCACAGGAGAAAGTGAGGACTGCAGATGCTGGCGATCAGAGTCGAGAGTGTGGCACTGGAAAAGCACAGCAGGTCAGACAGCTTCCGAGGAGCAGGAGAACCGATATTTTAGGCATAAGCTCTTCATCACATAATTACTATAACGTTCTGTTCCTTTAAGACCATAAGACATAAGAGTGGAAGTAAGGCCATTCGGCCCAATGAATCCACTCCGCCATTCAATCATGGCTGATGGGCATTTCAATGCCACTTCCCGCGCTCTCCCCATGGCCCTTAATTCCTTGCGAAATCAAGAATTTATCAGTTTCTGCCTTGAAGGCATTTAACATCCCGGCCTCCACTACGCACTGTGGCAATGAATTCCACAGGCCCACCACTCTCTGGCTGAAGAACTGTCTCCACATTTCTGTTCTAAATTGATCCCCTCTAATTCTAAGGCTAGGCCCACGTGTCCTAGTGTCCATGCCTAACAGAAACAAATTCCCAGTGTCCACTCTTTGTAAGCCATGCATTATCTTGTAAGTTTCTATTAAATCTCCCCTCAACCTTCGAAACTCTAATGAGTACAATCCCAGGATCTTCAGCCGTTCATCATATGTTAGGCCTACTATGTATTTAAACTTTCCTGAGAATGTATTTACGCTATCCATCCTATTCATCGCAAAATGACATTATAATGCATTGTGGAGTAAAACGGTACAACTTTCCCATTCCCAGAGTCCAGGCGAGGAGATGGGTTGTGTTCAGGGTAAAGGCAAGTAACAACATTGGAATATCAGCTTTTCCAGCTTTCGTTGGTGTACAATGCCTTTTTTTTAAATCCACTAATAGATGCATGGAAAGGGAAGTACTTCCTTTTCAGAAATGAGGAGTCCCCCTACCAGGGTGTTTCAGGTGGGACCAGGCCGGTGGAAGTCAAGATGGGTAGGTGAGGAGGGGAGGGTGTTTGAGAGGACACGGCAAGTGTCTCAATATTGAAACCAGCAGTGTGGATCAAAAAGATCTCACCAGTTTTAATTTTAGTTTTTAAAAAACTGATGCTGTTGAAAGATTTCCACACTACTGAAATCACAAAGTTGAAAAATAGGCTGCCAGGATATTTTAATAGAACTTTCACACTCGTCATATAGTATTACATAGTCTGTGTGAAGGTGTGAGTCCTTGTACGCAGTAATTTTGGTAAAATTCCAAGTCAAAATTAATCATCTCTGAATGGATAATTGCTTACATGGACGCCTCATTAGGCCATTTCCATAACCTGTGTTTCCTGAAAGTTCTTAATATGCATAATTTATTCTATCTTTACCCAAGCCCATCTACCAACAAAACAGGGTATATGAGCTGTCACAGTGAGAGCTGGGAAAGAAGCCGCAGGGATGTAAAATACGAAACCAGTTTGATGTGGATTCATTATGTCCCTTTTCCAACACTTCCCCTTGGGCCATACTTTGGTCAATCCACTCTTCACAACCACTTGAATCAATGCAATGGTACCCATTCAAATCTGAAACAAGGAGCGGAATTAATCATTGAATGCAGTGCTTCTGTGTCAGGAGCTGATGGATGCTAAAGGATGGCAGGGGAAAGATAAAACAGTTGGATTAAAAAGCGATAACTGTTTGATGCTGGCAGATGAACAGCGGTCTGCCAATCACTTTCCCATTTCCTTCATTGCATCTCAAGCGGCATCCCATTGGAGCTCAGATTAGCCTCCAGGCAGTCTCAGCAGGAACTCCTTCTCTTTGAAAAGATTTGATGAAGAAGATCCATTTCATCTTGTCTGACAGTGAAAGAATGTGTGCCTTTGTGCAAACAGACGACTAAATAAAAACCACGGGATGTCTGTTCTATTAATAATGAGGCCTATGCAAATAAAGGAAACCAGTGGATGCGCCAGTGCCTATCCCAGGGTAACATGACATTGACATTTGAGACTTGGTTTCATACATTGGTCCCACTACTGATTATAACCTAGTGACTCCTAATGGACTTCAAATATAATGGACTCTTGTGGCACAATGGTAGTGTTCATCCATCTGAACCAAGAGGTGAGAGCCAAGTCTACATGTTTCAGAAGTGTGTATTGGTATCTCTTAACAGGTTGATTAAAAATATCTGAATAGGAACAGGATTCAGCTGCTTGGTGGGTCCTTCGACAAAGATAAAAATTACCTGATGGCAAACTAAAGATTAAGAATGAAGCTCTTTTGCAACTGTGCTTTATTTAAACATTTAATCACTTTCAAGAAAGCGAGAATGTTTGCAATCGTGTAGCATCTTTCAAGATTTCAGACTATCTTGAAGAATCTCATCGACAATTAGGCACTTCTGACTGTTGAACCATAGAGAAATGGCAGATAATACAACTTCACAAACAGCAAACTGATAGATGATTGGATAATCTGTTTTAAATGCCATTAGTTGGGGGTTAGATCTGGGCTTTTGAACTCATCTACTCTCCTCTCCCCGGGTACCATGGTCTCTTTTATATTTATCTGAGAAAGCTTAAATTTAATGCAACATCCGATAGGCAGCCATCTGACTGTGCCGCACTCTTTCGGTAATACACTGAAGAGGCTGCTTACGTTTTGTGCTGGAGTGGAACCTGTGCTCACAATCTTTTTAAAGGCCTGAAAAATATCAATGAGCAACAGCTAATACCATACACATGTGGACCATATACCTATAATGTGAGTCCAGCAGTTCCAATTAATACTTTGGTACCTGTTATGCATAACTATAATCATTGCGCAGGTATAGCAATATCTGTTTAATTTATACTTACATAGAGCAGTGTGTGGTTGTACACAATGAACTCCCTGTGAGTACAGAAAGTAAATGGGTTTTGTTTGTCCCTGTGACTACTGCTGCATGATCATTGGCAGCTGAATGAAAATAGCAATTCAGTGCATATTTCTATAATACTCAGCAACACATCACTTTGCACAAAGTTTAGCCCTGATGTACAAGGAGAAATGGAGCTCATAGAATCTGCTGCACTCTGCACACATCCTGCTGACAATGAAGGAGATTGAACCTTAAAAGCACAAAGACAGCTTCCAAATCAAAACAAATTCATGTGGCAACGCAGCTCAATTTATCAAGCACACACACAGCAACCTAAGCTCATCTCCCATCTCACTGTCATTGATCTAGATTCTATCCTGAAAAGCATAACACAGTATTGTGGATGAGGTCAGTGAGCCATACCTTGAATAAGACAAGTGCTTGGAGCATGGGCCATTGTATCAACTATTTAATCTCCCCCATTTATTCCACAAACTCTGACAGCTGATGTGTCCATTTCTTTAACCGATTCTTTTAAATATGGCATTAAATTGCATCCAAACCATTGGACAATTGGCTTGACAAATGCAGACAACAGCATTATATTTCTCTTTGATAGCTTTCACAAATCAAAGAAAATGAATCGAATGGTTGAGTTATCCCAAGTTCCACATTATGGTGATGTAACAGTACTGAGACAGACAGATAAGGTTATCTGTGAGCAGATACTGATTCACAACCAGCCAAATCCTCAATCTGATGAGAAGATTATACGGTAGATAGCAAGAATTGCATTTCATTGAAGCAGGAGTAATAGAGGTCAATGAGCAAATCAAAATAGAATTTACAGTATTTACAACTGAATAGAATTGACAGTGTCTATAAATATCAGAAGTGACATTGTCTACAATTGTCGACAACTTGCATTAAGAACAGCCCTGGAGAATTCACATTGTATACAGTTCACTGCAATGTTATGGATAGGTATGATTCTGTTCTGCTCGACCAGGTGCAAATGCTGAACATCCATTAGTTCTCATTAAATGGACATCCTCATATACTTAAGTAACAGTCAACTTCATTCAGAGATGACCCTCGACCTTTGGCTCCCAAATTTCTCATATGTCCACTGTAGAAATCAATATGTTGGTTCCCCAAGTCCTTCATTTTTCATTTACTGCATCCTAGTTTCGGGAAGGGGGTAGGTGGGAACAAAGTAACGAGAATTTTGTCACCGTTGCTTTTTTCTCGTTTAAACATCAAAAATGCCAATCAATGGTTAGCACCGTTATCTCACAGTGCCAGGGACCCGGGTTCAATTCCAGCCCGGGGCAACTGTCTGTGTGGGGTTTGCATTCTCCCCATGTCTGCGGATTTCCTTCAGGTTTCCTGGTTTCCCCCCACAGTTCACAGATGTGCAGGTTAGGTGGATTTGGCCATGCTACATTGTCCATATTGTCTAGAGATGTGTAGGTTAAGTGGATTAGCCATGGGAAATGCAAGGTTAAAAATGTAGGATAGTGGGACGGGTCTGGGTGGGATGCTGTTTGGAGGGGCAGTGCAGACTCAGTGGACTAAATGGCCAGTTTCCACACCATAGGGATTCCATGATTCTATGACAGTTTGGTTCTGTGCTAAATTTAGGACCGTGGCCAGTATTGATTTCATCACTGACAGTTTACCAATACTTTAGGTTGTCCCTTCCCAGATCTGTCACTTAATCCTTATAACGTGTATAAAATGAGCGGCCAGAGGAAGTGGTGGAGGCTGGTACAATTGCAACATTTAAAAGACATCTGAATGGGTATATGAATAGGAAGAGTTTGGAGGGATATGAGCCACGTGCTGGCAATGGGACTAGATTTGGTTGGGATATCTGGTCAGCATGGACGGGTTGGACCAAAGGGTCTGTTTCCATGCTGTACATCTCTATGACTCTATGACTCTATTTGGAGATCCACAGTCTGGATATCAATGACTCAATATATACTTGGCTGTGTCCCAAAACAACTTTTTTAATGAACTTAAATCCTGTAGCATATAACTGCATTTCATTGTAAAGATACTAATGCAAATATCTGATAATGTATACTCACAGTCCAGGTTTCTCATTTCTTGAGCAAAAGACAGGATTACGGTCATCCTCTTTTGTAGCTCCTGTTGATAGCTGACCAGGCCACAGGTCTCCTGCACTTTGTATTTTGTACCCTTTTGTCAGACCAATGCACTATCTTCACAGAAGTATGGTGTTTTTAGCATCAAGTTATTCTGGTCTCCTCCAATTCCTGAGATGATGAGTCCTTGAGATCATTGCAAAAGCGAACATCCTAAGTACAGCATTCAAACCATCATGGGTTGGTTCCTTTGTTCCAGAGTTATGGGTGAGTAGGTGCAGTGGGATTCATTTTAGCAGACATCTTTGGGTGAGTTCGCTCTCTCCTGATCATCACCTATCCACAGATCTAACCTCTTCCCACCAGCCCTCATTCTACCTCGCAACCATTTTGTGTTTGACTAAAAGTACATCGTTGGATCTCGAATACTACAAGCAGCGTGACTTCAACAGAGGAAGCAAGTACAATAAATCATTTCAAGATTGTGAATCAACGAGATAAGCTCAAAAATATCAATTTCAAAATATCAACATCTGTCAAAACAAATGTCAGGCAAGTTCCATTGTGACAATTCCATTGCAATCTTGCTTAACTCTATCTTGCAAAAGTCAATGGATAAGTTACAGATGTTACCACGTACACTGGTGCAAAAGTCGCATTTTTTAGGCTATTTTTAAAAGTTCAATTTATAGGGTCGACTATTACATGGGCACTAGTTATGAGGGGCTGAAATTCATGCAGCAGTTTGAAATACCATATTATTAGCAGAGGTCGATTTGATCACAAAGAAGAAAAACACAATGAATTACGGTAAAAGTAATTACCAGATAAAAGCAAGAAAAAGAAGAATGAATTACTGGTAGTAAATATTATTTATACATACTGGTACAAAAATTTAACATGTCAAAGAATCCTTGAAATCCTGCAAAATCACACTGTTCAACATTGTCAAGGCCTGGTATAATGGCACACTTAAAATGAAACATTTATTAAATTCTGAATGTGTAAGCATCTTGAACTTTCCGCCAAATTCTTCCATTTCCCTCCCATTTGCTCTCATATGTAATGAACCTCAGCAACATTAACAAATTTGTCAAAGAATTAAAGATATATCTCATATAGCTAATATATCTCATTTTTATTCAGATATAATGGCACAATTAAAGTGATTAACTTTTTAATGATATTAACCTTTAGATATATAGTGAACAAAGTGCGATACGTACTGATAGACCTAGTACCAGTCTGAATGAATGAAGGAATCAAAACGCGCTGTAGTAAACCCATTGGGCTAAGTAGAGTTATGAGTGAATGAACAGAGATGCAGTACAGTAAACAAACAGTGATAAGTAGAGATACCGGTTATGAATGAATGAATGTGATTCCTTTTTAGAGGGTTAATGTGAGCATGAAGTTTCCTTTGTAAGAGGTTTACAATGTGATATAGTAGGGTCAACTTTTACATGAGATATATGGAAAATACAAGAGCTTTTGGCCAAAAATAAGGGGTCAACTTTTACATGAGTTTTACACCAGTTTATATGGTATTTTCTTCATTTACACTCTCTGTTGTGCATCAACCATGTTTAGCAGGATTGTTAACACTCCTATGCCCACAGTTCCAAAGATCTGAAATAGATTTCAACCCCTTGAAAGTATTATTCATGTCAAAGTTGACCCTCTACTTTTTATTTTAAAATGTGCCCTCAAAACACAACTTTTATATGCTCACTGTGTGTTAGCACCTCCTAGAGCAGAACAAGATTGACTGGTGTTAACACAGAGATCTATTGTCAATGTTTTTTTAGCCTGTTGAGCACCAGAATGAAGGCATGCATCCAGAACCATGTTACCTTAATGATAACTACCGCAAAGAGAGAGGACAGAGGCAGTGGGGCGGGCCAGGGGAATGCTATCAGTAGTCAAGATTAAAATGGTGCTGGAAAAGCACAGCAGGTCAGGCAGCATCCGAGGAGCAGGAAAATCGATGTTTTGGGCAAAAGCCCTTCATCAGGAATCAGAATGCTATAGGTACCTCAGCTATTTCAATCTGCTCAGTACTTAGTTGTGTTGGGAGGTGGTAGCCTAGTGCTATTATCATTGAACTGTTAATCCAGAGGCCCAGATAATGTCTGGGGACCCAGGGGGTTTGAATCCTGCTATAGCAGATGGTGGAATTTGAATTCAATCAAAAGAAATTTGGAATTAAGTCTCTAATGGTGACTATGAATCCACCATCAATTGTCAGCAAAAACACATCTGGTTCACTAATGCCTTTTGGGGAAGGAAACTTCCATTCTTACCTAGTCTGGCCTACATGTGACTCCAGACCCACAGCAATATGGGTGACTCTTAACTGCCCTCTGGGCAATTAGGGATGGGCAATAAACGCTGGCTGAGCCAGTGATTCCCTCATCCCATGAATCGATAAAAAAAGCGCTTAGTCATATTGGAGGGAGAGGACAAAGGTATGTGGGTGAAAAGAGCCAGAAACTGAGGCCACAGCAGCAACCGCTATATTCATATTTACATATAGCATTGCAAAGGACTTCATAAGTACATAAACTGACATAAACAGACTCTAAAGCAAATAAGAAAACATTAGGACAGTTGACCATATAGGTTTAAAGCAGCCTATTAGAGAAAGAGAGTGATGTCATTGGAGTCAAGGGAGGCTTGCACAAGATAACGAGTCACAATGTGTGAGACAGTAAGTGCGGAAGGTGGAGACTGAAAGTGGAAACATTATTTCAGGGAGGTCAATCTGAGGAACAAGTGCCCTAGGAACATGGAGCACATAGATAGCACTGATTTACCAAATGCAATTTAAATAGTTTTATTTCAGATAATAATATTTTGAGAAACAGCACAGGAATAATTTAAACCGTGATCTAGAGTAAGGCAGGAAGTTTGGGAGGATCAATTAACCTTGGAGCTATGGTTCCTAAAGTTGTTCACCACTGGTGTTTTCCTGGATCTCATGCAAACTAGATGAGATGAAAAAAAATGCTGTAATTAATGACAAACTTTACTATTATGGTATCATGCAATTGCTAAGATGTTTGCAAGCAAACTGAATGGACTGAATTCTTTATTTAATGGCAATTCCTATTTTCCGATTGCACGTGGCCAGCAGGAACTCCACCAACATGGAGGCTGGTGCAGTACCATTTCATTTCTTTGTTCCGGACCTATCTTTGTGTTTGATTAGCCTTCAACAATCAATCATTCCTCTGCCCTGTTTTATTTTTGTAAGAAAGCCATTAGTTTCCAAAGTGAGACAATTTAACCTGATGTGTTAACATCCTTTACTGAATGGGACAGAGAGGATGTGATGTGAGAGTTTAAATCAGAGGTTACATTGTGTGTACACCTTCTATCACCTGCAGGCCTGGCTTCTCCAATACTCTCTGGGCCAAACTCCCACCTATGGTTTTCTAAGTTTGAAGTCATTAAAAAACTCTGCCTACTGTATAATAACTTACATTGGTAGCCTTCTGTTGAGTGAAGTCTTTGTGTTGGCTGTTGTAGTTCGAGTAAACAACATTTGCACCCATCTACGTGATCTCTCAATCCCCACAATGTGAATAAACCACCCTTCATCACATTCAACTATAATTAATGGAGAATTCAGGAGTCCGTTGCTTCATAAGTATTCACTGTGAATTACTCATTTTGTGACCCCACAATGCATCCTATACAAATCAGCTTCGTGAGATTGAAGCAAGTAATTGAGAAAAGTGGAAATGAAAATGATAATGAGGATTGCATAACACAATTTTATTCAGAGATAACACTTTCAATTATAGCGTGAGAGTGTGAAACAGAGATTGAAAAGTTTGAAACAATGGAAGTCCACAGAAACCTGAGGGTCCAGATGCATAGATCATTAAAATGTCATGAATAGGAAGTTAACCAGAAAGGCTAATGGAATGCGGGCATTTACATATGTGGGAGACAATAGTCAAGGGATTGAAATCATGTTTCAGCTAAACAAGCCGTACTTGGACCAGACCTAGATTATTGTCAGCAATTCACTTTAGGAGGGATGGAGAGACCTTGAAGGGATTGCAGCATAGATCTGTCATTATAACACCGAGATTGTAAGGGAAGGAACCTTATAGGGGCCTAACGGCATGGGCTCTGGTGAAACAATTGTCTCAGAGTTGTTATCTAAGGTTATTTAAGAAGATTATCTAAGATTACAAAGAGATCTTGATCAATTGAGTCAATGGGCTGAAAAGTAGAAAATGAAGTTGAATTTGGATAAATGTATTTTGGTAAAACATACAAAGGTAAAATTTATACAATTAAAAGCAGGGCCTTGGACAGAGGACGACAGATACCTAAGGATTCAGGTGCATAATTCTTTGACATTTGTATCACATATAGATAAGGTGATTAAGGATGCATTTAGCATGTTTGCCTTCGTTGCTCAGACCTTTGAATATAGAAGTTGGGAGGTCATGTTGAGGTTGTGCATAACATTGGTGAGGCCTCTTCTGAAGAATTGTGTGTAATTCTTGTCGCCCTGTTATAGGAAGAACGTTTTTAAGCTGGAGAGGGTTCAGAGATATTTGCCAGGATGAGGCTGGGAATGGAAGGCTTGAGTTATAAAGAAAGGCTGGATGGACTGGCACCTTTTTTCACTGGAGCATAGGAGGAGGAGAAGTGACCTTATTGAAGTTTATTAAATTATGACGGGTATAGATAAGATGAATGGCAGGTGTCTTTTTCCTAGGGTGGGGGATTTCAAGACAAGGGTCATATTTTTAAGGTGAGAGGAGACGGATTTAAATAAGTCATGGGGACAATTTTTTTACACAGAGCGTGGTTTGTGTGTGGAATGATCTTCAAGAGGGAGTGGTGGATGTCAGTACAGTTACAACATTTAGAAGATGTTTAGATAAGTAGATTAATAAGAAATATTTGGAGGGATATGGGCCAAGCTCAGGCAGGTAGGACTAGTTTACTTTGGGTTTATGATCGGCATGGACAGGTTGGACCGAACGGTCTGTTTCGTGCGGTATAACACTATGAGAAGCCCAGTGAAGCCTAACTCAACATCAGCAGTACCTAGCTGTATTTTCCAAATAATTTCCTGGCATTGAAATGAGATTGTCATTAGGCAGCATCAAGATGCCTAGTAGTGTGGATTGTTGCTTGTGAACGGACTCATGGACACAGAATCTAGCCTCATTAATATGCAGTGTTATATCCTACCATCTGCCATGAGGAAACTAGTTGTCAACAATTTCCAACATGAAAGGAACAGCAGGTTCCTGGTGATTCACCTGGGTACTAGTTTTGGATACCAATCAGTCCTCTAGTGAGTCAAGTGGACGGACAGTCAAGGGGGCTAGGTACCATCTGTTGGGGGATGGGGAGAGTTTGTGCACAGTTCAGAGATTTGGTCATGGCTAGTCTTTCATTTGTATTGGTCACAGTTAGGTGATACATCCCACTACAATCAGTCTAGTAGGGCTCTGGGGAGTGTTGTCGAGCAGAGAGACCTAGAGGTCAGGTACACAGTACTTTGAAACTGTAATAGGAAGACAGGGTGGTTAAGAAGGCATTTAGCACACTTGTCTTCATTGCTTAGACCATTGAGCATAGGAGTTGAGATTGTACAAAATGTTGGTGAGGCCATTTTTGGAGTACTGTGTGCAGTTCTGGTCAAGTGACTCTGTCAGATCTTGTTCTAATGTTTGTTTTGGTTATTCCCATTTGCAAAGCCTTCTCATTTGATGCCTAAACTTTAGCTGCAGCTCTACTACAAGGGACGGGCAATAAATGCTGACCAGCCAGTGGTTCCTTCATTTCACGAAAGAATAAAGACAATGCCCAGAGGCAGTGTCATTCTGATGGGCAAAAGTGCAGGATCCACTTCTGTTAAACAGGAGAACTTTAAAGCAGCAAAGGCACGAATCATACACTTGCGAAATGCAACTAAACCTATTTTGCATTCGTATCACTGTGCATATAAAATGCAAATGTGAACATGTTTTGGGGTATAAATGCTGTCATATGTGGTTGCAATGACTACCCGCAAGCATCCTCTACGAGTGACTGCGAAAGCAATAGCCACTGTGAACCTCAACGCTATTGGCTGCCACAATTGCATCAAGGCACGGATTGTGCCATCAGTTCAAGATCGCACCAACTCATTTTATTCCCCTGATAGTCCGGTCAGTGCTGCAGCCTGGGCAGTAGGACTCCTCAACATTTGAGGACCCCCCCCCTCCAAAAGGTGCATGGTACCATTGACTGCCCCCATGTGGCACTGAGAGGGCTGTATCACAACGCTACAGAATTAATAATAGGAAGGGCTTCAATTCCATTAATGTCCAGGTAATCTGTAACCACAGTAACAGTGTAACTGGTGCACCTTATAAAGCTGGTTACTGGGATAGGGGCAAGGGCTACCCTTGTATCATTCATAGAATCCCTACAGTGTGGAAACAGGCCCTTCAGCCCATTAAGTCTACACCCACCCTCTGAAGAGTAACTTATCCAGACCCATTCCCTTATCCTGTTGTCCTAGATTTACCCCTAACTAATGCACCTAAACTCCACATCCCTGAAAACTATGGGACTTAACCTGCACATCTTCAGACTGTGGGAGGAAACTGGAGCATCTAGAGGAAACCTACGCAGACACGGGGAGAATATGTAAACTCCACACAGACTGTCACCCGAGGCTGGAATCGAACCCCGGTCCCTGGCGCTGTGAGGTAGCAGAGCTAACCACTGAAATACTGTGCCACTTACTGCAACCATGGCTAATGACATCATCAGGCAATAGGTGAGGAGCATAGATACAATACTGGCCATGGTTTGATCATGATCTTGGTGGAACAGGCGATGGAGCTGCTGAAGAAATGGTTGTGCTGCTCAGAGCAGCCCTGGGACGGGGGAGGGGATTCTCCTCAGTGTTGTCCAGACAGAGTGTGCTGCATCATTCTGGCATTATGTGCTCTGCATAACTAGAGCAGGCAACAAGGCTGTGTGCTGGACACTGAGGAGACAGGAGCAGGATGAGAAGGAGGACAAGTGCAATGAGCTGGGTCTGATTGACCCCCCCCCCTCCCATTTTAATAGACGTGAAATGGGTGCTGCAGACCATCATGGACTGTAAAATAACCCTTGTTCACTACCAGGATTGCAGTGGTGAAAGGCAGCCTGTTTACATTTTGTTTGTGTTGGTCTTTTTGCTGGTTGGAAGTAAAAGCTCAGGTCTGGACTTGCCAGTCCACCACCGGACGACGATAAGGCGCTGGTCTGCAGTGACCACAGGGGACAGGGTGGTAGTAGAAAGTGAGGACTGCAGGTGCTGGAGATCAGAGTTGAAGAGTGTGGTGCTGGAAAAGCACAGATGGTCAGGCAGTATCCGAGGAGCAGGAAAGTCAGCGTTTTGGGCATAGGCATTTCATCAGGGTAGTAGTGACTTACACAAGGTAGTGGGATGGGCTGTGGCTAATGACAGTGAGGTCTGCATCCTGGTGGTTAGACATGCACTAGGCCAAGACTGTGGCACTGTATGTGCCAGGACATGTCAGCCAAGTGTACCAAGATCAGTGCAGGATTGCCGGGCAGTTACGGTGCTGGTGAAAATCAATTCCTGAGTGCCAACATTTGTCCAGTGTTTAAAGAAAGCACAGGCACCAGAGATGCCAGTGTATTTCAGGACATCCAATTAGTGGCAACTTCTTCCAGATGCAACGAGTGTACTCGGAAGGCCAAAGGGCCTGTTCCTGTGCTGTATTGTTAGCATTGGACAAGTCAGTCAGACTAAGGTCAGGGTTGGGAGAGAATGAGGCAGATTTAGGATGAATCAGAGAGAAATTTCCTTGGGCCTCAAGGTGAGAAAACCCCTGTTAAACTCAACAAAATTGACTCTTAGCCAAAATATTGTACAATTCAACAGCTCGCAGTTAATTTCAAATTTGGATTATGCAAAACTCCTATTGTCTTTCCAAGCATTTACAAGGTCAAGAAGTGAATTGATTAAAGATTTAAAGATATTGAGGGAAATATATAGAACAGAAAGAAGCAGCTTATTCAAATTGAATGGACAGTCTCTGAATAGGGAAATAGTCTAAAACTTGAACCACATTTTTAGGAATGAGATTCGGAAAAATGTTTTGGCAAAACGTGTGGCAGACATTTGGGATTCTCAAAATCACAGGTGAAAGTTTGTCATTTGTTAATTTGAAATCTGAGGTTTGAATGGATTTTTGATAACCAAATGTATTAAAGGTGTGGGGAACTGTAAGTCTTTGGAATTGTGGAATTCATTGCCTTAGAGCGCAGTGGAGGCCGGGACGTTGGGTGTCTTCAAGGCAGAGATTGATAAATTCTTGACCTTGAAGGAATTAAGGGATACGGGGAGAGTGTGGGTAAATGGAATTGAAATGCCCATCAGCCGTGATTAAATGGCGGAGTGGACTCAATGGGCCGAATAGTCTTGCTTCCACTCCTATGTCTTATGGTCTTATGGTCTTATGGATGTTAGTGGCAAAGGTGATAAATAGCCTAATCTAATGCTTCCATTTTTCTCTGTTGCTTTATTGTGGCATGAAATGATTATTTCATAGTAATCATCTGCCGAGTTACTCATCTGCCAAGTGAGCCCAGGTCTAGTTGTATTTAAGGCTCTCTTCCACATGATAACCTTGCATTTTATGAAAACCAGACACAAAACTGAACCTGGTTTCATAGTGTCACTGGTCTCAGTACTACCAGAATCAAATAGGATAAAGATGGTTAGGGGAGGGATATAACCTCCTGCCCTGTCATGCATGACCTGTGCCAATTGGAATGTTGGCATGATGTGATATTGTGGTGCACAGTGGAAGGAGATAGAGTGGGTAGAGGGTGATATCAGTTGGCATCAAATATTGATTTGTTCTCCCACCATGCCATCGGACCGTGTAGGTCCTGATGATGCCCTCTGTTTCCCTTTCAGCGCGACATGTGTCACCCACTCATAAAAGCGAGTTGCTTTTCATCTTGTTAATGCTGCCCCAGGCAAGTGTTGGTTGTCTGTGACATATTTGGTAAACGAGCTCTACACAACAGTTGCCTCAGTCAGAAAAGAAGCTCTGATGGATTCTGAAGTCCTTGCTGCCAGAAAGCTTTCTTCCAATCGTGAGAGGATCGCAGGATTGTTACGTGCAGAAGTAGGCCATTCAGCCCATTACGCCTGCATCGTCTCATTAACTCAGTACCATTACCTTGTGCTAGTTTCAATGGATGTGGTCTTCTTGGGCTGCAGCAGGTAATAGAGATGGAGCAGAGGGAGTAGAGGCAGCTGAGTGGAGAAGGTGGAGGCCTAACAACAGCCAGAAGCCCTATACCTACCTACTGTCTAGAGAGAAGCCTTCACATTATTCCATCTTAAGTAGGAACAAATTAGCCTCTGAAGAAGCAGTTACAGAGTTGTGTCACCTTCTTCCAGCAGACAGCAGCAGACAGTGTTGTGAATGGACATGTCATTGCTCTCAGTTTCCAGCCTCAGGATGCTTTCCAACTGGGAACTGGTCATTCTTCTCTGTCCACTGAATAGGACCGCATCTGAGATGTCACCAAAGCCCCTGAGTACTGGGAGAGGAACTGCATTGTCCTCTCTTGAAGCACAGGGAAACAAGACAAACAATAATGTGGCTTTACCAGGGTGACAGCTATCCCAAGGCTACAAAGAGCTAATAGTGAGCTCATAGTAAACAGCTGTATGGACATTAGAGATTTCAATCCTTTAACATGCAGTTGGCTGTAACCATGCCCAGGTTGTGATGCTGGTGAGTTCCTGCTGACCTGTAAGTCGCATAATACTCTCATCCTGCCATGCCATCTCCGAGTCACCATTATAAACCAAAGGCAGCAAGGACTACCCCAGAGGGGAGACAACGGTATAATCAATGAACTATTAATCCAGAAACTCAGCTAATGTCCTGGGGACCTGGTATCAAATCCTGCCATGGCAGATGGTGGAATTTCAATTCAATAATAAAATCTTGAATTAAGAGTCTAATGATGACCATGAATTCATTGTCAAATGTCGGGAAAATCCACCGGGTTCACTAATGTCCTGTAGGAGAGGAAACTGCAATCCTAATCTGGACTGGTCTACATGTGACTCCAGACTCACAGCAATGTGTTTGACTCTTAACATCCCTCTGGGCAATTAGGGATGAGCAATAAATGCTGGTCTAGCCAGTGATGCCCTCATCCTGTGAATGAATATATAACACAGGCACAGGACAAAGACACTCCCTCATTGAGAGCCTTAGCGTGACAGAATCCATCATGATACATACCATGATCATCCTCAAGCTGGTGCAGTTTCCTGAAGCACACAGGGAGGAGCCTTCTGATGCATTGACATATTTTGTGGAGGTCTGCTGTGTCTGGCAATGACAGGGTTGTCAGCCTTGCCACCAGGCCTTTGAGAAAAAGGACCTGGAGGAGAAGTAGCAAGGAGAGGATTTGGTTTTGTACCACAAGGAAGTGGTATAGCAATAATCACTCCATACTTGCAACGTTTAGTTGCATCAATAAATAAGCAAATGTAGCATGTCTTAAGTCCATAGGCGACAGGAACAGAAGTAGGCTATTTGGCCCTTTGTGCTTGCTCCATCATTCATTAGGATCATGGCTGATCGATCTGACATTCCTCATGTACACTTTCAGGTGTTTTCCCTGTAACCCATAGTTCCCCTACAAATCAATAGTCTACCCCACACATTCAAGGCAATCCAAGGTACTCTTCCTTGTTAAATAATGCAAAATACTCCAAGCGCAAACATTTAAGCCAGGCTTCTGTGACTGATTAATGTCACTTAGACATGGCTCTTTAGCCTGAAAATGATGTCAGTATTCGTTTCATATCCACAACTCAGGTTCTCACATTACTCTCCTTTCATCTAATCATTTCATCTTTCCACTTCAGGGATTCTTTATCATACTTTGTTTTGTTTAGTCAAACTGCACAATCCACTTTCAGTTGTTTATGATTACTCTGACACCCTGTTCCTATAATAAATATATAACCGGAGAGCCCTGAATGAAACTTTTTACTAAGTCATAAAGCAGACCACACAATCTCTGCACCAAGCATTAAAAAAACAAGATATAATGCTCCAAAACAAAAGTTAGCAGCTAATACATAGTACCCGATGTCCATAGAGAAAAGATATATTCTTGAATGTTGACAACCAACAATATACTTTTATGCGGTTAGTGGGGAAAGTTCTCCACAGTGGCCTAGTCATTGCCTATGGGGTTTAACCAAGTTATGATTACTGCTTATTGAAAACAGCCTCAACAATTCTTTACACCAAAATAATCCTTTTTCCTGTGATAAAATAACTTCACAAAGTAAAAATAAAAGAATGTATCTTCCAACTCTGAGCCTTTTTTTGTGCTAATTTATTAAACATGGGAGCAGGACTTAATGATTTTGTTTCTCAGTGATGGTTGTCTATTTCATCCATGTTATGTAGCACTTCACCTAACGAAGGGGCCACACTCTGAAAGATTGTGACTCCAAATAAACCTGTTGGACTATAATCTGGTGTCATCTGACTTCTGACCTTTTCCACCCTAGTCTAATACCGGCACTTCCACATCATGTTGACGGAATCGCTTTCACTCCCAATCTTTCCTCAATCCCTTCCTTTTCTCAAACAGCAGAGGGACATTGGGCCTGTTGTTCTGTGTTCCCTCTTTGAAAGGTCTGTCCAGTTTCGTCCTGCATCCTAAGTTTTCTGTTGTGTAACTCTACACATTAAAACTCTTGTCTATGGAGTCTGCTTTCACCACTGTTTTAGGTTTTAATACCACTGTGGTGAGTATGCTTAGAGTTTTCTCGACTGAACATATTAATATGACTCCTGAACAGTTATTTGACATATGTCCCAGTTTCTAGTATATTTTCAGGCACATGTCACTGGACTGTTAATCCAGAGATGTCCAGAGGTAATGTCTGGGGACCTGGGTTTGAATCCCATCATAGTAGATAGTGACACTTGAATTCAATAAAAGAAATTATCTGGATTTAAGGGACTAATGATGACCGTGAATCTATTGTTGATTGTACAATCCATTGTACAATTACAACAAGTTCCACTTCATCTGAATGTCTAAGATGGACCATGTCTTCAGGGACACCGTGTACAAAGCTCTGGGTAAGGGTGGGGAGTAGGAGGTGAGTCCCCCAATATGGTCCTCATCCTGATAGCTACCTCTCCCCAGTGTTACAAAGGATGTGACTGGCCTTGTTTCATGGAACACTCCAAGTAGTTGCACCCTTCTGTATCACCTGTCCTTCATGAAGAGCCACAAAGAGATCAGTTTGGGGTCCAGTTACTTATCAGTCAGGGCTATCTATTACAATCTATCCAGGGGGTGAGCCACTGTCAGTAATGGAAGTCCATCCTCTAAAAGCCAATTGCGGATGATCATGGGCTATTGCTGCAGTATAGAAGCTGAGGACCTCAGTTGTAGGGATTGGAGGTAACATGTTGCTATGTCGAGAGGATACAAAATGCGGGGCATCTCAAAACAGGGGTCCCCAGTTTAGGAACATCTGACTTACAACAGCTCGTACTTACGACCACAGTCCCCTAGAGGGGTGCAATTTAAAAGACTCGACATTCAGCCATTTTCTATATAAACAAAATGTGCTTTGTATTGTCCCGCATTATGTTCCAAATTGACTTGCTACTGAACTCCAGTACGAACACAATCGCAACCTGGAGTACATTAGATGATACAGCATGGAAGAAAAGGTGCAATACCAATTGTGGAGGAAGTCATTGACACTCAGAAACATCCTGGCTTTGAGGAGGACACAGTGCTCTGTTATATCTAGCACGTTGACGATTGCCTGGAGCTGAGCGTGTAAAGTGGCAAGACAAACAGTTGTTCAATGGCTTGGATAGAAATGTTGGAAAGTCCAAAACCCTCAATGGGATTACCGAGAAGGCCTGGAAGAAGGGATTGCTGCTGAGTATGCCCCAAGGATGAGAGGCTGAGCCTGAGACTGGTAGCATAAAGCATGTCCACAATGTCCTTCCATTGACGCCAACAGTTGCCCAATGGAGTAGAGAATTGTTGCCACAATGACTGGAATGGGTGAGGTATGAGATCTTGTCTCCAAGAGAGGGGGCTGCACTTCAAAAAGGCGTGGACTCTTCAGAAGGCAGTAGCATTGCTCAGAAATCCATGATGACACCAATGCGGCATGAAGCAGGGGGATTAACCCACTGTGTGAAATTCAAATCCTTGCCCCATGGACTCCCATTACGCAACATCAGGAATCAATACCAGTAATAACTGTCATGCATAAGTAATGTATTACTGCCTGCAAAAATTGACTCTCATTGTCAAAGGTGCAATCACCTTTTGCCACTGTGAGGAAGAGGAAATCTAACCTTTTTTTTCTGGCCTGTCATCTTCAGTTGGGCAAAGCCATTCAAACATGACTCAGTCTCCCACTCCAGAACGATTGTCCTTTGGTTCAGACTGTCCATTAGAGAAAAATTACAATCTGTATTAGTTACATTGGGTGTTTCCACATGAATCAAAGTAAAATCAATTGCTGTCACTTGTTAACCATTCATCTTAGTACACGTCCAGTTATTAATGTGAACAAGGGCATAGATCAGAGTGTGATCGAAGCCTATAAGTTATCTCTCTTCTATTCCCCATACATTCACAAAGCTTTCCACATCTGAGTAACTTGTCAAATGTGTTTCTCTATGGATTTTACTGATCGTATATTTTGATCTAACCCATGGTCAAGCAGCATTATGCAGCAATAGTGCTGCCAGATTTTTTCACTATTGAGTCACCAACATTGATCATTTGGAATGTAATAACACAGGAATCCCAAGAGGAAAGGAACATTGTTTATTGTTGAACACCAAAACAGAGCCATTACTCGCTGTGTAGTCTCAGCTGAGGACAGACAATTCTGCAGATGCAATGCTGGACATGCTCTATTTGGAAAGCAGCAACATTAGCCAGTTTGAGGATTAAACCAATGCACATTATAAGCAATGGTATCCTAACCATCTGAGCTAAATGCCCAGGTCTGCTTTCTTTTATGAATATACCTGGAAGTGTTGCTGCACACAACCATTTTGATGGACCCATTTTGAATTAGTCCCTGGGTCTGCTTTATTTTCGTTTCTTTGTTTTGAGCTTGATCTTTTTTTTAAATTAACATATTTTTATAACTGACCTGTTCAGAGATGTTATTGTAAGTGAGACTTGAACCTAGGCCTCCCAAGCTAGGGGCAAGGACTCTATCTCTGCACCACAAGAGGGCCCCTTCTAGGTCTGCTTTTTTTTAAAAAGTATTATTTTTAACAGCGCCCACTGAATTATTTTTCTTTCTTTTTTCTATATTTTGCCATAGTTTAAGAGGGCCCAGCAGCTACTGTTTATACTTTCCCCGAATCACCAGTGCATGTGTGCAATTTTTTTTTCAATGTACCATGACACAATACATATATACTTTATTATTCATTATTTTCACCACCAGGAAAACACTCATGTGGCTAATGAAACAGTAACAAGCAAAGCCTGAGCTGTCATCTAAAAAGTGAGGGGAAGAGTAGGGAGAGAAGAGGGGACTAAATCAAAATGGAGTTGAAGGGGGAAAAATAAAGCACTCCATCCCCCCTGGTGCTCCCCTCTCCCTAAAGGTGTCGAGAGCATCGGTGGACACTGCATGCTCCCTCTCCAAGGACACATGAGCCCTAACATAACCCCGGAGGAGAGGCAGGCAGTCGGCAGGGATGACTACCTCCAAGGCCTGCTGACTGGACCTATGTATCACCACGGGCCTGGCCCAGGAGCAGACCCATGATAAGGTCCTCCAATCTACCCACACCCCTCAACACCAGCTCCTGAAGATGGTTTGAACTACAACCAAAAGCGCAGCAGCAAATTTTTCAAATAACTGAAAAAGAAGTGCAAATGCCCACAATCAACACATACATGGTCCATGGGCTTCACAGCGCTGCAAAATAAACAATTGGGCTGGGAGTCCATGAGCTCCCATAATCTGTGGTTACAGGGGATCTTTGGGTGCCATATACCCAACACTAGGTCCCTGAGGGAAAGAGGAAGGGCTCAATATAAAGAGCCCTCACTGGGATCCCTCTCACTGGGTCTGCTTTATAAAGGATTCAGGTGACGAGTTCCAACTGAGCAGGTCACTACCCTGTTACTGAGGGAACACATACTCAACAAGCTCCACAAGGTGATGCTCCATGAGCCTTTAAAGAAATTATCACAGGAGAAATATACACTGACCATTTGGAGAAACTAAACAGACCTGTTCGCACATTCACTATGGGATTATTCACAGAGTAGGCAACAAGCTGCACAAAAGCAAGCAGCTGCAGATGCTGAAAATCTGAAATAAAAACAGAGAAAGCTAAAAATACTCAGCATGTTTGCCAGTGAGAAGGAGCAGCAAGGAACAGTGAGAGAATTGGAAAACAACTTTAGAATAGACCTACTGAATGTGGAAGGCCTCATAATTTATTTGAGCTGAAAACAAGCAAACTTAAATACATATAATGTAAAACGGTAGCCGACAAAAGTCAGGAAAAATTAAAAATTCAAAAGAACCAGGAATCAATAACCAATGTTTCCAGGAAACATTATAAATGGCACAGCCAGAAAAAAAATATTAAAAATTTGTGTTGTGCTTGGTGTTCAACACTGTGGAAGGAAACCATTCATTTTACCTTTGTAATACTGTGAATCTGTATTGCTGTGGGATATAGGTAAAGTAGTGTTACTTCTGCAATCATAATTACTTATGCAAGGTAAATGAACTCACACCAGTGTATAATTGTTTCAGCCAAGGGCTGAGTCAACAAGAATGAAAACTATGTGAAGGAAATACATAATTGTTTTTGTATTAGCTAAAATGTGCATGCAAGAATGAAATGTGCCTGCGAACAATGGTAGATGCTACAGACAAATAGAGAAGGTGCTGTGAGGGGAGGGGGTTAAGCTAGATATGCCTGTACAAACAGTAGTTATAAGCATCTATTTCCAGCTTCTGCAAAAACAAGAACAAATCACAATCAAGAAGTCATGAGGTCATAAGGTCATAACAAGTAAGGGAAACGGATGGTAGTGAAGGAGGATATACCTAACAATGGACCACAGAGGGAGGTGGTCAAATGGCCTTGTGAGGCCAGAAATAAGCATTTTGTCACAGACAGGGCCGGATAAGGCAAGTGATAAACAAGAGTAATGGGCGCCGGTCTTAGAGAAGTGGGAGATGTAAACAGGGGAGGAGCAATGGGATGAGGGAAGGGAAACAAATTGCATAAATATTGTGTACTAGTTGAATACAGTGTGTGTGTGTGTGTGTGACTGCCTTTGTACACAGTAGACATCACGCCCCTCTTGCAAGAGCAAAATAAATGACTCTACTGATTCAGATCTTGTCTCGGACTGAAGTTATTGAAGTGAGCTTCGTTTCTCACATTGCCTACTGAGATTTATTGAAAAAGGCAGGAAACCTCAGCAGGCAATACAGACTCACAGTATTACAAAGAAACAAATTTCAAAACGTTTGATAATAGTAAATTACTACAAATCAGCCAATGATACAATGTCAGACTTCACTGTAGAATCTAATACATTAACATAAATGCTAAAAAGTCTGGCAAATATTTGAAATGCCGCAATGTTTCTGTAGTATAATCTAGTAAGCTCTAATGTCATTCAATTTAAAACAATATTTGTGAATACAAGAAGACACACTTGAAGTACATCAGATTTAAAACAAGGTTGAAATGATACAGATTTAAAATACCATTGTAGTAGTACAATTAATGAGTTCATTGAGAATAAATATAAAAATAGATTTACTATTTACTTCCAAATAGATTTAAGGTCAGAGATGAACTATACAGAATACAAGATCGAACTTCAAGGAGTAAGATACAACATTGCTTTAAATGCAAACACTAAGGCTGAAGCTGACCAAGTGAATAGAATATTATATTCAATGGGTCTGATCAGAGATAGTGTTATTAACAAGCAAAACATCAAAAACAGTAAAGACACTTTTGAAGATATCATAAAACCTTTGATAGTTAATTCAATTTAAGAGTGAATAACCATATGAAAAGAGCTTAACCGAAGAGCTTAAATTCAGTGACAATCTGTAGACAACCTAATTAATTACTTCTAAAGAGGAAAATATAAAGCTTCGAAATCATATTTTATGAGAGACAAACTGTTGTAATTCTTGAACTTGGGCAGTTTTTTTTTAATAGTCCAAGTAAGTTTTATCATTGTAGAAAGCTATTCAAATCATACGGAAGCAGAAACCTAAAAAACTCATGGAAAAATTGTGGTCAAGAAGATCAACACTATTTCAAGAAAACAACAGAGTCTATGCACATTCGAAGGTGTGGACTAGTTCAAACTGCAAACAAGCCAAACATTTGATGCAAAAACCAGTTTCTAAGCCGTGGGTCAATAAGACCTCACAGATACAGGCAGTGACCAGCCTATCACGAAAGGAATGCTACAATTGAAAAACTATAGGTCACTTCCAAAGGATATGCAGAAGTAACACCCAGTTTCAGAACAGTGGGAGTACTTGAGATCACATGTTAAAAAGATCACATGTTAGAATACTAACCACCATTTTAAAATTTGCCTGCATTTGCTGGGTAACCTCAATTAGAGAAGATACCCAAGGCATCCTAGGAAAACTAACTAATCCTGATAAGCTAGGAGAGACAAAATTTGTTCATATCAATGCGCATCTCTTTGCTTTTATACTTGACCGTCTTCTCAGACCAGTTAAAATGGTTGAAATAGCATCCTATAGTGGTAAGACTATTTGGTGCAAGCATAATCATTCTCAGAAGCACAGGAATGCTACAAGTTACACGATAAAGAAAACACATAAAAAGGTTGACAATTTCTGTTGGATTTGCAATCAGCCAATTTCACTTTTGAGGCGGTATGCATGCCTTGGCCTCAACTTCATTGGAAGAGCTTGAGGAGATAGGCAACCTCCGAATGACTTGTCCAGAAGCAAACAACTGTTCAAACACTGGACCATGAACAAACTGTTATTGACCACCCAGTCAAGAGACAACTCCAATAGAAGAATCCCAGAGTTCCCCAGACTCATGGCAGAACTCAAACAGACAACATAATCTAATGAGATCACTTGTGTTGGTATTAGAGAGTTGTTTAATATTGTCAACATAAAAGATCAACTTCACGAGATTGGTGGTAAAATTCAATCTCTGCCTTCTAAAATAGACCAGTAACTTCCAGTGACAGAAATAGTGCTGGATGAGCAGTGACTTTTCAGGAACATGACTGGGAGTCTGAAAAAGTCTACTTCAACCAACAAATAGGGCAGCACAGTGGCTTATTGATTAGCACTGTTGCCTCATAGCACCAGGAACCCGGCTTCGAATCCAGCCTCGGCTGACTGTATGTGTGGAGTTTGCACATTCTCCCCGTGTCTGTGTGGGTTTCCTCCAGATGTTCCAGTTTCCTCCCACAATCCAAAGATGTGCAGGCTCGGTGGATTGGCCATGCTAAATTGCCCATAGTGTTAGGTGCATTAGTCAGAGGGAAATGGGTCTGGGTAGGTTACTCTTCAGAGGGTCAGTGTCAACTTGATGGGCCAAATGGCCTGTTTCCACATTATAAATAATCTAAACAATCATAAAAGGCAACTAAAGATGTGCAATCTGATGCAAAACTCAAGGGTGACATGCTGCATATGATTTCATGGGAGCCAAACCAATATCCACAGGCCCAGACATGATTAGGAAGAAGACATTGCCTGATCTAATCATCTTGGTAAAGTATAAAAGAGACTATCTCTTCCAATTGGAAAACAATTGTCTGATCGAGCAATTTGTGATAATGTAAGAAAAAAAGAACTGAGTTCAACAATACAGCTGTTTACTACAAAGGAAATTTTGAAGTTTAAGGCTTTTCTAATCAAGATCATAAAATAAAAATAATGTCTACAAAGAACCACAACAACATGCAAAAGATACTGGAGGAGATAAAAGACTTTGCAGTGGAGAAATGATCCACAGATCAGTCCTCAAACAAGAGATCTTCCATTCTTTCAACTCCGAAGAGTACATTCTGAAAAAGACATTAAATGTTCATTTCACCGTCATTTGTGACATTAGAAATTTAGAGCAAAATGTAATGTAGTTATATACATGATTTTATAATGTGTTAACTATGGAGTCAAATGCTTGGGAGAAGATGTCATAAAAGGCAATAGCTCTGAAGGAGTTAATTTTCATATTACTTTAGCTCCGCCCATTCTATCAATGTCACATGCAGCCTGTGAGTAAAGGCTGGGTGTTCTATTCTAACTTTCAGAGGGAGCAGAGTATTTCTACCAGGTCTATAAGTTTGTAGTAATTATGCCTGACCAAATGTCATGGCATTAATTGCGATTATGCAATAAAACTTCTTGGGTAAAAACCATGCCTCTTGTAGTTTTACTTGTGGACTGTAGTAAGAAAATAATTGTTCTAAAGCCAAGGATTTGTTGCATGTTTCAGGGAAGTAAGTTATATGACACTCATTGTGAACTTATGATTTGGAGATGCCGGTGTTGGACTGGGGTGTACAAAGTTAAAAAATCACACAACACCAGGTTATAGTCCAACAGGTGAAATTGGAAGCACTAGCTTTTGGAGTTCTGCTGCTTCATCGGGTGGTTGACAATGCTCCGAAAGCTAGTGCTTCCAATTAAACCTGTTGGACAAAACCTGGTGTTGTGTGATTTTTAACTTTATGAACTTAGTTTGCATAGCTGTTGATTCCAGTGTAGTTGACGTGTAGTTTGCAGATGAGTAGGAGCTAAGGGGTTGTGTACAGATGGTGCCTTGCTTGGTAATTGCTCATAATTGTTTACCTGCCATTAGAGTCTAATTACTTTTATTCAATTGTAATTTTCGTTAAGCACAGAAATCTGGTCTGTATTTATGTCAACACGGGTCTCAATTCTGAAATTCTGTGTACTTTCTACAATCTTTAACTTTTGTGGCATTTCTGAGAATAGCAGGTCTTGATTTCCAACTCACGAGCCCAGTGAAGTGTGACAGTTTTCTGACAACAGTACCTCTTTTGTAGAGACTCTTCAGGAACTCTGTATATCCTCCAGAATGTGACAAGTACCACAAGCATCCATCAGCTATCCTGTAGACGGCCTGTCCACCAACAGCAGGATGCTCCACAGATATCCTACGTTGCATCTTTGGAGTGTGCCAATTTACATCTACAGGCATTTGTACTTCAGATAACTGACACTAGTGCCTGAGAGTTCAAGCACAACATGCAGATAAACTGCTGAAAATGGGATTAAATAGCTAACTCACTCCATCACAGTATAAGATAAGTGGATACACATTGTTAAGTCCTGGGTTAATTTAGATAAATGCAAGGTGCTGCATTTTGAGAAAGCAAATCTTAGCAGGACTCATACACTTTATGGTAATGTCCGAGTGAGTGTTGCTGAACAAAGAGACCTTGGAGTGCAGGTTCATAGCTTCTTGAAAGTGGAGTCGCAGGTGGAGGGGATAGTGAAGAAGGCGTTTTGTATGCTTTCCTTTATTGGTCAGAGTACTGAGTACAGGAGTTGGGAGGTCATGTTGCGGCTGTACAGGACATCAGTTTGGCCACTGTTGGAATATTGCGTGCAATTCTCGGCTCCTGCCTGCTGGAAAGATGTTGTGAAACTTGAAAGGGTTCAGAAAATATTTACAAGGATGTTGGCAGGGTTGGAGGATTTGAGCTATAAGGAGATGCTGAACAGGCTGGGGCTGTTTTCCCTGGAGAGTTGGAGGCTGAGGGGTGACCTTATAGAGGTTTACAAAATTATGAGGGGCATGAATAGGATAAATAGACAAAGTCTTTTCCCTGGGGTGGGGGAGTCCAGAACTAGAGGGCATAGGTTTAGGGTGGGGGGGGGAAAGATATAAAAGAGATGTAAGGGGCAACTTTTTCACCCAGAGGGTGGTATGTGTATGGAATGAGCTGCCAGAGGAAGTGGTGGAGGCTGGTACAATTGCAACATTTAAAAGTCATTTGAATGGGTATATGAAAGGAAGGGTTTGGAGGGATATGGGCCGGGTGCTGGCAGGTAGGACTAGATTGGGTTGGGGTATCTGGTCGGCATGGACTGAAGGGTCTGTTTCCATGCTGTACATCTCTATGACTCTATGACTGTGCTAGTGTGAGAAAACTGTCCAAGATTGTGCAAGAGTAAAGAATTCTTTGGGATTCAGGAGTCCGATTAATCACAGACCAGCGTTCCTTTCTGTTTCATCACAGTTCTGTTATAGAGTCATAGACTCATATGGCTGGGAAACAGACTCTTCGTTACAACCAGTCCACGCCAAACATAATCCCAAACTAAACTAGCCCCACCTGCCTGCTCCTGGCCCATATAGCTCCAAACATTCCCTATTTATGTACTTTCCTAACTGTCTTTTAAATATTGTAACTGTGCCCACATCCACCACTTCCTCAGGAAGTTCACACCACACATGAACTACCTTGTGTATAGTGAAATATGGGCTGGATTTTTACTTAGCAAACCAGTGTGGGACAGAGGTTTGGAAAAGCAGTGTAGACCCCCTCCCCCCACGCAGTGAAACTTTCACCAACCAGAAACCAGTCACAAATGAATGGATAGACTGTGGGTGATAGGATCAATTCAATCCAAACTGGACAACGGGGTCAGCACTGAAGGAAGGAAAGATCCATCAGATAAGAATATGATCCATCAGGTGTGAGAAAAAAATAGGCCCTTGGTAGAGGGGTTGAGGGGGAACCAGTCCCAAGGGAAGGAAGAAAGGGCGGCACGGTGACTCAGTGGTTAACACTGCTGCCTCACAACACCATGGTCCCAGGTTCGATTCCAGTCTTGGTGGAGTTTGCACATTCTCCCCGTGTCTGTGTGGGTTTCCTCTGGGTGCTCTGGTTTCCTCCCACAGTCCAAATATGTGCAGGTCAGGTGAATTGGCCATGCTAAATTGTCCGTAGTGTTAGGTGAATTAGTCAGAGGGAAATGAGTCTGGGTAGGCTACTCTTTGGAGGGCCGGTGTGGACTTGTTGGGCCAAAGGGTCTGTTTCCACATTGTAGGGAATCTAATCTAATCTAATCTAAGAAGGTGGAGGAAGGACAGGATAAGATTGGGAGGGATGGTTGACATTGCGCCATCCTCAAGCAGTTAGAAACCGCAAGGTCCTTCCGGGTTGGGGTTTGTGGGGAGTGAGGTGGGATTATGAGATACTTCAGTTGGGGGTGGCAGGAACAGGGATGAGAAGAGATATGCTGGCAGAGAAAGGAGGGAGTGGTTGAGATCTGGGTTTTGCTCAGAGTCCTTGTGTGTAGGGAATGGGATGGGGGAGAGGGGAAACCTGGCGCAGAGATCAGAGGGCCACTATGGAGGTGGGATAGGAAAAGAGAGCAGAGGTTGGAGGGGTTTCAGAAATTCAGAGATAGGTGGAATTGAAAACCTGTGGAGCTGATCGAAAACCTGACGCAGAAATTTGTTCTGAGGTCTCAGAATGGGATCAGTCGCATTGCCATGAGGATTGGTATTCTAATGCCCTTGCCCCATGAGTACCTATTGGAGGCCAGGTAATAAAGGGGTTCCTGATATTGGGGATTGCACTGGTAGCCATGCTGGATCCAACAGGTCAGTTAAAGGCACTTAGACCCTGATCCCAGCAAACCTCACTTGACTGGGACAATGGGTTTTCAGAAGCTCAGGAAAGGGATGTCCATAAATAAAGTGAAAAAGGCTGAATGGCAATGAGATTTGCATCTTTCTGGTTAATATCACAATCCGTCATGATGGAGTGGGTTCATTTGCCTTCTTACATTCCCAACCCAATTAAAGCTGGAGCTTGGAAGGTTGGAGATCTAACTTTTAAGAGATTGAATCCTCGCATGAACGAAGGCTGCCTTTTCCTTTGGTTATGACTCACCCCATAATGTCAGAAACTCCGACATTGGAACAAAATATTCACAACAAAAGACAATCACTTTTGAACTAGTGTTGGTTGGAATGCACAAGATACTTGCCATTTTTACTTAAGTCATTACAGTCACTACAATTCAGAATAAAATTCATTGTGAGTGAAGTGTTTGAGGTATTGTCTGAGTAATTCCTTGCAACATTACATTGCATCTTTAAGCCCTGAATAGAGTACACAGAAATTGGGTCAAGATTTTGACTTTCTTTATTCTGTTGGGATAACATTGTGAATTCATTACATATTGGCCCTAGTGGGGATGAAGCTTGAATATTTGAGTGGGATCCCACAATCCGCGTACAATTCAACAACTCAAAATGGAAACATGCTGTTCGCACAAACTGAATTTTCCTGTACTTCTATCTGATTGCTTTATCTCTGGTTTATTCTAAGATGGTAATTTATTTTTTAACAATGCATCTATTGTGAAGTTATCTCCTCAGTTCCCTTCCCAAATTTGTTTGTTACCAACACACATTGTCAAAATGTGAACAATCTCAACTTAGAGACTTCTCCTTGCCCAGTCAATGCTACATGTATCAGCTTACTAAATGTTGGCTTGAATTACTTTTAAGCATTCTCACCTCTGTCGTAATGAATTCAAACCAACTAAGGTCTGAGCACGTAATCTAGGCTGACCTAATGTACTGTGGGCGGAGTGCACAATTGTCAAAGCTGCTCCCTTTTAGCTGAAACATTGAACAAAGATGCCTACTTTGGCGAATATATATTTGAAAAAGTGCAGACTGTTCTAAAAGATTGTATGGCCTTGACCTCTTTCCTTTGGAGCAGAGAAGGTTGAGAGGTGACCTAATGAGGTCTTTCGAAATTATAAACAATTCGATAGGTAGATGCTGAAAAAATATCTCTGCTGGAGCAGTTTGGAAACCAACGAGTAACAAGACAAAAATAATGACTAATAAATCGAATACAGAAGAAAATTCCTTTCTCCAGAAAGTGACACAAATGCGGAACTTGCCACCATAGGAAGTGTTCAGGAAAATAGCATAGATGCATTGAAGGAAAACTGGTCAAATACATCCAAGAGTCAGGTTTGCAATATTAGGCTGATGGGTTTGAATGCAGTAGAGTGTGAAGAAACTGTCATCATGATTAGAACAGCACTGGAAAAGCACAGCAGGTCATGCAGCATCCGAGGAGCAGGAAAATCAACATTTTGGGCAGGAGTCCTTCCTGATGCATGACCTGGTGTGCATTTCCAATACCACTCTAATCTCCAGCATCTGCAGTCCTCACTTTCACGCTATCTTAACATAGAAGAAACTATGTTAATTATAAACCTTGGCAGTGTCCTGATGGACTCAATGGCGTGGTTGAGAGTCATATATCCAATATAATGTCTATGCAATTTCCCTGGTTTGCTAGCTAACATTTATCAGTTAAGCAAGATGTAAGGCATTTGTCCTTTTCCAAGTAACAATCCATGTATTGAATACTTCTGGTAAGATCTTTTGGAGTGTAAGCCATAGATATTTCGGAACAGAAGTTGTTGGAAGAACTAAGTAGTTCTGGCAGCATCTGTGGAGATAAAGCAGAGCTAACATTTTGACTCCAGTTTTGAAGAACCCAAAATGTTAATTCTGCTTTCATTCCACAGATGCTGCCAGACCTCTTGAGTTTCTCCAGCAATGTCGGTTTTTATTCCTGATTTCCAACATCTGCATTTCATTGGTTATTTGATAAATATTTGGATATTGTTGGTATCAATGACATGCCAGATATTTATTGCCCATTCTTAATTCCCTAAGGCATTAAGAGTCAAGTACATACAGTGGAGCATGTGTCATATGCAAACTGAAGAAGAAATGATGGTAGGTTCCCCTTCACAAAGGACATTAGCAAACCTATTAACAATTGAATACTGCTTTAGAATATTCTATTGTTCTTTTCTAGCTGGTTCCAGGTCTCAAATAATCAGACATTACTGAATTTAACATATCACAGGGAGATTTGAACTCACAAGCTCCATGTTGTCCAGTACTGTAATCATTAGACTTCCATTGAAATAACAGCAGGGGCAGAATTAGGGAGGATTTGGTTACATGAGTTGATTTCCTATATTGTCCTAGCAATGATTCTTAGGTTTTGAAGTTGGGTGCATATTTCAACCATCTATAGATGGTCTGGAATGTTATAGTTTCCTTTAAATGAGTGCAATCTATTATGTGTCATATTTAATATATTTGTGTCCTTGGGAATGTGGGGCAGCAGGGCTGCCTTGAAGTATTGAAGGTCCATTGAATTATGCAAACTAGTCATTGATAAAATGGACTCAATTCTGAACCATAAATGCTTTGGAGTCAGCGCAATTATACAGTAATTATACAATGCTGTGAATGTCCCTCCATCCCCTCCAGTGTTCTGTGAATTGTTCGGTCCACGGGCTTTTTTCTGGTTGGGATTAAAGTTTTCCGAGATGACATTTCAGCTCAACCATGAATCCCACCAGTTCCTACATATTTCCTGCAAATGCCCATGACCTGAATGCCGGAGGTGGGGGGGGGGGTTGGGGGGGGGGGGGGGGGGGGGGTTCATTTCCAGTTGTTTCACCCCATCAAGGGAAAAGGACCTGCACCTCCCCACCCTAAACCAAGACTCCTGCGAAACTAGATGAGAGGAGTAACGAAGTCTCCCTGGTGATTCCTGTAAAGGTCAATGTCCTGGAAGAGCTCACTGAGCAGCACAGTGAGCTCCCCAAGGAATAGTCAGGCACTTTCAGGCGAAAACAGACCCACCCAACCCAGCTTTCTACAGCACATCTTTGTACAGCCAGTTTCCAACTCTTTCACTTCATTGGCAACTTCTGTAGAGAGGGCTTAAATGGTAGAGAGTGTGAATATGAATATTAAAATCTGTCTGCTACTCTCATTGATGTGAGTGTTCAATTCTAATTTCAAACAAGCCCGACAGAGTAATATATTAGATTCAGTGCAATCACAATCTGAAAGGCAAGCTTAATGAATCTGTTTTGTGACATTCTCATTTCTTTTCAATATTATGCATTGATATTCTTTATATATAGATCACTGTACGTGCAGCTGGCTTGCCAGGTTAACACCTGATTGATGTCTGCTTAATAGATTGGAAAATGAAAGTTGGGCTTTGATGTACTTCGTGCCAGTTTGTGTAAAATTGTTATATCGAGTACAGAGAGGTATATCCAATGATGCACATGCAACACACCAGAGCTAGAATAACACTGGAATAGAGTGAGATTGTGTTGTTTTTGGGAGTCGGTTTAAATCGAGTCTGAACAGAATCCCTGAAAACCTCTTTCTAGCTCTCAGGGTCTGACATAGAGGTTGTTTGTAACCATCTCAGTTTTGTGGAATGTGAGTTTTTCCTTTTGCCCATATATTGCAAATTCAATTATTATTATTATGTCTCGCACTTAGCACAATTTTCTCATTCCATGATTCTCTGGACCCTCCCCATTAAACTTTCCACATGGATTTTCAGAGTGACAGCTCCAGTGTGGACCTTGTGGACCTCACAATTCTACTATACCAGCAAGTGACTAGCTACCGCAATTTGCAATCCATGCCAAACTACACAATTCTCCTTAAACCTCTTCATCTCTCTTTCCTTGATTAACATGCTCCTTAGAATTTCTCTCCTTTGGTCAACTGGACCAAATATTCTGTTTGATAACGTTTCCCTGAATCACCTTGGTATCTTCAAGGGTGCTACATGAATACAAGTTGATTTTGTTCTCGGTGTTGATGACACTAGCCAATCCCTCAACCCTGTCACTTTAAATATGAAGGAGAAAGTGAGGTCTGCAGATGCTGGAGATCAGAGCTGAAAATGTGTTGCTGGAAAAGCGCAGCAGGTCAGGCAGCATCCAGGGAACAGGAGAATCGACGTTTCGGGCATAAGCCCTTCTTCAGGACTTTAAATATGAAGGCCAGTGAGATCAATGCTCACATTTCCCCACGTTAGCAAGAGGGGTACTTGTGGTGCAGTGGTAGTTTCCCTTCCTCTATGTCAGGAGGCCTGGCTTCAAGTTCTACCTGCCCGAGAGGTGTGCCAGAACATATCTGAATCAGGTTAATTTTAAAATATCTACAACGCTGTGAGTGTCTCTCTATCCCCTCCAGTGTTCTGTAAATTGTTTGGTCCATGGGCATTTTTCTGGTTGGGATTAAATATCATGATGTTTGGGAATAAAATCTAACTGGCCCAATTCTTGGTTCTAATGAAGGGATTGGGTGTGGTGCGCACTGTAATTTCTGGGAGAGATTGTCTGATTTAGATCATACCCTCACCAACCTGTATCATTCTATCTCCATGGGCTCCTGGATAGGATTTAATTGTACCTTGAACCGATTTATAGACTGTGGGGGACACATTGTATGGATGAGGGGGCATAGTTTCAGTTCAAACTCTGGCAAGAAAATGTGCCCAGGTCATTTTGTACCTGAGGCCATAAATATTATCAGCCAAACCCTTGCTCCAACACAACACGCCTTCCCAGACCTGGCCCTTATTTCTGGAAAGGAGATTGACAGAGAGTAAATGATTTCTTTAAGGTTTTAATGTCAGCCACTGGTACCAGACAAGTGACAGGATCAACCGCTGATAACGTCCCACAGAAGGGAAGAGTGAGTTTAGGTGGCCAGATGTATAAACTCTCCCTCAGTGGGATGTGGCACAGTGTAAACAGGAATAACATATTAAAAACAGGCAGCTTACTCTTGTATACCTCTTCTGGTCGTGACCTGCTCTCTCTCTCACTGACTGGGAATCTGGCTATTGCTTCCTAGCCAGGAACCCAAGTGAGAATTATCATTGGGGCATGATGATATCAAGGGGGCTTGACTGACAGGCTTCAAGTTGTGTTCAGACTAGGCACTGTGCAACCTTCTGGGCTCAATATTGAGTTCAACACTTTTAAATTGTGAACCCATTCCTTCCCTTTCTTTTAGGCTTGCTTGTTACGTTTCTCTGTCAGCCTTTCTCTCCCCTCCCCTGACCCCAGTGGGACTGTGGGTTCTTTCTAGTCTGACAGTCAGACACACCACTGTTCTGCCATTCTCACATTCTGATTAATTAATTTTAACTATCAACATCCCTCAGCTCTACAACTGCACAAACCCCCCAACTGTTGCATAAATGCTGCCCCCTCCACACTTTACTTCAGCTCTGAAGAAGAGTCATCTAGACGCAAAATGTTAGCTTGCTCTCCCTGCATGGATGCTGCCTGACCCTCTGTGATCCTCAGCATTTTTTGTTTTCATTAAAAAAAAAGCCTCATCCCTTGTTTCAGGTAAGGTCCTTAAACCTGCTCAGGCAATCACTTCCAGGTAGTTCCAGGACAAAGAGACAACCAGGACAATACCTGCTGGGCAGGGACAGTTGAAAATTCCATCATAGTATCCATTGCAGTGACCTGCCCTACTTAATTATTCCTTAATTGTCTTATTGTTTGGGTGAAATACCATCATTAATTGGAACTGCTCAATAGACCTGGCAGTAAAAATAAATTAACAGAGAAAAAAATAGACCTGGCAGTATTAACTAATATCGGGCTGTAAGAATGTTGGCCTCAGACCTCCAATGATTGGCATATTCTAAATAGGTGGGGCTCTTGTGGAGTGGTGGTAGTGTCCCTATCTCTGAGCCAGGAGGCACAGGTGCAAGTCCTAACTGTTCCAGAGTTGTACTGTAACATTGCTGAGCAATTTGACTACAAATAGCAGGAATTATATCAACACATATCAGATATTCAGTGTGTAAGGACCCAATGCCAACATGTAGACTTGGGACTAAAATACCAATGGAACATGACTGTAACCCATCCCTTGCATGTCAGAAAGATCAGATAGATTTCATTTGAGATAAATCATGGGATTAGGTCATTTTGAAGCCAACTGTGGTTATTATGTTCATGTGAAGACTGTTTTGCTGTGGGATACTGGAAGGCGCTGTGAAGGAGAAGAGAACATACAAGTGGCCATCTGCTTCACACTCTGAAACAGAGTTTAAACACAGGAGAAACAAACCGGAAGAGATGATCCATTTCTGGAAGACTGATGTTTGTATCTTGAATTGATCAACATGGGATCAATCCTCTTTCTATCACCCCCTTCCAACTGGGGACAACCTAAATCTTCAATGCTGTCAGTTTAACAAATACTCGCTGAGCGTAAATACAAAACACAAACTCATACTTCATCCTTGAATTGTCACCTTTAAATAACCTACCCAATATTCTCAGAACGTATTGCAGATGCTAAACACCTGGTGGGCCAGATGCTGCGGTGTATTTTTTCCACCTATTGCAAATGTCATACTGATGATCAGTAATAGGGAAGCTATAATTGATGGTAGAAGTGACAGAAACTGCAGTCTGATTATCCCACAGAGCTGTACTGCCAAAAAGCACAATTTAGCGCCACCCAATGAGAGCAGAATTAATTTTGCCTAACTGCAATTCTCAGATCCAGTGCTGCTTTGATTGAAACTGGGATTTGTATCCTTGCTGTTCTTTTTAACCATTCACAGGTAGTCAGTCTCAGTACAGATTTCCCATGTGTTGGTCGCAGTGAAAACCCTCAAACCCACTGGATGGCAATTTTTTTTTTTACTAAAAAAGCTGGTAGTCACAAAAACAGAACGATTTAAATGACAACTGAGAGCCAGCTTGAAAGTGAACCAATCACAAATTTATAGCAAAATTCTGTGTGTTAGGATTGAGCCCTCCGCTACCACCTGATGAAGGAGCGACGCTCCGAAAGCTAGTGTGCTTCCAATTAAACCCGATGGACTATAACCTGGTGTTGTGTGATTTTTAACTTGGTTCCAATGTGAAAGTGAAGGTTTCACTGAGGGATGAGGCCTGGCCTAATTGAATAGAACAACATGCTCAAGGGATGGAATGCCCTCCTTCACTTCCTATGAGTTCCAACATTGAGGGCATAAGGGCCTGTACTGCGCTGCATTGTTCTATGTTCTATGAGTATGCAGTGGGAATAGATCTGATAACTGAAACTGTAGACTCAACCAATTCAGTTGTTTCTTGTTTAACCATCGTTTCAGCAGCAGGGATGTGTTCTGATGATCACAAAATATCCAGTGACATTTATGACAACTTAGATACTGAAGCAGTCCATGTCCATTTGCAACAAGATGTGGTCAAATGTCAGACCTGGACTAATAATTAACAAGTTAGCATTCACACCACAGAAGTGCCAGGCAATGGAATTCCTGTACACAAAATGCAGGACGAATCCCTCCACCCCATCAGTCCTCTCTCGATCATTAGTAAAATTTTGAAAGGTGTCATCAATGGTACTATCAAGCAGCACTCTTTCTCTATCATATGGTCAGAAGTGGAGATGTGTACCAATGATCGCACAATGTTCAGCATCATTTGCAACTCCTCAGATATTGAAACAGTCTGTTTCCAAATGTAGCAAGAACTGGACAATATCCAGGTTTGAGCTGACAAATGTCAAGTAACGTTCATGCCACGCAAGTGTCAGTAATGACCATCTCCAATAAGAGAAGCTAATCACTGGCCCTTGACATTCAATGATATTATAACAGTGGAATCCATCACTATCAACATCTTGGGTGTTAGTATTATCTAGAAATTAAATTGGATTAGCCATATAAATACTATGGCAACAAGAACAGGTCAGAGACTAGGAATACTGCAGAGAATAATTCACTTCCTGACTCCCTAAGCCTGTCTATTATCTATGATGTGGAAGGCAGGACAATGATGGAATGCTACCCATTTGCCTGCATGAGTGAAGAACAAACAACACTCAAGAACCTTCGCACTATCCAGGACAAAGGAGCCCACTTGATTAGCATCACATCCACAAGCATCCACTCCCTCCACCAACAACGCTCAGTAGCAGCAGTGTGTACTATCTACAAGATGCACTGCAGAAATTCACCAAAGATCCTTAGGCAGCACTTTCCAAACCCACAATCATTTCCATCTAAAAGGTCAAGGGCAGCACCACCAACTGCAAGTTCTCCTCCAAGCCACTCATCATCCTGACTCAGAAAAATATTGCTGCTCCTTCAGTTTTGCTGGGGTAGAATTCTGCCATTCCTTCCTTAAAGCCATTGTGGGTCAACCAATTGTATATGATGGACCAGATAGCTGCTATCTAGCAAATGCTCTAAGTTGGGGCTGTAAATTCAGGCAGAGTTTCTCTGAGGATTACTTTGACTTGTACTGTGAACATTTTTCAGTTCTATTCGACAGAGATGATGTTGTCAGAATCAAACATCCTACAGAATGATGTTGAGAATACTATTCTGAGGAGAGACAAGTTTGGGATCACCATCGCAAGTTCAGGAATGAGAGCTGTTGACCCAGAGGTCTAGAAATTGCCAGAAGGGGACTGAGTCACATATACAGTGGCTCCCCCTAGAGCCTCAGTTGGCATTGCTTCCAAGATGTATCTTTTTGATGGTGATGTCCAGTGGTCCTTGTGAACCCAGTTTGCCCTGAAAGCGATTGGCTCAATTTTGCACCTCACTTTTCTCACCTCAACCTACACCAACTCAAAGCTGCACAGACTTCCTGTCACCATGGTAACAGTGGCTAATGCTTCCATGTTTATCACCCACCAATGTCAATGATGGACTTAAGATGCGGCATTATCTGCCTGTTGGATTCATTCAGTAGAGGTCAAAGTTAAACACCAAGCAAAAAGTTATCATTTGAAAGCCATTGTCACCCAGAAGCTTAAAGGTCTGAAATGATTGTCGACATTTTCAGGATGCTGCCTATTTCAGTCATTATCATAGTAGCTGACATTTAAAGTCAAAAACGAATTCTCAAATGCAAAATGAAATTCTGAGAACACAAACATGGGAAATAGGAGCTGAAATAGGCCATTCAGCCCCTCTAGCCTGTTTCACCTTTCAATTAGATCACGGATGATCTTCCACCTCAACACCATTTTCTCACACTTTCCTCATATTCACTGATATCTTTAATGTCTCGCCAGAGGAGGGGAGGCAATAGCCTAGTGGTATTATCGCTGGACTCTCAACCCAGAGACCCAGGCAATATTCTGGGGTAACCGTATTCAAATCCTGCCATGGCAGATGGTTGGAATTTGAATTCAATAAGTATATCTGGAATCAAGAGTCTGTGATGATCAGGAATCCATTGTCGATTGCTAGAAAAAAAAAACCCATCTGGTTCATTTATTGTCCTTTAGAGAAGGAAACTGCCATCCTTACCTGGCCTGGCCTACACATGACTCCAGACCCACAGCCATGTAGTTGACTCTTAACTGCCCTCTAGAATGGGCAATAAATGCTGGTTATCCAGTGATGCCCTCATCCCATGAATGAGTTTTAAAAAAAGCCGGTGATTGGGATGGATGGTTACTGTTTTGGATGATAATATATTCTTTCATGGCAGTGCTGCCTTACCAGGCCACTCAAGAGACTGATATGACTCTTGCACAGATTCAGTCAGCCGCATTAATGCTTGTTGAATCTCCTCACGCAGGGTCATAGCTTAATTCAACTGAAAGAGTTGACTGAGATACGGAAAATCCATAACAGCCCAACTGATACTTCACATCGGTGTGATTGTAGGCCCAAGGAGGATTGTGGAGTGCAGCTAGGGAAATCACAGACTTCATAGAGGCAGTTAGAAAGGTTGGTGGGGAGGAGACTGGAAGGATCGGTGGGGGTACAGACCAGAAGAGTTTGGAGATTCAGTCATGGTAGGGAAGGTGAAGAGAATGGAGCCATAGAGTCATAGAGATGAACAGCATGGAAACAGACCATTCAGTCCAACTCATCCATGCCAACCAGATATCCTAACCTTATCTAGTCTCATTTGCCAGCACTTGGCCCATATCCCTCTAAACCCTTCCTATTCATATACCCATCCAAGTGCCTTTTAAATATTGTAATTGTATCAGCCTCCACCTTTGGCAGCTCATTCCATACATGCACCACCCTCTGTGTGAAGAGGTTGCTCCTTGGGTCCCTTTTCAATTTTTCCCCCCAAACCCTAAACCTATGCCCTCTAGTTCTGGATTCCCCCCACCCCAGGAAAAAGACCTTGTCTATTTACCCTATCCATGCCCCTCATGATTTTATAAACCTCTATAAGGTCACCCCTCAGCCTCTGACACTCCAGGGGATACAGCCCCAGCCTATTCAGACTTTCCCCATAGCTCAAACCCTTCAATCCTGCCAATATCCCTGTAAATCTTTTCAGAACCCTTTCAAATTTCACAATATCATAACAATGGTCTAACAAGTTAGTCGGAAAAACACTTAGCTCCTCAATCCCACAGTTGCTGCCTCCTTCTAACAGGTTTAAGGACCACTCTTTTGGTTGGACTGTAGTCTAAGAAATGGGGGACGATACTGCTTTAGACCCAACTCTAAACCCAATATTCCCATCCAATTCCAGTCATGCCTCCCCTGTCACACCACCCCCATTCCTGATTTGTTATCCTGAAAACCCCAACCCCACCACATCCAACTCCCTCATTCCTGGACTCCAGACCTACTCACCCACAATTTCCCTCATTAGCCCTTCACCTGCTCTGGACCTACTGCCCCACTTCAGACCCAATCTGCCTTCAACCCACTCCCTTTCCCAGGGCTTGACATTGCCATCCTGTCTAACCCATACTAAACACTGCAACACACACCTGGTCCTCCTTCCTACGTGGCACCCTGTCGCCCTATTCACCTGGCACCTTGTCACCTTGCTGCTTACCCACTTGGCATCGCACTCCTTAGCAACCCTCTCTCTACCCTTGTACACTTGGTATTTTATTCATTAGGCACCCTACTTCCTATTCACTTGCACATTATACCACCTGAGACCTTATCCCCAGCACCCTGGCACCATACCCAACTGGTATTCTACTCTTGGCACCTTATTCTTTGACATCCTATCCCCTACTCACTTGACATCTTGCCCAAATGGTACCCTACCTCCTATGTATTCTGCCTACCTGCCATCCTATCTACCTCATACCCAAACCCCTACCCACTCTGCCCTTTATACCTTGGCATCCTACCGCCCCACCACATACTTAATTGTCCCCCTAATCTGCCAGCAGCCTTACCTCACACTTCTGGTATGTACTTATTGCTTGCCGGCAAGTGTCAAAGCGACTGTCTGTGATTCTGGACTTTTGGAAATATCAGAACACAGTGGCTGATGGCTGTGAAAAGGCAGCATGCTTTGCCTTCCCGAGGAGAAAACTGTCAGAACGAAGATACAGCTCCACGTTTCTGAAGCCGCCCTGACCAGAAATGCGGAGCACTCTCCTTGCGTAACAATGAAAGGGGAGGAGAAGTCATTTGCACGGGTTTGCCACTGTTTGGAAAATCCAGCCCATTCTTTTAACCAGAATTAGACAGCGAAGCGATAGACAACAATTCAGCAGCTTAGTTAAATTATTGATGACTCCAGGATTGGAGGGGCTTGATTGCCAGTGCACTACCCCAGTGAGCCATGACACTGTATTATTCTTCTCGAGGCTGAGACAGCTCAACTGGTTAGAGCTAAGCTTAAAATTGTAGTTAAGCATGAGACATGCAGCCTTATAACAATATACAAGTCATCAATAGATAGCCTCTAGGAATGGACTAGTTACCAAGCAGAGTGGAGCTGGAAAAGCCCACCAGGTCAGGCAGCATCCAAGGAGCAGGAAAATCGATGTTTCGGGCAAAATCCCTTCATCAGCCCGAAACGTCGATTTTCCTGCTCCTCGGATGCTGCCTGACCTGCTGTGCTTTTCCAGCACCACTCTGATCTAAACTCTGGTTTCCAGCATCTGCAGTCCTCACTTTTGCCTAATTAGCAAGCATCTAATGTCCTCATCAGTTCGCCCAATTAACCCTCCTTTATGAAAATAACAGAAGGAGGTGGCAGATTAAGATTTTATTTTAACATTTCCACATGCCACTCCAATGAATTCCTTCTCCCCAGTTAGACTTGTCAAAATCATCGAGCCAAACATCTCTGATTGGCCTTGACTATAATTGCTCTCAATGCCATTGCTGTCTAAAGATTGTAATGGTGTGTCCCAGACTCTCCAAAACAATGATAAACAGTAAAAGTCCCCTTTGGCCAGACCAATGTGTGAACAGTTGTGGGGAGGCGAATAGATCATGCATCTCTCTATCCAAAAAGTATTTAATTCCCATGGGAGTAGTGACAAACCAGAGGGAAAAGAAACAGACTAATTTGGGGGGGAACAAAATATAGTAAATTATTTTCTATCCATGCAATAGAAACTGGTCTGATTGATAATGCTGGAACTGATCATTCTCATCTTTACATATTGACATTCTGGTAGCGACATCAAATGTTAAGTCTGTCTATTGTGCATTCATGTTTGTGAAAGGGTTCAGCATCGCCCAAGCCTGGTTTGTACAAACTGCCCAGGAGGTGGAAATAAGCAGGTACTAATCTGCAGTGACAGCTAAGAAGCTGGATGCATAGTGGTTGAAATGGCATGAAATATGAGTTTCATTCCTGTGGATATGGGCTCATTATCTGGTGTGAAAGAAATTGCGAACCTCCCATCTCATTTCTTTCCTTCATTGAAAATGCCTCTCCTGTTGGCACTTGTTTTATTGGTGCATTTCTATATTTATAACGTCATTAAGAAGGTTATTTATTCCTAGGTGATGGCACATTTTATAACATTCCTGATTGATTATACTGATGCCACTCTGCAATGATTTGCACTCGTGATGCTGCCCTGAGTCAGGAATCCTGACAGCCATCTTTGAGCTGCACAATGGCACAAGCTGTAGCATTTCTTGGATCAGGAGTCTCAGTAAAGGAAGTTTCCCAGCCCATTGAGCTTTCTCTGTTCTGTTCCACTTACCATCCCTGTGCAGATCTGCAAATGTCCAACTGTTCATTGGGGCTTATAAGGCGCTTTCAGACAGTTTGAATAAATAGGTTTAAGTTGAGGGAAATGGATGATAGAAATGTACCTTTTCTTTGGAATTCATGCCTATTGTTGCATTTTCACTGTTTCCTGTGGCCTTGTTGCTAGTGATGGCAGGTACACTGAACTGCAGAGAATTTAGTGCCATTCAAATGGATACCAAAGATTCTGTGGTATGACTGTAGAATGGGGAATGTAGACTATAAAGAGACCCCATTTATCCAGCCCTCAAAATCATCCTCTTCATGGCCCTCTCAGCCATGACATAGATGTTAGCTTGCTCTCTCTCTGTAGATGCTGTCTGACACACTGTGATCTCCAGCATTTGATGTCTTCAGTACAGATGCCAGCGTCTGCAGTCATTAGTTCCTCTGGCATGGATGTTGCCGGGAAAGGAGGGTGCCATCAGGGAAGGCTGGATAGGCGGGAACTTTTCTCACTGGAGCATAGGAGGCTGAGGGGTGACCTTACAGGAGTTTAGAAAAACATGAGGGTATAGATAATCTGAATGGCAAGTGTCTTTTCCCAAGATTTCAAGACAAGGGGATATGTTTTGAAATTGAAGGGGAGAAAGATTTTTAAAGAAAAGACATGAGGGGCAATTTTTTTACACATTGTGTGGCCCGTGTGTGGAATGAAGTGGTAGATGTGGGTACAGTTACAATGTTCGAAAAACATTTAGATAAGTACATAAATAAGTTTGGAAGGATATGGGACAAATGCAGGCAGGTGGGACTAGTTTGGGAACATGGTTGGCATGGGCTGGTTGGACTGAAGTGTCCATTTCCATGTTGTATGACTCTATATTATACTTGTATCAATAGTCAGTTTTTCATGCTACAAGTGTCTTACCTTCCAGTACCTTGGAACTGGGAGCAAGGAGTCATGCAGGTCGTACTTAATGTTTCGTAAATATACACAGCGAGATCCCTGCTGCATCAGACATTGATGAAGTTTCAAATGGTAACCATTACTTGAATAAAGTAAGAGATTATCAAGGACGTTTAGTGATAGGCAACAAATACCGGCCAAACCAGTGAAGCCCATTTCCCCTAAATGAATAAAACAAAACTTTGTTGAGCATTGAATTCTTTTCACGTTTGCTAGCTGCTAAAGATGGATTTTTCTTTAACTTTCGGCTTATAAGGTGGGATCGGTTTTTGAAGGGATTTTGTAAGGATTTTCTTATGCATTCTCCTGTAAAAGAAAGGTAAAGCAAACAATACCAAAGCACAGAAACTAAAGCACAGAAAGTAAAAACGTGATTACAGCTGCTGTTAGGTCAAAGATAAAATTGAGAATCATGCAGAAGGTGGAAGGTTTAAAGAGAAAGTAAAAATGCACTGGATAGGCAAAGAGGAAGATTGCAAAGAGACTGGTGACCAACGTGAAGGGGGATCTTAATGTTTCCTGAGTATATAACGAGTACAATGGTCAAATAAAAAGGATAGAGCAATCTAGGAACCAAAAAAGAATTCACTTATAAAGGCAGAGGCTCTGTTAAGTTATTAAATGAATACTTTGCATCTGTCTCTGACAAGGAAGAAAATGCGACCCAGGCTATGGTGAAAAATGAGGACGTTGAAACACTAGATTAGATTAGATTAGATTCCCTACAGTGCGGAAACAGGCCCTTTGGCCCAACAAGTCCACACCAACCCTCCGAAGAGTAAACCACCCAGACCCATTCCCCCACTCATGCACCTATCACCTTGGGCAATTTAGCGTGGCCAGTTCACCTGAATTGCACATCTTTGGACTGTGGGAGGAAACCGGAGCACCCGGAGGAAACCCACACAGACACAGGGAGAATGTGCAAACTCCACACAGACAGTTGCCCGAGGCTGGAATTGAACCTGGGTCCCTGGTGCTGCAAGGCAGCAGTGCTAGCCACTGAGCCACTGTATTTATGAAATTGGCAAGAGGAGATATTAAATAAACTGTCAGTATTTAAAGTTGATAAGGCACTGGAACCAAATTAGATGCATCCACTAAGGGAAATGAGATTGGAAACTGTGGAGGCACTGTCCATAATTGTTTAGTCTTACTTTTAGATTAGATTCCCTACAGTGTGGAAACAGGCCCTTCAGCCCAACCAGTCCACACCGACCCTCCAAAGAGTAACCCACCCAGACCCATTTCCCTCTGTCTAATGCACCTAATACTATGGGCAATCACCTGACCTGCACATCTTTGGACTGTGGGAGGAAACCGGAGCACCCGGAGGAAACCCACGCAGACACGGGGAGAATGTGCAAACTCCACACAGACAGTCACCCGAGGCTGGAATCAAAGCTGGGACGCTGGTGCTGTGAGGCAGCAGTGCTAACCACTGTGCCATCTTGCCGCCCAGCTAAGTTCAAAGGTACGGAAAATGCCACACATTACACTTATGTTTTAAAAAGATCATGCTAGGACAAAGTTAAAATCACCTGAGCGAATACAAAGAGGTAGCAGAAAGCATGGAACACTATGCAGGTATGTAAAGTTGAGGTTAAAATCAGATCAGTCATGACCTTAATGAATTTGTGTTCGGATGCTATCCTTGTTAATAAAACAAATCGAAACTATTCTTAAAATAATAATACTTCAAACATTACGTAATCAGCTTAAAATCTCGAGGACATCAGTGAGCATCAAAGAGGCTGAAGGCCGAGAACCCTAGGCTTGATAAATGAAATGGGGAAGATAGCAGCAATTGTTTTTTGCTGATCTTACAGGGATTGGTTCATTTAGAGCACTCTCCAATGCTAAAACACAAGCAATCAGGATGGTAGACTCCTGGCTTTGGAAGCAATGACGTGTGTTTTTGTTTGTCCCCATCCCTGCAGCAAATCCTACTTTCCAGCCACCTTGGTTATCGTTGTCATTGGATAAAGATCTTCCTCCTCCAGGACCATGTGGTAGTCTGGAGCACTGGCAACTCCACTTCAAATGATCCCATGGACAGTCTCACTGGGGAATGTCAAGGGGCTATGACCAAAAAGCAGGAGAAGGTCATCTCAAAGAACAGGGTCAACAGAGGACACAATATCTTCTGGAAAGGGAAGTCAGAAGAGCTTTGACATAAAAAAGTACCATTTTAGTGTAAAATAAAGGAACATCTCATGGTCATTTTGCTCACATTAACCTAGACACTGTCATCAGTCCATACGCCCGCCCCTAGAAACAACAGATGATGCCAAAGAGGAATTCTACTCCAACACTGATCAGTTGTTGTTTCGTGTTACAAAGGAAGGAAAGTTGGTTTTAAGAGAGTTAAGAGAGTCATAAACCTTTGGAAAAGTGAAATTAGCAGGAAATTCATGGAGAAAGCAATTGACAATGAAAGCAATTGACTCCTTCAACTGAAATGCCAAGTGCACACCTCGTTGTAAAATTATCTGATCGGAGGGACAATTGCAAGGTCTCATGGCAGCACTCATCAAGGACAGAGAAGCAGTTAGAAGGAACAGCCCGAGGATCACCTCAGCCAAGGCTCAGTCCATGCTGTGAACGCTCTGGACCATACTCCACCTCGTGGCCCTACCTCAGCACAATGTCAACTGACTGAGAGGGTGAAAAGGCCATTTGATAGCTGGAAACCAACAAAGCTTCTGGCGCAGACAGAATCCCTACTGAAATACAAACATTCAGTGGTAAATTACTCTTGGCTGGTGTACATCACCTCATCTCCCTCAACTGGAAGGAGATAGAATGCCAAGAGATCTTTCACACTCCTTCAAGGTGACAATCTTCAATTGCGTTAATGACAGGGGGTTTTCTCTGCTGTCGGCCAAATTCATTGGAAGCATCTTCCTCAATTATCTCCACTCAGCATCTGAAGTGATCCTGCTGGAGGTACAATGTGGACTCCATCCATCAAAAGTCACAGTGAACATAATCTGCACAACAAGCCAATTCCAGCAAAAGTGCAGAGGGCAGCTGTAACCTCTAAACATTCTCTGTTTATTGACCTCATAAAGGGCCTTGATTCTGTAAACCAGCTGGGAATATGTACCATCCTGCACAACTGGGGAAATTCATCGCTGTCCTCTATCTGCTGCACCACGGCGTACAAGCCATGAATCTCACCAACATTTCTAACTGGAGTGGAGCTTCACTAGAGGGTGAGTGGGAAACTGTTTAATCTGCATCACGTCCAGTCCTGAACCAAGACCAGCCCAGCCTCTGTCACCAAGCTTCAGTATGCAGACAACGCTTGCGCAGAAACACAGAGGCTGAACCCTAATAAGTCATTGATGCATGGCTGAAAGCATATGAAAGAAGAAACTGGGACACAAGACCATAAGATGTAGAAACAGAAGAAGGCTATTCAGTCTATCAGGGCTACTCTGTCATTCAATGAGATCATAGCTAATTTGGTCATACATCCTCTACAACTCTATCTACCACTATCTATGACTATCAAAATTCATGGTGAACTTTTGGACAATGTGGAACAATTCCCATACCTTGGGATCTTCCTCTCCATGAAGACAGACATCGATGATGAAACTCAAAAACTCCTCCACTGTGCCAGCACAGCCTTTGGCTGTTTGAGGAATAGTGTGCTTGATATCAAAGAGCTCAAGCCTAACCCTAAGCTCATGATCTGCAGGGTAGCAGTATTGTCTGCCCCTCTATATGTGTTGGAGAAATGGCCAGTGAACAGCAGAAACCTCCAAACCTTTGAGAAATATTACTAGCGATGCCTCTGCGAAATCCTGCAAATATACTGGCAGTATAGGTGCTCCAATATCAGAGCCCTCTCTCAGGTGAGCATGCTATTGAAGACAGTTTATGGGCAATCAGCTATGCCCAACACAAAACTTCCAAGACAAGCTCTTTATTCTGAATTCCACCATGACAAGCAGCTACCAGGAAGACAGAGGAAATACTTCAAACATGTCTTCAAAGTGTCCCTTCAAATATGTATTATTTGCCAGGAGAAACTCTAGCCCAAGACCAGCTAAACTGGAGAAACAGCAGCTGCAAAGATTTTTTTCCTGGCAACAGGCCCACACTGAGGTCAAGTGCAAACAGTGTGAGGATGCAAGGACACAAAAATCCCATTCTCCCACAAGGTGACACCATCTGCCCAGTATTGGACTATTTAGTCTTAACAAAATAACAAAGACTTAACAAAGACTTCATGTTGCAGCTATACAGGACATAGATTAGGCCACGATTGAAATATTGTGTCCAGTTCTGGTCTCCCACCTACAGGAAAGATGTTGTGAAAGTTGAAAGGGCTCAGAAAGGATTTACAAGGATATTGCCAGTGTTGGAGGATTTGAGCTATTGGGAGAGGCTGAATAAGTTGGGGCTGTTTATCCTGGAGTGTCCGAGGCTGAGAGGTGACCTTATAGAGGTTTATAAAATCATGAAGGGCATGGATATGGAAATGGGCAAGGTTTTTCCCCTGGGGTAGGGGAGTCCGGAACTAAAGGGCAAAGATTTAGGGTGAAAGGGGAAAAATTTAAAAGGGATCTCAGGAGCAACATTTTCATGCAGAGGGTGGTGAATGCATGGAATGAACTGCCAGAGGAAGTGGTGGAGGCTGGTACAATTACAACATTTAAAAGTCATCTGGATGGGTATATGAATAGGAAGGGTTTGGAGGGATATGTGCCGATTGCTGGCAGGTGGGACTAGATTGGGTTGGGATATCTGGTCTGCATGGACGAGTTGGACTGAAGGATCTGTTTCCATGCTATATATCTCTATGACTCTAAAGACCCAGATCAATGAAATGGAATCTTTGATCTGAGGGACTGCTTAGGATGAAGAAGAGAGGACTTAACCAGCATGTAATAGAGGCACCAGATTCGGTTTGAGGCTCATTGTAGCATCAGCTGAATTCTGGTCAGGTCCAACAAGCAAGCAGACAGCCTGAGGTTTAAGAATGTTTTACACAATGCTTCACATATTTACACCTGAGTTCTGTGAAACAAAAGCAGTGCCCTGTCCAATATTCCAAATAGATCTGTCGGGTAAAAGATGCATTATTATTCCCAACGCCTAGAGAAGTGAAAATTAAAAAAAACTGGAGATGGAGATGAATAGAGTGAAGTTATTCCTGAAAGAGCTTTTGCATTGCTTTAATCCCTCTGAGTGTAAAGGATTGTCACACATATTTGGACTGAGGTGTAAATGAATCTGAGACTCACCTTGTCCAACATGGAGACTCCATGAAAAGCTACAACCATTCTTGCAGTTTAGCTCATATACCATCTAAGATTCCACTGTCCTTTAGTTTCTCGACTTTTCCTCTTTCCTTTGCACTTTCTACCCTGCATTCAGAGATGCCGCAGTGAATGAGCTCATCAGGAAGCTCTCGTTTGTGCCTGCAACTCCTGGCTCTGACAATGGAGAGAATAAGCTGCTGCTCTCACTGATGTGAAAACTTCAGGATAATTAATTGGGAAAAATTAGAAATCAGGATCATTGTGGCCACAGAAAGCCAGCTGTTGCTGCTCAGAGGCACCATGGATCGGTCTTATTAATCGCTCTCAATGGCAGGTGGCTGAATAGTTTAGGTGGCACAAGCCACCTCCTTTCCATTTGACAGTGGTCCCTTGAATTTATAGCACAGAAGGCTTGCATTTGTTGCATTTGACAGGATTAATTTGTGCATAAAGAGAGGTGTAGTGCCTGAATAAATCCTTAACCCTGCTGAATCAATGAGAGATTAATTTTGTCGCCAGATGAAAGTTCTGCTCGTAATTTAAAAGGAAGGATTTATATCCGAAGATGTATTTTAAATGTAAAACTCCAGGAGCATGAACAGGCTTTCCCACAGCGCCAGTACAGTTTGGTGTGCACTTTCACTCCCCCCCCCTCCAAAGTGCCTGAGCACTTGCTCCTGTTCCTCTCAATACATCCCTATGAAAGCTGACCAGCTGTGGAAATAATATTGCAATAAGATGCTTCGCTGGTGAACCAGTGGGTAGCTGTGGAAGGTAATGAACCACAGGCTGTATGCCAGATAAGCTGATGTTAAAGTCCCAGACAAAGGAGGGGAAAATATTGCAACTTTTATTTATTTCCATATTACTTAATGACTATGCAGCTATTCTATACGTCAATTATCTGCTGAAATGCTTCGTCCACTCAATGAAGCCCTATTATCCTGTAGGTTACATGTATAATCATTGTAATATGTGCACTATTTAAACATGTCCGTATACTGATGTAATTAACTGCTGTTTAATTTCCACTTCTCACCCGACCAAATGTATATGCACAGATTTCTAATGTGAGTTACCATCCTTCTTACAGGAGCCTATTCACTGAGTATTGTTAGACTGTCAGAACTAGAGAGGTCTCTGGTTAGAACTTTAGCTGATATAACATCCTGAAATGTTTCATGCAAGTTTTACCTGATAAAATTTGTCACCAAGCCATGCCAAAAGGTATTCAGGCTGGCTTCAAGCTTGCTGCTGGAGGCTTTAAACATTGTTTTAAGGTAGGAGAGACAGGTACATTAGTAGGAAAGGAATCTCAATGCTTGAAGGCAGGGTCATCAATGATGGAGTGATGAAAATCAGGAGATACACAACTGGCCAGAATTGGTACTGAGAACCACATGAAGAGTAGCAATTGCAGCTGCGTTTGAGATTAGCTGATTCAGCTCAAACTGGGAATTGAACTCAGTCCATTTTTCACCCATCTGACTCAGTACCACGTTGGGAGCTGATCTGAACATTTTCTATTTCCACTTTTAACGTCATCGTTTTTCAACTGGAGGGTGCCATCTGAAGATGCTGCTGATAAGGACAGAGCTCAATGTCATTACCTTACCTACTGTACAGCCTCACGAACATTATCTTTTAGTGTGTTATTCTGCAAACTCATAGTATTATCGTTGACTTACCGAGCGAATGGGAAATGTGATTAATTGCCTGTGCAAAGCAATAAAAAATGAATGATGACCCAGGTGAGAGATGCTCCAATACTTATGATTGTGCAGCAACTGAAGTATCTGCTTCAGGGACTTTACCAGCACAGCCTTACTGATTCATATAGTTTGTTCTTGAAACTGTTATTGCCATCATATCCTGTCCTTTTTATTACTGTACTTTTTCTTATCAAGGTCATAAAACTCCCACAGTAACAGATTGAGAATCCCTGTTTGAATCGGTTTCCTGTGTGTGGTCTGTCAAAACTCCACATGAACAGCCATCATGAACCCCTTTAATTTTCATCCCAACTCCTCAGAATCGAGTGACCAATACTGTATAAAAGGGATGGAGGAAAATGAAAAATCTGGCTGCTGGTGTCCCTCGTGGTTGGCACAACATCGTGGGCTGAAGGGCCTGTTCTGTGCTGTACTGTTCTATGTTCTATGTTCTATGTTCTAATCCCCAGAGTCCCAGGTTTGATTCTGCGTCTGCGTGGAGTTGTACATTCTCCAATAGTCTGCGGGGGTTCCAGCTTCCACCTGCAGTCCAAAGATGTGTAGGTGAGGTGGACCGGCCGTGCTAAACAGTCCATAGTGTCCAGGGATGTGCAGTGGATTAGCTGTGGGAAATATGACATTGTTGCTGTGTTGCCATAGTCTGACCGGACAATAAGACTGCTTTCTCAATAGAAAGAGATGACTGGCGATGATTTAACTTGAGGGTCACCATACCTCAGGTGAGGCGAGATTTTGAGAAGGAGAGTCCTCATGGTAAGCTAAGTTGGTGATGGGAATTGAACCTACACTGTGTGGCACCACACTGCTTCATAAACCAACTGTCCAGCCAACTGAGCTAAACCTACCCTTCACTGTGGAATTATGAGGATAGGGTTGGGGCTAGATCTGGGTGGGATACACTTCAGAGGATTTGTGCAGACTTGAGGGGCTGAATAGCCTCCTTCTGCATGTAGGGATACTGTGATTTTTTTTTTATGTGTTTGTGTGGGAAATTGTATATATCTAAGCATTTGAGTGTGAGGTTTAATGCTGAGTTTATGTGATAATGTAAGCTTTGAGGAGAGATGGTCTCCTAGTGGTTTTATCATTGGACTGTTAATCCAGAGACCCAGGTAATGCTCTGGAGACTTGGGTCCAAATGCTGCCACTACAGATGGTAGAATGTGAATTCAATAAAAATCTGAAATTAAGAGTCTAATGATGGCCATAAATCCATTGTCTATTGTCAGAAAAACTCATCTGGTTCACTGATATCCTTTAGGAAAGGAAACTGTCATCCTGACCTGACCTGGCTCACCGTGTGACTCTTGATCAATACGTTTGACTCTGAACTGCCCTTTGGGATGGGCAGCAAATATTGATGATGCTGATGATGCCCTCCATCGCATGAACCAATATACACCAACTTATATACACTCTGTGTATATAAGAGTTTGTTATGTGTTGAGGTGTGTTATGGTTTGCTGTGTGTTTAAATATGAATTTAAGTTGATTAAACATGTGCTTAAACATGTATGTTTGGATAAGGATCGGTCTCCAAGTGCACATTTAGCATTGGGTTCATCAATAGTCTAACTCAACAATATTCTACTTAAATCATCCTGCTGTCACTCCATGGTTTACTGCAGACACATGTTAACATAAGATTACCTATATGCTGAAAATATCTTTCACATCAACAGTCACATGTTACTAAGATCTGAGAAGAGAGAAATGGAAGCATGATATGGTCATCAATGTTGATTTTAAATAAGATTTACTGGACCTCCCGACAATAGTTGGACAGTAATCATGCTCGCTCACAGACAATGAATAGACCGCAAAGCAGCATACTCACATTTGAGACACTCTCGTCTAAGAAAGCAGCCTCTAAAGTGAGGGTAAAAAAATAGGATTGAGGCAGGTTGTATACACCAAGGAAGTGCAAGAGTTCTCATTACTATAATACCCCAGTGACCGTTGCCCTCATTCTATTCCCTGCATCGAATCCTAGTTTGCAAATGACATTGGATGAGCACTCTGCAAGATGCACTGAAACACTAGTAATCTCACTACCACCATGCCCTTTGGAGCTTCCAACTGTTTGGTGCCAACCTGTGCCAGCTTAACCACAATTGTGAGCCTACAAGTTAAATTGACCCCTCCACAAACGCCTTTCATAGAACAGCCCTTTGAAAACTAAAAATTGGACAGCCATGAAGCTTTAGAATTCAAAAGCTTGAAAGGGTGAATTTTGTTTTAGTGGAGCTGTTCATATGAACGTGGGTGACAAGGCTATTGGGATAGGGTGGGGGTTTGAGGGCTAGGGGTAGTTTTCACAGACTGCAGTCATGATTCAGATATTTAAAAGCGATGTTGGATATAAATCTCCTTTAATTGCACATCTCAAATACTCATTTCAGAAGATGGACATTTGCTGATATGTTTTGACACATCAACCTGCACTCACGGACTTAACTCATTGAGTGCCACACTGAGCACTTCCCCACACAGATCAAAGAAGATGACCTTAAATTATAATTGATGTACACTGTGCAATGCCTGCAGAACTGGGATTAGTTAGGGAAGATCTGAAAGATGGCGCTCGAGGTTTAATTCATCAATGTACCTGTGTTACTCCATTTCCTGGTACAGTGCAGGTGTAAGCCAGCGTTAAAATTTAATCAGTTTGCAGATTCTCACTCCTTTACAGCCATCAGAAATCATTACCGCTAGGAATCAAACCACATTTCAGTCTTCTGTTAACTTTGACAGACTAACTGAACAGTGTGACTGTTTCATACTCTGCTGCACATAAAAGTGAGGTGTCTGTCAATGGACTTTAATGGTCTAAGTTGCACTTAAATCAACAGCGGTCAGAATATTGTTTCATTTTAAACAGGGAAAAGACAGCCAGTATAACAATGTGCCAGAGATTTTTAAATAATACTGCTGGTTAGCATCCTCTTCATGCATCTCTGGGGGTCAAAGGCTAAAACACCTTGTTCCTGTGGCTTATCTTCCACTGAGTCAGTCCCCAGTAGCTTCATCTCTTGACTGACAGATTCATATGACTGAAGGAGTTGAATGACAGAGCAGAATGATATGTGACCCATGAGGTGAGAGCATCACCGTGTGCAGGATTCAAGGATCAAAGTGGGTCAAACTAGCTTTTGCATAAACGTGGACAGGAAATTAGGACACAGCTGAGACAACACAGTCGCAAACTTGAAGTTGTTCAACATTATTAATGGAAGAGCCTGGGGTATGATCCTTTTTATTGGCAACATTGAGAACCCACTGATTTTGATGTGGTTTATTATTGTCACATGTACCTAAGTACAGTGAAAAGTTTTGTTTTGTGTGCAGTAAGCTGACAGGTCAAATGAAGAATTCAGAGGACACCCCTTCGCACAGAGTGGGGAGAATGTGGAACTCACAGCAAAGTGAAGCAGACGAAGCAGACAGCATGAGGGGAGGCATGATGCAAACAGGATGGAGAAAGCAATGGAGGGATAGTCAGGCAGAGAGACAAAAGAGAGGGAGCAGGTTTATATGGAATAGACAGTAGGGGGTGCCTGCAGGGATCAGTCCAGCTGAATAAACAAAAATTAATGCCACCCCTCACTTGAAGGCAAGGATCAGGAGGAAGGGTATGTGCTAGATAATCTGTCGCCTTCCAATTAAGTCCTAATTGGAAAAGCTCGTGGACGGTCTTCACACCCAAATTATAATTGAGGCACTTGGGTCAGCACATAATGCCCACTTAGATGCCTTTTCATGGCACTATTGGCAATAATCAGGAATGACCATGGGGACTTAGCATATGGGGAGTCTGAAAACTGGTGTGTTTGGTATAGAATCCTGAGGAACTCCTTTCCCAAAGGCTCTCAGTGCCTGATCGAAGGAGCTGGCATCAGGAAGGTGACAGAATGGGTGGGGAAGAAGCTGAATATCACCACAGCCCTTCCTTCCAACTCTGCTCTCCCATGAAGCCGACAACTACTCACCTCCATGACCACACTCGGCTGGGTTCTGGGTCCCTGAGGGATATGCACACTGCTGTGGGTGCAGTGTTGGCAGACATCACCACTCCTGGGAATGACTGGCAATGGTGGGCTGCTGGCCTCTGATTGTCTGGGAACATTCAGAGGGCAAAATTTTCACAGAGGAGGCTGACTGTTGGCCAATTATTATGGCTGATCTCCTCAGTGGCTGTGGATTAACGGTTCAATCTGGAGAGACTCAAATTAAGTGCTGTCCAAGTGGTAGATTTTATGTAATCCAAGATTCTACTTTTATATATTTTTGGTTGTGAGATTTTATTAGGCAATATATCCTTGCATTAGGAGGATATGACTGAAATATGGTGTGGCTTAACATCTTTATCGCATCAAAGAGAGGAACTCAATTTTGTCTGAAGCTCTTGAGATTGTTTTCTTTATTTCTACACAGCATTGACTGGCCATATTGGGTTTGAGGGCGAGCTGACCGATTTCATTCTCACACAACCCAGGCATTTCCATGGTAAACTGATGTTACAACTGATGAAAAATGTCTACAGGGATTAGCATTTTCTACACAAGAGTAACATCTGAAAAGGAGATGGTTGTTAAACAACTGTGTTATTGACATGACAGGCATTCTGATTAGTTAGTATTGCAGCCAAACGTGAGCATTGAAAACATTATTTTGTTTCCAAATCAGCATCAGAGCATCATCATACACCCATGTATAGTGCTCCACATGTCGAGTGGCTATTGTATACTCAACATCACCAACTTCATATATAGGAATTTGCAAAGTAATTAAACCACTGTGAGACTGAAAAATTTTAGATGTGAACCCCATCTACAGTTTTCTAATCAATACTTTTGTCTTGATTCATGTTTAATTTTTTTTTGGGATACACAAGCTGGCTGAATTGCTTCAGCCGATCATATTCACCCTCTGTAAACATGATGGCATCCAAAACTCTGCCCATCTTTTCACTCACACCAAGCCCTCTCAACTTGCACAGTTGATATGTTTCATGATTTTCTGTGGGCTGGTCCATAATTACTGGATTCTTGTTGAGTCAGATATCTTGAAGATTATTTATATCACTAACAATTATTCTGGCTGTGATAATCATAGACTTACACGCAGTGTCTGGATTCTTTATTTATTGATGTTGCTATGCATTACATATTGAGAGAGATTGACTGAAGGCGAGGCAGGTTCATTTACTGGAACATCACATGTCATGACATTGTGTGATAGTCTTAAATATCTGTATGGTGTGAAGCCAGTGCCACAATGCAACACCTCTTACCACCTTTCCTTTTTAAAGAACAGGAACCCTTTTCCTATAATCTGTACAAGGATAATAGATTGTCACAGTTAATAATTTATGGAATTGTCATGGAGTTGAAGGCATGTACTGTACCTTTAAGAGAGAGTGAATGTTGTTCTGCACTGAGATCTTACAAAAGCAGTCTCAGAGCGTACTGGAAAATTGAAAATATGTAATATTTGCTTATGAAATAGATATCTGAGCTTATTGCTGTTTTGACAACAATTCAAATTTAACCAATTGGTTTAAATTATGCCCAAAGATAATAAAACCCAATTGAATTTGAATTTATTGTTTTGCCAGCATTGCAACATTGAATCAGCGAGACAATCTGATGTTAGGGATATCAAAAAGGAAAGCATTTTGAAAATCGGACAGAGTAACTGACATCAAGACAGACCCAAGACATTAGGAAACACTCTCTATCAAAGGTACCTTGTCATATGAAAAAAGACGATCCATGGAGATCATCAGCTGGAAGAAGACAGACACCGAAGGCAGCTGTGTGGTTTTGAAATTAAGTTGATGTAATTTTAATAAGTGTTTTATTGGAGCAGTATATTTTTGTAGAGTTGGAGGCAGGTAATAAGCAGTTAAGTGAAAGCGGAGCTTAGAGTTGTGAAAAGTTGTTTAATGTTCAACTTTAGATTAGATTACTTACAGTGTGGAAACAGGCCCTTCAGCCCAACAAGTCCACACTGCCCCGCCGAAGCGCAACCCACCCATACCCCTAACACTACGGGCAATTTAGCATGGCCAATTCACCTGACCTGCACATCTTTGGACTGTGGGAGGAAACCGGAGCACCCGGAGGAAACCCACGCAGACACGGGGAGAACGTGCAAACTCCACACAGTCAGTCGCCTGAGGCGGGAATTGAACCCGGGTCTCTGGTGCTGTGAGGCAGCAGTGCTAACCACTGTGCCACCGTGCCACCTTTAGAGGTAAAAAATAAACTGATGTTATTTTCTTCAAATTGTGGAATATGGGGAGTTTTTTTGTCACTCATATTTTAACAGATTATGAGGTGAGGTGAGCTCTGGGCATTTGGTTTAATTAACAGAAGGGTTTACTGTCATGTCATAACAGAATGCAACATAATCAGATCTGGTCCTTTTACAGTTATCACAACTTGGCAGTATAGCTTCTCTCTGTTGTGTGCTGTCTGTCATCACAGCTAGATGGGTATCATTTCTCATATCTGTATTAGGTTGTCATCCTGTGGGAAGGTGGTTGATGATATGCAGTTTAGATATATTATCTATTTCATCTCAGGGCTTACCCATTAGTCATTATGATGTCATATGACCTAGAATGGACGCTACAATGACATAGAGCTGAATATAACTTTATTGGCTGAGTCCCAAGTTGTGTCAAGTTTTTTGGAGGGAATTCTGCCATGCTGCCCAATGAGTCTTCTTCTCATATCTTACCAAATTCTCCTCAGTAACAGCCTAATCTGCCCCTGTAACCTCTCATTCCAGTCCTATCATATCAAAACAAATCACCACTCAGTGCATATTCACCAAAAGACCAACATCCCTTGCCCTCACCCCATCTTCAAAAGGCTACTGGAGTCACAGATGTTCCCTGGCGTTCGGAAACTGCCCTGCTCAGTCAAGGACTGAGAAGATGTCAGAGAGTGGGAGGATGTTATTACAGTTCTCCAACAGGGACATGGAGGTCCTGGTTCAAGAGCTCATGGAAAGGAGAAGGAATCTCTTTCCAGAGAATCAGCAGAGGAGGCCACAAAACCAGACCTTGGAATCTTTGCTCAAGCTCACTATCCAGGTCAGTACCATCTCTGTCATCCAGAGGAATGGCTAGCAGTGTCGTAAGAAGGTCAATGACATTCCTCACTGTGCCAGAGCATCACTTTTTCTTTGGCCTCATTCACACTCTATGTCTGCCACCGCACCAGTTCCCACCAAGGCACATTGGCTGCCACTTGCAATCTGCTTGCCTCCTGCGAGAGCCAAATCCTGCACCCCACGCCCACACCCTGACCCGCTGACTCAATCACACATTAATGGCAACATTAACTTTAGAAAGTGTGGGAGCACAGTCTGGTAAGTACCTCACAGTAACAAGTCTGCAGCTGTTTCAGGAAGAACCACCCCAGGCCATTGGCACTCGTAGGACTGTCAGAGACCAGGCCCCTGCTCAGCTCCAGGCAGGAGACAACCTTGTAGTGTCACCAATCAAGGACTCTATCCACACTCTCAAAATTGCAAAGAACAATGCACTGTCCCAGTGTCATGATTTGTTTTTTTCCTGTTTGGTGACTTTTGCTTTATTTTCTGTTATTGCAACTTTATGAATCACTGTCTCGTGGAATTCACAGGCTTGAAACTATTTGTAGAATTCAAACCAGAAAAGAAGCAATAATTACAACATATGGCTTTTTTTTTTGCCATTTACGATGAAAGAGAAAGGCAGAATCAACCATCATCAAGATAGAAGTAAGGCTTCTTTAGAATAGAAAATTATTGTTTTTGCTTTTTCTCTTCTGTTACTTGTCATAGACTCATAGAGTCATAGAGCTGTACAGCATGGAAACAGACCCATTGGTCCAACTTGTCCATGCCCACCAGATATCCCAACACAATCTAATCCCACCTGTCAGAACCCAGCACTTATCCCTCCAAACCCTTCCTATTCATACACCATTCCAGATGCCTTTTAAATGCTGCAATTTTACTAGCCTCCACCACTTCCTCTGGCAGCTCATTCCATACACGTACCACCCTCTGGGTGAAAAAGTTGCCCCTTAGGTCTGTTTTATATCTTTCCCCTCTCACTCTAAACCTATGCCGTCTTGTTCTGCACTCCCCCACCTCAGGGAAAAGAACTTGTCTATTTACCCTATCCATGCCCCGCCTGATTTTATAAACCTCTACACGGTCACCCCTCAGCCTCCGATGTTCCAGGGAAAATAGACCTAGCCACTCAGCCTCTCCCTATCGCTCAAATCCTCCAACCCTGGCAACATCCTTGTAAATCTTTTCTGGACCCTTTTAAGTTTCACAACATCTTTCCGATAGGAAGAAGAGAATGTATCAGAATTACTTTCTTAGATCAGTCTGTTCTTCAACATCTTTATACTTCTAGTTTGTTTTTGCAATTAGAGCTATCTGGACCGTTTTAAACTGTTGTCTGTCTTCTTTTAAGAAAGAGACGGAGAAGTAGAGTATATACTTTACTTTGGCATAAGTTGTCGCCTTTTGTTGTGGTTGTAGTTGTATCTTTAGCTTTGTATTCAAACCAATTTATGAATGAATTTTAGCTGTAAAAACTTCCACACCATCATACTGCTGTCTCCTTTTCAGCCTTAAGCACCTATCTACTGCCACTAACTAGCAGTCATGGCTAGTTTTTAGAAACTACATACTTCCACCCTAATGCACTCTATGGTTTTTTACGTGTTAACACATGCAACATATGTCACAAAAGTTAGGTTCTTGTTGAGTCACCTATATTGAAGTTCATTTACAATAATTGTTAATATGGCTACAATATCACAGGTTTATGAACAGAGCCTGGGCTCTGTGCTGACTATTGTCACTGCTTATTGATTAAAAAAGTTGATGTCTCCACAGGTCTGTGCCACAAGACTGAAGGAAATGTTCTTCATACCAGAACATCACATATGAAAGTGGCATGTAACTGCCTTAAAGCTATAGGCCACTCTAGTCCGGAATCTAAGTCCCATAACTACTCAAACAATGTCATGATTTTAAAATTTTAGTCTTTGTTTTCAAATCTCTTCATTCTCTGTAATCTCCATTAGCTCCTACAACCCTCCCGGATCCTTTCTTTGTGCCCATTCTAACCTCTTCACCATTCCCGATTTTAATTGCTCTACAATTAGTGGTCATATCACAAAGCTCAGGAATTTCCTCCTTTTACCTCCCACTTTCTTTAACTCACTGGCCTTTTTTAAATAACTCCTTAAAACCCACCCTTGGGTAAGTTACCATCAGGAGCCTGTTAACCTTCACTCGACATTCCGCCATGTTTTACAGAAGTCAGATCTGGGTGACAAAGTGCAGCCCAAACCTGAGAGCTTGCAAAGACCCGAGCAGATCATCATGATCCACTGTGTCGAATGCCTCTTCCTGATCATCAGTCAAACTCCCTGGGAATCAACCTTTTGACCATCTGACCTAGTATTGCCATATAAACGTTGGTGTTATTATTTGGTTTATAAAGCTCCTATGAAGCACCTTGGGTTGTTTTATTTTGTTAATAAACACTACAAATATGTTATTCATTTTTTTATTGTAGAGATGATGGGGTTTAGATGGCAACGCTTGCAGGTTAATAGTGACTCTTAAAAAAATAAATTGATTGAATTAACATAAAGTAAATTTCACAGATAAAGAACCATTTAGTTCTCAATTGGTCACATAACTCAAAGCGAAGCATGTGTTCTGAAGATGGCTCACTGGACTCGAACCATCAACTCTGATTTGTCTCCATTGATGCTGCCAGACCTCCAGCAATTTCTGTATTTTGTTTTAAGCATTGTTCCTCCTTATTTCTCATGGTTTGCTCCAAAAAGCAACGCCTAATGTTAATGATGGTTTATCACAAACCCTCCTCTCCTATAGTCTTCCTTTTCAAACATTTTCCATTTTTTAATATTTTACAAGCAAGGTCAAACTTTGCAGCATGCCGGTTTTGAGACTCTTTTAACCAAGGTATGCTTTGTCTGCCCAGAATCAATCAAGTTGTGCTTTCAGTTTTCTCGAATACAGTATTGAAAAATCCTTAAAATAGGTTTCAGACTGGGACACTGAGATCTGGGTTTGAATCTGGCCCTCACTGAAATAATTGAAGCATTGTCTGCTGGCTGTAAGAATCTCAAACGAACTGGGCTCACGATAGATTCCGCACCACAGTGTCAAACTGTCTCCCATTAATCATGACTTGGTAATCTCACTTCTGGATGCAGCAGCAAGTCTGGAGTATTGTAGAATCCCCATGGAAGCAGGCCATTCGGCCCATCAAGTCCAAACTGACCCTCCCACCCAGACCAACCCCACAACCCTGCATTTCCCACGGTTGACCCACTTAGCCTGCACATCCCTGAACACTATCGGAAATTTAGCATTACCAATCCATCCAAACTGTACATCTTTGGACTGTGGGAGAAAACACTCACCCGAAGATGAAATCAAACCTGGGTCCTTGACGTTGTAAGGCAGCAATGCTAACCACTGAGCCACCATGTTGCCCTAAGTACATTTGCGCAGAGGAGGCTGAAGCATTCTATTGGGATAAAGCAGAGACAGCTTGTCATCTTACTGCACTGCGTTTGATATGGAGGTGCTTTGTACTGATAACGGGTGGTCAAAAGGATAAGCATTCCAACCCTAAAAATCACATGAATCAAGTTTACAAGATCAACATTGTATTCGCTCAAAAATAAGAAAGACTGTTCAAAAAAATTATTCTGGATCAATTGTCACCAATCTTACAGTCCACTGACATTAAATCATTTTTCATTTCACTTACTTTTACATGTTTTTCAATATTGAAGTTGCCGCTATTAAATCTATTTCCTGAGTTCCACCAGTAAATTCATGTCTCTCACCCGCATTGATAGATTGGTGAAAAACAATTCTGACCTGAAAAATATTCTGACAGGATCCTATGGTGGATGTGTGCCCAACGGCATAATTGTGCACTTTGCATGATGATATATGTACACAAGCTGCATAACACATTGCCTCCTGGGCAATCAAACTGTGCTTTCAATGTCAAGAGGCAATGAATGTCTATGTGATTTTATGAGCAAAGGGCTCAATTTGGAAAGTGAAATCTCCATTTCTGAATTGCCCATGGCCTTCATACTTATTTTTACTAATAGAATCAACAAGATGGACCATTTTATAGAAATGACTCCTTTGCTTTGTTTCAGTTACATTATCAACATGTGAGATTTCCAACTTCTCCTCATAGACATGAAGTCCCGTGAAGAGTTCATAGGTAACAGAGCAATATCGGTCTGAAAACTGACTGAATGACAGGGCAATGCAGTACAAGGATGCTGTGAGCTTCCAGATAGATTCGGAGTCAGTGAATGCTTTGACAACAAGCAAAGAGACTGAAGTTGCAGCCTGGTCCAGTCCATGACTTCAGTGTATGTCCCTGAGTGGAAGTGTTCTTACTACAGCATTACAATGAGAGTTGCTGGTGGAGCTGGGTGTGCAGCACTGAAGTGCAGGAGCATCTTGTAAGTGGATCAGAGATGTGCCATGCCCTTAGAGGCTGATACATATCAAATGCAATATCTGTGGGAAGTGAGGGGTGGGTGGTTGGCGCCCAGTGAGTTTGCCCTGATATGTTGATGCCCAATATCCAACATGAAGATCATTCTGGAGTTGAATTCAGCTTCCATGTCAGGTTTTCTCAACATCTAGATTTGGCAAGTTTGGTAAGACAGAAAGCTGAATATAAATCAAATGACTCAGGCCACTGACAATGTAGTTAACAAGCAATTACTGTAACTTGAAACTCACTGTTACCTGGTGAGAAACTTGCCACTCCATTTGGGAAATGCATAAAAGATGGTGCAAGACACTTCCAATGTCAAGATTGGCCTTCTGGGACTTCTCATCTAATTCTGTGACAATTCTCACCATAGTCCACGCTGCTCAGAGCCCTGATAAATTATGCTCTATGTGTGGGAGTCTTGTTCCACTTGGAATCAGTAATTTTATATGAATACTAATAAGGAGGATAGGTGGCAATGCATCAACCCAAGACATCACAGATAGTACAGCAAACAGCACTGGAATCTGTACAATTATTGCACTTAGCAACAATATTCAGGATAACAGCAATGAATCATTTGATAATTTTAACTAAAATAATACTAGCAAACTTCAAGTATCTCTACTTATTTCTGACAAATACCATAACAATTAAGAGATAAATGGTGTACTCAGCATATTTTTCATGAAGTCATGCTGACATTTGATACCCCACACTGTGGACAGACACGAGGATACATTAATATTCATAACAAAACGCATTTAGATGCCTTTCCATAAACTATCCACAGTGTTTAAAATTGACAACCTTACATACACTGACAGCCCACAGCAAGTAGACACAATTGTTTCTCATTCACCCTACTAAACCCTTGTTTAATTTTTAAAGTGTCTCACCTTAGCTTCCCTTGGTCATGTAGCATCTCAAATAACTCCACATGTGAGATTATTGCCTTCTTCACATCACCCACTGTATTTTACCCAATCCATTAAACAAACATTTTTCAGTTTAATATATACACTATTTGTTACATCAAATGGAGGGAGGGGTTTCATTAAGAGTGTTTCACATGCCAAGAAATTCTCAGGTTAAAAGATTAATCACTGCCTCAGATTCCATGTGGGATGCACAAGGCATGTACGCAACCTGGAATGGGTAGATGAAGTTAATTAGCACTCTTGAAGCAGCTTGAACTGGGACCTATCTAATGAAAGCTTAAATGTAGATTTGTGTGCTGTTGACCTTGAGTGGCTACCTTTAACTAGACCTTGAGACAAAGACTGGAAGGGAAAGAAGTGAAAGAAAGCTGCTCCTAAAGTTTATCCTTGTGATTAAGCACTGGAAGAAACAAGAAGTTCTTAAAGCACAGTGGCCTTTTTGATATGTTGCAATGACATTTTCACCATCTGCACTCACTCCAATGATTATTTTATAATCACCTGAAATGGCTGAAGGGGTCACCTTCATTGGTCATGCTGTGGAATTCCTTTGTGAACGAGAGGATTTTCAAAAAGGACAAGGCAAAGCTTTTGCAACCCTGGAGTTTGATGGTGTTCAACCACAGAACATTACAAGGATTAAGGAAAGCTAAGTACTTCGATCATTTCAGAACTGGGAACTGAAAACTGTGTCACGACATTTAGTTTAGCAGTGCAGTTTAGTGGGGCAGCATGGTGGCTCAGTGGTTAGCACTGCTGCCTCACAGCACCAGGGACCCAGGAGTGATTCCAGCCTCGGGCGACTGTCTGTGTGAAATTTGCACGTTCTCGCCGTGTCTACACGGGTTTCCTCCAGGTGCTCTGGTTTCCTCCCACAGTCCAAAGATGTGCAGGTCAGGTGAATTGGCCATGCTAAATTCCCCACAGTGTTAGGTGCATTAGTCAGAGGGAAATGGGTCTGAGTGGGTTACTCTTTGGAGGGTCAGTGTTGGCTTGTGGAGCCAAAAGGCCTGTTTCCTTTCTGTAGGGAATCTAATCTAATCAAACCTCAGAGTGCAGGTATGGAGCAGCAAATAAATTGCATGTATTTACATAGCTCCTTTAACATCCTCCAGCTGTTCCAAAGGAATTCAGAATGAATGAAAGACATTGATATTTTAAGTTATCATCTTTAATTCCAGAATGACCTGTATATGGTGAACTCATATTAAAATCAGCCTACATGAACGCCTATGCTTCTTTGAAAGAATGTCAATGCTTTTTGCTGCTAAGGTGTATTCATGAATTGTGCTATTTCTGTTGACTGCAGTCCACATTTTTATCCTTTCATGGATTTTTTTTCAATAAAATCCCTGGCCACCAGTTGTCTTTGAAGCTGCTCTATCATGCAAGATTGTTCCTGCTCTGCATCTGCTGCTTCCCCATCTTATCCTTAAGTAATATCAACTCTCCATCGCTTTCAGTCGTTCCTGTCAACACTCTAGTTACAAGCAAATATTGATTATATTGACCACAGTTCTCAACTACAGTATTTCCATTCTTCTCTTTTTCAAGCCCTGATAACATGTGAGTGTTGGAGGGACACTGTCATATACGGTGCAGCACGGTGGCTCAGTGGTTAGCACTGCTGCCTCACAGCACCAGGGACCTGGGTTTAATTCCTGCCTCGGGTGACTGTCTGTGTGGAGTTTGCACAATCTCCCCGTGTCTGTGTGGGTTTCCTCTGCGTGCTCCGGTTTCCTCCCACAGTCCATAGATGTGCAGGTTAGGTGAATTGGCCGTGCTAAATTGCCCAAAGTGTCAGGTGCATTAGTCAGGGAAAAATATAGGGTAGGGGAATGGGTCTGGGTGGGTTACTCTTCGGAGGGTTGGTGTGAACTTGTTGGGCTGAAGGGCCTGTTTCCATACTGTAGGGATTCTAATACTTCAAAAAGATTCTAATTCTATATCATAAACATTAATATATCTCCCATTAAGCTACATGTGATCTGATTGTCATGGGGAATAAGGCCAGAGCTGAAGTATATGGAAAATCAAGTGACAGGTTCCATAAAAAGGAGGAGTAGCTATTTTGTTTTACTAGATGCAGCAACACAGAGGGAAGGCAAGAGAATTCGCTGATGCTGCTGTGAAAAAGCAGGAGGAAATGTTACATTTTGTTTTATTCGCAAAGCAAGATGATAGCAAGAGCTGGTTCTCTGTTCAAACAGACTGTGTATGTAAAAAAAGAATTAAGTAACAAGCAGTCACTGTGTGGACTTTATTGCTGGAAAAAGAAGGGACATTGGAAAATTCCCAAGCATCAGGAATGGGGGGTTGGTCAGAAGGGGAGGACAGAGACTGACTGGTGGGAAATCAGGAAGAGGTTTAGAGTTTAATCTTCCTGGCTACATACTGGCATGGCATAAAGTTAAAATGTGTAATAAAGTATTTTGGTTACATTACCCAGTTGATGGGGGAGGTACTTTTTCCTTTGTTTGGAGTTATCTGTTAAGAAATGGTTCATTTAATTGATGTGAGTTTATTACACTAAATGTCTTAAATATTACTGTTTTCTTTCCATTGGTCACTGGGAATTTCATCTCTTTTTTTTGCAAAGAAACAATATTACTGGTTTCTACAGAGACCATGATGACAATCAACACATTACTTTTGAAATATGGTCTTCATTATTTAGTCAACATTAAAGCCAATTTGCACACAACCACAAGATGTGTTTTGTTAATACTGCTTTGGGCCAGGGCGTTGGAACAACTTTCTGCTTTTCGTCAAAGAAACAGCAAAGGATATATAATGTCTCTCGGAATAAGAAATTACAGGACTTAGTTTAACAGCTCATCATTTATCAGCTCTTCCAAATGGTCAGGCTTTTGACAATGTAGCAATCTGTCTTCACAGTGCTAAAACATCAGCCTAGATTACGTGCTTAAGTGGAGTTTGAATTCCTGACTTAGGATGTTTAATGTTTGTTAAACTTAGGAAGAAAAGACATTTAGATTGGCAAATTATTAAGTTGCTGGATGGAAAGCTGTAAATGAATTCTGAGCTGACAATACATGGCACTACCAAACACTACCAACTACTGAAGGAGACCAGGGTTCTTTGATGTGATACTTTTCCACAAAGAGATAATGTTTGGATATACACTGGAAGCTCATTGAATACAAACCCTAAATGTAGCCTGTTGTGTAATCTTGAGTGTTGAATATGACTACACTGTCAATAAGCAAAACCCAGTCATCAAAGTATCGGTCAGACTTTCCTATCCTCTGCCCTCCCTACTGGAGGGCTTGGTGGCACTAGAACAATAAATGAAGGCATTTGATCCTTTCTGCCTCAGTCCCAATTAAATCTGTTGTGGGAAGGCCTTTAGATCACCTATCCTCTGTGCTGCCAAATTGAAGCCCTTAAGTGACCAAAGAATGCCCAATTTAGCTCATGTTGTGATCAAGACTATGGTAGATGGGAAGCTTGCCATACAGGAAGTATAACAAGCAAACCCAAGAGGGGTCTCTTTCAGATTCCTGGGGACTTCATTATTCAAAAGTACTCAATGCCTGAATGAAGGACATGACATTGGAAGGGGAAGGGGCGGGCGGGGCATGAAGTAGAAACCTACTTATAGCCACCATCCCGCCCTTGATCCTGACACCCCTGTTGCTCTTCCCCTCAGCTTCGGAACCCTCTTTCCATCAATCAACTGCACTCAACGATTGATAATCCTGGACCTTGGATCAGTGCCATACTAGCTGCAGCCACTGCACTCCCAGTGGTGCTGTTGTTCAGCACAGAGGAACCTCAATTATCCAAATATCAATTATCCAAATATCGGATTATCCAAAGGATCTTAAGGTCCCAATAGAAACATTACATCAAAGATGTGTTTCCAACACTGATCGTGTGTTTTGTTTACAATGATTAAAAATGAACCCGACATTTTGAAATGCTGCCAAGAACAGTCCTGGACATCGATGGTAGCCCAGGCAGTGTCTCCAAATGACTGACAGCCTGCCCTTTCTCTCTCTCTCTCTCTCTCTCTCCCTCTCCCCACACTTTCCCTGGGGATCTACACAGGGGTGTACCCTAAACCCCTCTTCCCCATGTAATCTCTCCAACATTGTCCTGCACAGAGCAAAAGTGGAAGCTGTCACAAAGTTCTAGTAAAAAGTCGTGTGTGTGTGTGTATGTGTGTGCGTGTGCACTACTTTGAGACTCAACACTCCCCCCCTCCCCCTCCCCCCAACCATGACAGCAGCAGTCTTGCTGTTGGTGTCCAGTCCTGCTGCCCTGGAGGTCGAAGGGGGGAGAGGGGGGAACTGCGCGGGAAGGGGGGGGCTGATAGGGGGGGGGGAAGGTGGGGCTAATTGGGGGGATGGGGGCCCACTGGGAGTTGAAGGTTGAGGTGGCCAGGTCGGACGAGAGGCAGTGGTGCTGACGGGGTTGGGGCAAACAGTGTGTGGGGGCAGACAGGGGGGCGGGGTTGGATGGTTGGGGGGCAGATGAGGGCGGGGTGGGGGAGTGTGGGGAGGGTGGACGGGGGCAATGGTGGGGGAGCGGATGGGGGCTGGGTTGGACGGGGCTGGGGGTTTGACGGGGGGTCAGGGGTGGGGGCAGATGGGGGGGGTTCGGGGACAGAGTGGGAGCAGACAGGGGTCGGCAGCTCGAGCGCGGAGTTCTGCTGCCTGGTCCCCTAAACGGGGAGATGAGCAAATGCTCACTGTGTCATCCCATTGAACTGATTGGGGGGTTGGGGGGGGGCGTGGCTCTTGAGCTATGGTGCAGGTCCCTTACACACAAGTGTGCTCAGAAGCAAACCCTGAGACAGAGAGAGGGAACAAGCCAGGCAGAGCGAGGAGAAAGGAAACTTCAGAAAACTCCGAGCATCAGAGAAGAAGCATTAAATCAATTAACTGAATAATCAATTATCCAAATGAAATACGGCCCACCCATCTTGTTCGGATAATCGAGGTTCCTCTGCACAGCTGTCAGGCTGAGATTGGTTGGTGGGTCTTCTGACTCCACGGTCTTTGATGATGAATGATGAATGATGAATGATATTATTGTCGTTGTATTTCACAGTAAGAATGCAATAAAGTACAGTGAAAAGCTTTCATTTGTGGCCATGTTTTGGTGCCATTTTGAATAATTTAAGCACTAGGCAGAATAAAGATACAGCTGAAAAAGTCTCCAAGCATCTGCAGTCCTCATTTTCTCCTCCATCAGTCTGGAGCCAGCTTATCACCACGAATAATGCCTACACTATCATCTCTCTTCCACTGTTTTGCCACCATCCACACCAGTTCCAACCAACCTCCAAGATGCTGACGCTCACTTCTGGGCCCACCTCAATGTCACTTTGATACACCCCACCACCGCTTCATGGGGAAAGGCCCACACTGTGATGTGTCCTGCTTGAGCTGCAAATGAATTTGAGGGCCTTTCCAGAAAGATACGCATGGAGCTCCAAATGGCTATCCAGTTGACAGCCTGGACTCTCATATCCCCATAACATTTGGGGATATACTTAGGTTACATATCACAATATTACACTTACAACGATTTAAACTAAATGAATTAAAATTGAATTATCAGGTTACCTCCACATATGTACCCTCTGGTTAACTTTGTGATGGTGGTATTTGATTCCAAATGGGATTAGAGAACGTTACATTCTCATGATTCTCTCTCTGCAACTCAGATTTTTAAGTAGGAGTTAAATTATACTTCAGCTCAGTGTTTTCCTGTGGCCCTGCTGTGCAGAAGCCTGGCTTGCTTAAGAGTTCGTGACTCTGGATAGGAGGATGTGGGTCATTCAAATCTCCCAAATAAAACGAGACACCAACACATTTGTAATGAAGGGCTCAGGTCTGAGACACCAACTCTCCTGCTCCTCGGATGCTGCCTGACCGGCTGTGCTTTCCCAGCGCCACACTTTTCGACTCTGATCTCCAGCATCTACAGTCCTCACTTTCTCCGAGACACCCACATATCTTATTGGTAAAAAGGGAGATGGCTTGATGCATGCTCTTTAATGAACATAAATCATATTGAAAGTTTCAATATAAAAAAAACATCACATTTGTCTGAGATATATTGCTACTATTCCGTACCATGTTAGAACGAGAGTTGGAGAAATCATGGGGCTGAGACACTTGGCTGTCATCAATAGTGATGAATTCCACTTCTTTTATATTCAGTGGGATTAGGATCAGGGAGATGATGGCCTAGTGGTATCATCACTGGACTATGAATGCAGAGACCCAGCTAATGTTCTGGGGACACAGGTTTGTATCCCACCATGGCAAATGGTGGAAATTGAATACACTAAAAAATTGGTATTAACAGCATGAAACCATTACTAATTGTTGGAAAAATCCATCTGGGTCACTAATGTCTTTGAGGGAAGTCATTCTGCCATCCTTACCGTGTCTGGCCTACTTGTGACTCTCAACCCACATCAATGTGGTTGACTCTGGGTAATTAGGTAAGGGCAATAAATGCTGGTTTGGCCAGTGATGCCCACATCCCATTAATTAATTAAAAGGTAATCAGGTATTGACGTATTACTCCACCAGTTTCCCTTTGACAACCACATACTCTTTCTATCAGGCCTCCATGGCCTGCAAGAGATTGCCATTTCAAATGAATAGTGCTTGCATTTATTTAATGCAGCACTTCATTGTAGTTTTGACAATGCTCTGAACTTTAAAATTTACTCTACTGCACATAGAAATTATTCAGAAAAGAAGGGTGAAAGGCATGCCATATCGTGGTTGACAAAGTCTCTCAGTGCACTATTTGAAATGCTATATGTGATGCAACTCTCCAACACCTGTACAGATCGATAACTGGTCTTCTCATGGGTAGAGCAGCACTAATGATTTGCACTTAACAAGCAATAACATATCAGAACCATCTTCTGCTCCACTGCAGTTACTTACACTCATTAATGTTGCATGAACATATATTGGCCATACTAGACTCTTAATTTAAGTAACATGGTTTTAATGTCAGAAATACTTCAGTGAAAGAACAGAAACAAGTAAGATAACATGCCACAGGCAAAGCTTTTGGTATTTTTTTCTGAAATATAGGGCAGTATCTCATACAGATTTTAAGTGCACAATCCAATCCAATCAGTAAAATATGCTGGGATATAGAAGTAGTTGCCGTGGTAATCGTCTTAGATCCTTGGTCTATTTGAAATAGGAAGGCAGAGACTGGAATACTGTGAGAATTATTTTTGTTCCATTTGATCAAGACTTTGAATAAACTGTTAATACATTTCCCCTAGCTAAGGTCAAACCTGCAGGGATAGGGTGGGAAGGTGTGGGGGGGGGGGGGGTGGGGGGAGGGGGATAGCGAGGAGCTGCGCATCTTAAAGAGCATTACAATTTCAACTGAAGGTTATAAAACAATAGGTACATTTTAGAGAGACAGTTTCAAATGGGACCGGGAGAGAATTGAAAACAGGATGTCACAGAGAAAGTGTTGGGATGACTAATTCTAATTTACACTGGATTCAGAAATTCTGTGTAACTGAGTCAAATTTTCAGATGCTATCAAATTCCATGTGGTCGCAGAATTAAAGAAAAGTAGCTTTAGAGTTGCAGAATTTGTTCAAAACATACATATGGTCGGGACAAAATGTTAGACAAAAGGTGATGCAAGGAGAAAGTGAGGACTGTGATGACGGCAGATGCTGGAGACCAGAGTTGAAAAATGTGGTGCTGGAAAAACACAGCAGGCCAGGCAGCATCCGAGGAGCAGGAGAATCGACGTTTCGGGCATAAGCCCTTCTTCAGGAAAGGTGATTCAAGTGTGCATCACTTCACGTAGAAAAAAAAAACTGAACATTGGACAAACTGCTTGGATGGTATTAAAATATCTAATAAGAAAAATGAAAATGAATTCAGGGAATCCTGGGAAGGCATAATGCTCAACACGCCCATCTCTAACAGAGAGCAGCAGTTAACAAAACCAAATAGATGTCAAACAAGTGTAGAGAAGAATGCAAGACAGAGGTAGAAATGGATTACATTGTGAATTTAGTTGGATCACACCTTGAACGTTGTGTCCAGTTCCGAACAATGCAATCTAAGGGAGACATTGGGCCATTGGCATCGCAGGGAACCCAAAGGCTAATTTGCTGTGCTAGGGGTCTGATGTATGAGGTGATGAGGGCATTTCAACCCGTAGAAGGGACATCTGAAGAGGGGAGCTTTTAAAGTGATATAGCAGGTGGATGAAGGAATGGAAAGGCAAAGTTAAGTTTCAAGCATAGTGTAATAGGCCACAAGTTCAAATGAAAAGAAAAATTAACCTTTATCTTAGAAGGTTCTTAACAGCAACCTTTCAGTGCATTGAGATGTGTGGCCAAAACTGAATACATTCCAGAACCAATTTTGGTTTTGGTGGGAGGGACTTTTGGATCTCGAGGATTAATAAACTGACATCCACCAGATGGCTTCCTTCATCTATTAGGACCTTGTGCTGTGACAAGACTTATACATACACTGACCTCATTAGTTTCTCTAACGTGAGCAAAATCTATTCTAGAGATTATGGTGTCAATATTTCAAGGTAGTCCACCTTTCTCCTACAATTTGTCCAGGAAAGAAATTACAAAGCTGCCCGTTCAAACACCAAACCCACCGACACATATCACCTCTGTAACAGATATTCATTCCAGCTGTTTCGGCAATACAGAGAGGGTTATATGTTCACTGGACTCTACAATCCATATGCCACAGACATGTTATAGCAGGTCCAAATGCTCAGACAGATTACTGGATACTTAAAAATATAACCTGGCCCAACCTCAAGAGCGTGCCGCTAAGATAAAGTCAACACATCTCCTGTCCCAGCAAAGGCACACATACTCTGGAGTATTGCAATGCAACTCCTAAAGACACCCACTGTTCCATTCCCCGCCCACATTTTGGTAAATCAGACCATAATGTCGTGTTCCTTCCCCTGGCAGAAACCGAAGCATGAGGATTCGGTACAGCAAGTCATACAATGGTGGTCTGAGGTAACAGATAAGCTCCTACATGACTGCCTGGAGGCTGTGGACTGGTCCATGTTCAAGGACTCAGCGGCCAACCTAAATAAGTATGCACCACCATCACTGACTTCATCAGTAAATGTGTAGATGACCACGTCCCAAGGAAGTTAATCCACGTGTTCCCTAATCGGAAACAATGGGATGAACTGGGAGATCCACTCACTGCTGAAGTCTAGGTCTGTGGCGTTTAAATCAGGTGGCCCTGACCTACACAGGAAATCCAGGTACAATCTTTGCAACTCCATCACAGACCTCAAAAGACAATACCAGACTAAACCCGAGTCCCGGACTAATCACACAAACACACGTCGACTGTGGCAAGGTTGACATGATATAACAGGATACGAAACAAAGTCAAGGAGAATTGCTGACAACAAAACATCCCTCCCCTATGAGCTCAGTTCATTCGATGCTTCCTTTGAACAAAGGTCAGTGAAATGATATCACATTCCCCAACAACCTTGGTTGCACCTGTACTCAATCTCCATTGCAGAAGTCAGGTAGGGCTTCTTGAGAGTGAACCCAGTGAAAGTGACTGGCCTGGATGGAGACCTTGGCTGTGCACTCAGATCCTGTGTGCACCAGCTGGTGGAAGTTATTTTGCAGACATCTTTAACCTCTCCATACTATGATGCGACATTCCCACCACTTCAAGATGACCACTATCATCCCGGTGTCAAAGGAAGATCAGGAAACGTACCTTAATGAATTGTCTCTGACATTCATCATTACAATACTGGCATGCATCAACTCCAGCTTCCTGGATTGTCTTGATCCACTAAGTGCTCACAGCTTGGTATGCCAACTGGTCTGCCTAACACCACAAGGAATTGTGAATGCAGCCCAGTCCATCACATAAAACCTGCCTCAGGTTCTGAGGAAGGGCCACTGGGCCTGAAATATTAACTCTGATTTTTTTTCCATCGATGCTGCCAGATCTGCTGAGCTTTTTCAGCAATTCCTATTTTTGTCATGGAAATTCAGCTCGCTGCTTGGTCCGAAGATCGACCAAGTTGCTTATGACCAACCTTGGTGCATGATTCACGGGCACCATCCACATGCACCTCTTGTCTGCCGACTCTGGCATTTGCCAATCCCTTATGATGATCAGATTAGATTCCCTACAGTGTGGAAACAGGTCCTTTGGCCCAACTAGTCCACACCGACCCTCCGAAGAGTAACCCACCCACCCACCCATTTCCCTCTGACTAATGCACGTAACTCTATGGGCAATTTAGCATGACCAATTCACCTAACCTGCACATCTTTGGACTGTGGGAGGAAACCGGAGCACCCGGAGGAAACCCATGCAGACACAGGGAGAATGTGCAAACTCCACACAGGCAGTCGCCCAAGGCTGGAATCGAACCTGGGTCCCAGGCGCTGTGAGGCAGCAGTGCTAACCACTGAGCTACTGTGCCACCCCGTCATGACACCTCTCTGATACACTTAGGGAGCCCAGACGTGTATTGCAGGGCACAAGGGCAACCTGCACTGGAAGGCTGAAGAAGGGACAGAGATGAGGCACTCAGCTCATGGACTGGACCAGGCTGCATTTCAGGTTCCTCCCTCGATTGCTTCTGTTGCACTTGGCCTAGAATTGGCTAACTGAACTGAACAACGGGATTTAAATGAAGTTAGCTAAGAATGTGTCAAATCTACAGAACTCAACCATGATTGAGTGATGGAGTGGACTCGATGGGCTGAATGGCCTTACTTCCACTCCTATGTCTTATGGTCTTATGGTCTAAAATGCAGACTTAATTAGGCCGCAACACAATGGTGCAACATAGCCCTCCTACCTCAAGCAAGTGCTAATGAACACAAATGATATCAACGAAGACAAAGGATACATTCCCTGGAACAGAATGGCACCTTCATCACCTAAACCATGAATGCAACACAAACAATCAAAATTAAGCTTTCTCCAACGATTAAGGACTGCACTGCCATAGTGGGTTCAACAGAACTTTCTGCAAATGTGCCAGAAAGGTATATAGCTCTGGATTTGGCCTTGGGAAAGCAGCAGAAACTCTACCATAAGAAATGTTAGACTCAAGGTGGAAGGATCCTCAACCTAGAGAACTCAGCTGCAGTGTTAGATCCATGTCGGTGCAGGAAGACAGAGAGAGTGAGACAGAGACAGAGAGAGACAGATAGAAGGAGAGAAAGACTACTGAACCTTGCCAGCTTCACCAGCCCATCCCAAGTTCAAGTATAAACTGGAAGAATATCTGGAAGTCTCAGACAGTACTATAATTAAATGTTGAATGGCTTGCTTATTTTAACTTTTTGCTTGATACAAGTTGTAACTATTTTACCAGTTACCTGACTTGTGTCTGTTTTTTTTAACCTTGATACTACAAGATACCCTGGGTGCAAACATGTTTAAATGGCATATTGGTTTGGACGAGTGTGGTTTGCCAAAGACTATACTAGTGCTCATTATAATTGCTCACTCAGTGCCCACCTGCATGCTCACATGGTCCATATCTTGCATAGCCTTGCTATTCCAAGCCTGTGTTAATGCCTCAGTCAGAGTCAAGAACCTTTAGTGCTGTAGAACTGCGATGCTAGTTTGTGTTTTTTCATGCTTGTCAGTGGAGATACATCTGGGGGTGGTGGGACATGATACCATGCATCTCCCTCATCATTAATTTAACACCTATTGCATGTAACTCCCTGGCAGACAAACAGACTGCACATTTATTCATGTTTCAAGCTGGTGAGAACGAGTCCTCAGTTCAGTTGGGGGGAGGGTGGCTGATTTTGGTCAGGGGTCCCAAGACCATAAGTCATGGGACAGTCTGCATACAGTGCAGGAGCTTGGTCATGGTCAGTCAGTCATCCAATCGGGATGCTCACACTCAAGGAGTTGTCCCAGCACAGTCTGGAGGGAATGGAGAGCAGTCAGTCCTGTACAGCCATCATAGCTTGTCAGAAGAATTACGGCTCATCAGTCAGGGTTCTGCTGCAAACACTGCCATCTGGTCAGGTAGGTCCAGAGATGTTTTGTCAGTCGGATAAATATCTGGGCCAAGTGATCCGCCCATCCATCAGTCATTCAGGAGGGTGCCAGGAGACAGGTAGGAGCAGCGAGTGAATCACTGTGAGAAGAATTGGCCTGGAAAGCAGAGGGCATAGTGATGGAAGGAAACCCAAAATGATTGGAGATTGTGTGGAACAACATCAGAAGGTATGGTATACTGCTGGACAGGGTGGGATTCGTGGCAGTGGCCTCCACATGGGGAGAATATGGAGGAGTAGGGTTGGAATAAATAAGGTATAATGTATGAGTTCAAATGCTAGAGCGGACAGTTGAAGGCACAGTTCAGCATGGTTGGTCTCTACATGGGATCATGGTGGAAATGGGCTTTTGGGGTATACTGTGAGTTAAAACAGGACATGGAGACTCTGGTAGAGATTACCTAGTGACAGTATGGGGCTCAGTGCTGGTGGCATCCATAGTGAACTGTGTTCCATGCCATCACTTTCCTCTCTCTAGATGCAAAGTGCTTTTAAAAATTGATGGGACAATGCCCAGGGGTGTGTAAAGTCTGTGACACTTTCATGGGCAAAAATGCAGGATCCATGTCTGCTGGATTTTAAGACACTGAAGGAATCTGTTTGTACATTGTAGCTACATTTCATTTGCAACAATTTAACTGCTACAGATGCAGAGTAAAGCTGCTTGGCATCAGATGCTGGTCAAAGGCAATTTACACAACACCACTGATGTTTGCAGATTGAATGTAGGCATCCCAATGATGCCGATGTTTTCATCAATGATGTTACAAAAGGATAATACTGGCCAAAGGTGAACACTATTCATGCAGCTTCCAAGAGTGCTGTGGGAGCCACACCATTCATCATTTGTCATGTGAGAGTTACAATGGTCTGTACTGAATGCAGTGAGAAGCTGAGGATTTGATGTGGCTCTGGGATAGCAAGGATATTGCAACATTCCAGACACCCCCTTCTCAATAATACATGGTAGTCATTGAGTTGGCATGGTCTTTACCAAGTTGGTGCACACTCTGAGTCTGAATGTAAACAGATAATGGACACCTGGTTATTGTGATACAGCATGTCTCACTGTGCAGTGAAGTATACTCAGCCCTCTCCTGCTGGCTATGTCACCAATGACTCTTCTGAGGTCAAAGCACCTCCTTCACTCTTTCTGTTCCCAATGAAGGTCATGTCCACCTTGTTCTGCACCATGTTGCTGTCAGTCACTGGGGCTGCCTTCCAAAGAAACAAAGGTGGATGCCGGAGCCAGGGCAGAAGACACTGGCGAGAATAAGCAGCGCCGAACTCCGTCACAACTGGAACCACTCAGGATGTGCAGGTCATGCAGGAGAGTTCATTTCCTATTGACGAACAAGATCCGGTGCCATTGCAGGCTCTGTAGATCACAGAACACCAGGCGAGAACTGTGCTGGATGCTGGAATGAGACCTGCGGGCTGCAGGGGTTTGGGGGGTTGATGGGAAGCAGGGAAGGGGGAGCGGGTGGTCATTCCTCTCCCAGTGACTGAGAAGGTGACAGCCACTGGGAACCTCGATGCAATTGGTTCCTTCCAGGGAGAGACGAGTGAGCTGAGTGGGATCTCTAAGTCGTGCGCCCACCATCGCATCAGGACAGCGACCATGCCATCTAAGCAAGCTCACACACAATCTCATTTTATTCCCCGCTAGCAATCCCAGCAAGCAGGATTTGGAAAAATTCTTGGTAGCCCCGAATATGGGGGAGGGCAGGAGCCATCAACCGCCCACACATGGCACTGAGAGGGATTCATTGACAGATACTCTATTAATGTCCAGGTAATCCGTAGCCATTGTTACCACTTCATGTACCCCCTACCCTGGCAGCTACCAGGACACCTACATCCTGGAGTATTGTCATGTACCTGCTGTGGTTGACGGTCCAGGTGTTTTACAAGGTTGGTTACTGGGGGAGAAGGGTGACTTTGGCTCATGAGAAAATTATACAACCCCCTGACTGAGGGGAAGGAACAGAGATACAGTACGATCCAGGCTACCAGCAGGACCAGAGTGGAGCAGATGATGGAGCTGGTAAAGAATTGGTTCGGTTTCTAGGATCATCCTGGGAGAGAGGGTCCCTCCGGTCAGCGTGTGCTGCACCATCCTGGTGTGCAGTGAGGCAATGTGCTCATTGCTGTGGAACTGAGGAAACAGGAGCACTCTTCCAAGAACGAGGACAACGACATTAGGAAATAGGAAGCTTGCTCTGTCCATGAATCGGGTGTTACAAGCCAGACAGGACCTGATGGACAACCAGTTCTAGTCCATGAACGCTGGGTGAAACACGTCAGCATGCACTGCACATGACGGAAAGATCAGGTTTGCATTGTCAGGGTTAACTTCAGCCTCAATCGCTGGAAAAGCTCAGCCAGTCTGGCAGCATCTGTGAAGAGAAGTCAGAGTTAACATATCCAGTCCGGCAACCCTTCCCGAAAACTTCAGCCTCTATTGGCTTGGTCTGCTTTCGCTTGTCTGAGTTGTCAATCATAAAATCATAGAATCTCTACAGTGCAGAAGCAAGCCGGTCAACCCATCAAGTCCTCACTGACAATCTGAACCACATTCCACCCAGACTCAGCCCCCTACCCTATCCCTGTAATCCTGCATTCCCTATGGCTAATCGATCTAATCTGCACATCTCTGAACACAATGGGTAATTTAGCATGGCCAATCCACCTAACATGCACACCTTTGGACTTACAGAAATAAAATGAATTAATTCAGTAAACAAAAGCTCATGTTTCAATTTGTCTGGTAGCTGGCCTTTATGAGATGTTCCTCACCTGGAAAATGTGGATGTCCAGTGGGCACTGAGGACAAGGCAGTGCTCACTTTGAATCTGTTTGTACAGTATGCAGCTGCAGACAGTTAAAGTCTGTGGGTACCAGAGTGACTAGTTTGAGAGAAGGGGTTGGTATGCGTGAGGGCTTCCTGGCTGCTCTGTGATTATGTTGCCGATGAGAGCCAGTGCTGGATTGCCAGTGCTTGGCTGGGTGCACAGCAACCTTTGGAATATGGCAAAGGTGCAAGACATGCACTGAGTGAGTGTCTTGGATCACGGGGTGTATCCAAGCGGTCCTTTTCAGATTCAGTTAGATATAGTTAAGAGAAGACTCGACAACAGCAATTTGCTTAAATGTGGATGTTTACGAAGCAATAATAATGATAATAATATGACAAATAAATGGGAAAGGAAAGAGAAACAACAACAGATCTCGCCCTTCTGCCCATCGGGGACCCCTCGACTGAAGGCCGGTGTGGGGGCTTGGGTCTTTCCTGGCACCGTTTGTGATCTTGGTCCAAGGTGAAGTCCAACTCTCGGAACAAAACTCTCTCTCTCTCTCTCTCTCTCATACAGTTTAACAAACAGACAGTGCAGAAACAGCTACAGAAGACAAAACTGCTGGTCAGTACTGAAAACCCAGCTGCAGAAAAGCAAGTTGCAACTGCCGTCTTCAGCCCGTAAAGGAATGTTGACAGGACTCTTTCAAGGTCATGCAGCTTGTCAAGTATCATCAACAATTTTAGCCCCTCAGCCCATCCCAGACAACCTATTTCCCATGCAGCTGACGAATGTCATCATTAACTTTCGCCCCTCATCTCATACAATACAGTGAGTGGCAGGATGTTCCATTGGTACGATGCACCCAAAATTAGATGTAGCAGATGCCATGGTACAGGAGAAGTAGTTCAGGAGCTGAGTTTGGTGAGAGATGGCTAGAAAATTTGTTTAATTGCAAATGTCAAACTGCTTCTCCTTTTGCAGATTTTCTGAATGACTCATATCCAGCCAACAAATCTTCAGCGGCAATTCTCGAGGGAATCTTAATTATTTAAATTTTAACTATTGTGCTCTGAGAAATGAAACTGCTTAAATCTTATGTCAGAAGTTTCCAGATGAGAAGGGGCAGGCATATAGCAGCTCTGCTGTCTGTTATTTGCACTTAAAATACTAATTAATCTTTTTCTCGTACCAATCCATTTCCTTCTTCATTTTAGCTGCTCTGTAGTTTGTTATTTTTGACTTGAATGAAAACTCCCGGTTGATATCTCGTGTTCAAGAAACTGCTGTACGTGTGAGATAGGGAGAAGGAGGGAGACAGGGAAAAGAGAAGGCTTAGAGGGATATGCTGGAGAAAAAGAGAGCAAAAGAGAGTGTGTGAGAGAGAGAGAGAGAGAGGACTGATATACCTCCCTCTCTCATATATATATATCCATGGAGAGGGAGGGTGTGTACATATGAAAGTGAGAAAAATGGAATGTGTGAGATGTGAGGTGTGTATGTGACAGTGTGCGCATGTGAGTGAGAGGGAGAGACAGGAAAATAAAATGTTTGAACAAGGAAAATAGGATGTATGATTGAGAAAATGAGGTAGAATTTCCTCAGAGGCTCTTCTGATTTTCCAATGCTCCTTTGGAAAAGCTGTGGGGAAGTAGCTTTAACCGTTTTAACAAAATGCCTCTGGACTTTCCATTGGTCTTCTGCTGAGATAATGCCCAGAAATTGGAAAAATCAGAAATTGTGAGTTTAAATGCCAATGGGACCCAGAGAGAAATCAAAAGTGAGCATGGCGCTTGGATATGAGATTCCTCAACCTCAATTTGCATCCTCATTCTATTATTACTTGCCCTGCAAAATAACCAATACCAGGTCTCTGGTCCTCCAAATACCAGAGGAAGTAGAAAATAGGAAGAAATAATGGGGGCTTGTGAAAAAGATATACTGATAAGCATAGATTTTAACCTACATGTAAATTGGACAAATCAGATCAGAAAAGTTAATCCAGGAAATGAGTTCAACACATCACTGGAGTAATTGCTTGGAGAAGTACATTTTACAATAAAATAAGGGGAGAGGACATTCTAGATTTGGTGATGTGTGATAAAGCAGGATTAACATAATCGAATTGTGCGTTCAGTTTGAGGGAGAGAAGTTTGCTTCTAAAACCAATGCCTTAAACTTAAATAGGAGTAATTATAAACCTATTTTAAGGCGAAGACAGATTTTTAAACAGTGAAGGAATTAGGAGTTATGATAAGCAGGCGGGTAAGTGGATCTGAGTCCACAAGAAAGATCAGCCATGATCTTATCGAATGGCGGGGCAGACTCAAGAGGCCAGATGGTCTACTCTGCTCTTATTTCTTAAGCTCTAATTAAGAGAGAGCTGACAAATGTAATGCGATTGATGAATAGGTCAGTAGGGATGGAATGGCAGACATGCCAGGACATATTTCATAACACTCAGCAAAGACACATTCCAGTGACAAAGTAAAACACGAGTAGAAGGATATCAATCTAAAGGAGTTAAACTTAACAAAATTAAAAGAAAAAGCATGCAATTCCACAGAAGTTAACAAGAAGGATCTGATCTGATTATGAAAGGAAAATCACATTGGAATTTTTTTTTAGAGTTATTTGAGGAAGCAACAAGCAATGTAGGAAAAAGACAGACCTGTGAATGGGATGTGCTTAGTTTTCCAGAAGGCACTTGATATGGTACTATGTCAAAGGTTACTACATGAAATAAGAGCACATGACATAAAGAGTAACATATTCACATGGATAAAGGATTGGATAGCTGACAGAAAACCAAAGTGTAGGCATAATGTTGTTAATTTGTGATTGTTATTGGGTTGGATAGATGTAATGACCATGACCAATTCCAACCTGTATCCATGACTTGGAAGGGACCAAGTTATAAAAAGAATATAGCTAAGTCATATCAATGGGTAAAATATTGTCAGATGAGATATAATGTTGGGAAATGTGAACTTTTAGCCACTTTGGCAGGAAGCCTGGAGAAAAAGCCTACAGATTAAATTGGAGAGATCGCAGAAGTCTGAAATGGTGAGGAACCTGACTGTCCTGGCACATGACTCGGAAAAGGTTAGTTTTCAGATACAAATTAAAATTATGAAAGCTAATAGAATGGTGATATTTATTGCAAGGGAAATATCATATAAAAATAGGGACATTTTGGTACAGTGCCCAGAGCATTGTTAAGGCTACATTTAGAGACCTGTGTATAATTTTGACCTCCTTATTTAAAAAAGGACATAATTGCAGTAGAAGCAGTTCAGAGAAGGTACACCCAATGATATTCCTGGAATGAAAGAGTTGTTATGTGAGGAATGTTTAGAGAGGTTGTGTCTGTATCAACTACTGTAATGATTATATCAAGGTCAGCCAGGTGGGCCTCATAGAATATGAGTTTCCTGATTGGGGCTGTTAACCTGTCCAATCAGAGAGACTGGCTGTCAGATATAAACAGGAGTCTCGGACATCCTGTTCACTCTGAGAGCTAACTCTGGGGGAGCTGGACTAGTGTCAAGGACAAATAAAGGGTGACGTGGTGAAGGAATCCTAGTCCCTGTGGAATTATTTCAGTTGCAGTTTAGAAGAATGGGAGGTAATCATAGCGAAACATGTAAGATTCAGATGGGATTTGACAAAGTAGATGCCGAAAGAATGTTTCCCCTTATGGAATGACTAGAACTAGAAGACATAGATTAGAAGTAAATTTATGTTTCAAACCAAGACGAGGAGAAATGTTTTCCTCTACAGGGTCATGTGTTTGAGGCATGGCTACCTGAAGGCTGAGAGCTAACTAAAAAAAAAACGACAAATGGCTTGCTCCTGGGAATTTTCATGTCTCCCACACTATTCCTAATGCTGTCAGTCCTTAATATGGAAAAACCTACCTTCTCAATCATGGATCTTATTTTTTTCAAACTATTCAGAGACCAAAAAAGCACCTCCATATAACGTTCACACACCTTCAGATACTTTCCCCAGTGTGTTCATGGTCAGGGATGGGGCCAGATCTGAACAATCCTTTCACACCAAGTGCTGCCACACCCAAAACTCTTTATCCTCAAATATCCTGATAGGTCCCAGAAGGTCAAAACTTAAGGATTCCCCTCACCTCCCAGTAGCCCCACTACCAAGATTTATTTGAGCTGAGGTAACTTTAAATATTGTCCCAGTACAAAACAAATAAAAGTCATAAGCAAGTACTAGTCTGGGTGAATATTATTTGTCAGCTACAAGATGGAAGGGGGAATAAAGCCATGTAAGTAAATATAAACAACCAATTGCTCCCTCTGTGAATATGATTAGCAGCTGTTTTGAATTTGATTGTTAATTATTTAAATCAAGTTGAATAATGAATATTAAAGTAAGTTGATTTTGAACAGAGATTTGGCCAGTGGATTAAAATGATTAATTTGTCTGTAAAATATTAATCAATTCAAACCAGTGTCCTGTATTGGTATCTTACTGTTACGTTAAGTCATACAGCTAGTATACAGTCCAGAGTAACCTCGATTATCCGGCATTCAATTATCCAAATTTTGGATTATCCAACCAAGATCACAAGGTCCCAATGCTTGGCTAAACTGTGTTATCCGGCATTCGATTATCCGAACATTCAGTTATCCGAACAAAATACTACCCGCCCGTGTCATTCAGATATTCAAGGTTCCTCTATATACCTTGAAGAGGTGTGCTCATGACATTGTCAGTCTATCACATCATGGGACCTGAGGATGTGAAGGCTTGAGATTTCATCTTAACTGGGGCCACTTGCTGATGAAAGTAACCAAATAGTTTATTGTGAGCCCAGAAACAGATGTGCCTATGATTATAGCATGTACATATCTAGAGCTGTCATGAATATCTATTGAATCTTTCAGTGCCATGTTATTCATGTCTAGCAGTATGTCTTGTAACAACATCTTTGCCAAGTCAGATACAAATACCATGCAACAGGCGAATCCCAGACCAAGGTGGCCATTCATGGTGCGTACCAAAAACTGTTCATTAGACTCCAGGTTCTCAATGGCAGACATTTGGAAACTTTATTGAACATCAACAATCAGTGGCCTTCAAAGCCTTCAGAAAACTAACAGCACCACCTTCTGTGAATCGATCACTGTCAGTTGAAATACTAGAAGACAGAGCTGCTTAAAATATCAGTTCTGCCAAGTTGGAATAAATTAACTAGCAGCCTGTTAGTTTATTTTAAAAATCTCAAAGATTTCTTACAGCATGGGCAAAGAGCTCTCCTGAATAAAATACAACCTTTAATATACTAGAAAACCATTTGTTTTAAAACTAACCAGGTTTACCTATGTTGGTAAGCCTGGTTAGTTTTGTTGGTTCTGCTGTATGGCCCTATTTCAGTACTAAAGTAGAGGGAATGTCAGCATTCTTAATCTGCCACTGACACAGTCTAGTGGCAGAAACCTGTTACTACAGGTCTGTACGTCTTAAATCAACAGGTTTTGAACTGGTTAATGCCCAGTAAAGAAGGAGCAACAAGAAACATGAAGCGAAAGAGGAGTGAAAGAGGGATAAATAAGAAGGGATAAAAGCAAAACAAGTAGAAGGAAAGGAACAAATAAACCCTGCACTCTACATTAAAAAAATTAACACAAGCAGCAATAAGAAACAAAGTGAAAGATAAGTAACAAAAGGAAATCTAAAAGGGGGGGGGGGGTGGAAACAAAACAAGTAAAAGAAAGCTAAACTCTGCACTCTACCTCTAAAAAAAAATCAAAAACCTTTCAACAAGAACTGGGAGATAAACACTTAATTGTGGACTGGACTGAAATCACTCTCAGTGTACAAATCAATCGCTAATTTGATTGATGCATTGATACTGTCACACTGAAATGCCAACACTCTCCCTGAAATCTTTGACATGGTAGATTATAATTGCCCAACGGTGCCAGGATTGCCAGTTCACACAGATTTCAATATAATCAGAATTCATGAGATTCAAACTTCACCCACTGTTGCATGCTACATGTGACATGATTGTAGAACACATGTGGAACCAAAGGGCATTCAGCTAGAGCTTGTCTCATTGGAGTGAAGAAGGGCGAGAGGCAACTTGATAGAGGTATACAAGATGATGAGAGGCATAGATAAAGTGGATAGCCAGAGACTTTTCCCCAGGATGGACGTGGCTATCATGAGTGGGCATAATTTTAAGATGATTGCAGGAAGGTTTGCGGGGGAGATGTAACAGATAGGTTCTTTACATAGAGAGTAGTGGGTGCTTGGAATGCACTGCCAGCAGTGATAATAGAATAGGACACATGAGGGACCCTTGAGCGACACTTGGATAGGCACATGGATGATAGTAAAATGTAAGGTATGTAGGTTAGTTTGTTCTTAGAGTACGATATAAGGTCAGCACAACATTGAGTACTGAAGGAACTGTACTGTGTTCTAATGTTCTATATTCTATGTTCTATATGTGCATGCACTCTGATTCCACTGATCAAACCAGACACCAGAGCAAAATACAGGCGATCAAGAAATGGACAACATAACAACACTGACAGTAAGGAAACTATTAAGAACATGCAAACATATCAGTAAGGTGCATAGTCTTCCAAGCGAAAGTCAAGTTTCAGAAGATGACCAAGCTTTCCAAATCATTAACCTCACACACCCTGAGAACAGTATAAGGCAATCAGGAGTGAAAACAGGCATTATCATCATACCTTTTAAAAAGGCAGGCTGACCATAAGACATAGGAGCGGAAGTAAGGCTATTCGGCCCATCGAGTCCACTCCTCTAAAAGCTGGTGTCTACGTATTAACATTTTCCATTCTGAATGACATGCAACTGAGCAAGTGGCACTCTATGGTTCAGTATATGAGAAGTCAATCTCAGTGTACAAATCAATCGCTAATTTGATTGATGTATTGATAATGTCACACTAAAATGCCAACACTCTCCCTGAAATCTTTTACATGGGAGCGAACAATCACCCAATGATGCCAGGATTACCAGTCCACACAGATTTCAACGTAATCAGAATTCATGAGATTCAAACCTCACCCACCTTTGCAGGCTACATGTGACATGATTGAATCAGTAGAAATTCAAGATGTTGTCAGTATTGGTCTGTTACATTCTGGTCAGATCCAGCATGAGCAGTTGATTGTGGCACCTTTTAAAGATGAAAACAAGAGCTCTCATTGTCCAACACCATTGTCCTAGCATGGCCTGAGAACATTAAGGAAGCACCTGAGAGCATTTACTCATTTTGGCCATACAGAGATGAACTTGATACATCATAGTAATTTGGATTAATCGACAGTGTGACTCAATTATTCACTGAAAAGCACCTTGTTTAGGATATACATAACCACAACATAGTCACACATTTTTTGTCATCTAAACCGCTCCTACCTTTAACTCATTTATATAGAGTCATAGAGATGTACAGCATGGAAACAGATCCTTCGGTCCAACCCGTCCATACCGACCAGATATCCCAACCCAATCTAGTGCTACCTGCCAGCACCCAGCCCATATCCCTCCACACCCTTTATATTCATATACCCATCCAAAGGCCTCTTAAATGTTGCAATTGTACCAGCCTCCACCACTTCCTCTGGCAGCTCCTACGTCCCAATAGAGAATGCACTACACCCAGGATATCACTATCACATTACACAGGGTCACATGGGTATTAAATGCACAAGAAACCCAGCAGATGAGAGTCTGTGCTGGCCAGAGATGAACCATGATATTCAATGAATCATCGACATGAGAGCCATGCCAAAGATTTCAAATTCAGCAGTGGAGACAGCTTTTGAATCCACAAGATGTTCCATCCATTCTCAGATGAAAATAGCAACAGACTTATTCATGGAGCACAGGTCAGATTATGCCCTTGTGACAGATTTCATTTCTAAATTTCTCCATTGTCCAATGACTTAGCAATGCAATGAATGAAACTATTACTGACACAATGACCGCTATTTGCAGTTTATTAGTTTTGACAATAGACTGCAGTTCACTGGTAAACCATTTAAAGACATATGCACTCAGTAGGGATTGATCCACTTATTGTATTTGCTCAAATGGCCTAGCAGGGCATATGGTCCAAACTATTAAATCAATGATCACCAACCATTCTGAGACAAAGGGCATTCTTCTTCAAAGAATGAGAGAGGTACAAGACCAGCAAGCAGGCAGAGAAGAATGACAACTGAACATTGGGCAGAAAGCATGAATCAGGAGTACAGATACTTGGATAGCAGCAACGTTTGTAGAACATGCAACCACCCAGGATTGCACAAAGTTATCACTGAGCATGGTGATACTTTGCAAAGGAGCAGAAGCCAGCTCAGACCAGCAGTAAAACATAGAAATTATATACAAAGAGAGTGAGGATGAAAGCTCCAACAATGGTGATTGTGTGGTAATGTTGGGTGACAACAGCCAGTAGTGAGACAATCAAGTTGTTAATCAGGGCACAATACATACCTCTCCAAACAGGCTTAAGCTCACCAAATCAGGATGAGTTGTCAAATTTCAAAAGCATTACCATGAAGTTTGAAATTTTAAGTTTGCAAGACCTGTTATTCCTTGTCTACAAACCTCCTAATTGACAACATATGCCTATGTACAACCATGTATAATTTGTTGGATTTCTTCTTAATCTTTGGAAAAGTGGGTATGCTGTGTTCTGGCTCTTGGCTAGTCTGCAGTATAGCTTTAAGAGAAATGCTTGAGATATTATCACTGTATCACAGCACCTGACATGAGGTTTTCAAAGTTTCAGACTCCACCTTAACTGGGGGCACTTGTAGCATAACACACCATTAAATGCATGTTACTCTTTGTAACCGAATCACTATATTAGCTGAGATACTGCAGTGCCTGCAATATATGTTTATATCTGGAGCTGTAATAAACATCTGCTGAATCTTTCACTGCAACATTTCACACATTCTAATCCTTCTGACACAAGAGCTAACGTAATCTTCCCATATCAGCTATAAAATCCTGATGGAGGCAAAGTCTACATCACAGTGGCAGTTCATCTTCTGCACCCCATTGCTGCCACGTTCCAGTAACTCCCTCAAAGTAATGGTAATACCCACCTACATCATTAACTGACAGATCATCAGAATCACCCAGTAAACCAAACATCATACTCAAAACCCCATGGGCAGAGCCATGGCTCAATGTTGCAAATACATGCTGCTAAACGCTATAACTCATTGTTATAACTACCACAAATGCTGTACTTCTTTGTACCCTTTCCTTTCGAATAAGTGGTCACAATTAATTGGATGATGAAACAGGATTAAACAAAGCAGCTCAGCATGGTTTTGAAATAAGTGTGGTCAGAAATGGCAGTCTAATGCCCAAAGTGTCAGGTTTATTCTTATTTTACAACTTACCACGAGGAGTTGATTAATTCAGTGGCTGGATGGCTTGCAGTGCAGAGTGATGCCAACAGCATGGGTTTAATTTCTGCACTGGCTACAGTTACCATGAAAGACTCTCCTTTGCAATCTCTCCCCTGATCTGAGATGTGGTGACTCTTAAGCTAAACCACCACCATTTGTCTCTGTCTAATGACAGAGCAGCCACATGGTCCAGCGAGACAATGGCAACTTTACCTTTATTGTTTATCAGATATTAAATCTAATTTACCAACCACTTTAAATTAGTAGCTCTTTTAGTATAAGTTGTATTACAATCAAGAGTTCCAACATTATTACATAATTTCAAACTACCAAACTCAGTATGATCAACACTATACTCTGTGTCCCTTTGGCATTCCTCACAACTGGGCTGGACTGTGCAATGTTTAGCTACAAACCAGGTCTGCTCCTTTAAGGCTCAGATACTTCCCATGGGAAAGTGAGTCAAATATGCCCTGTAACAATTGGATACTAATTCTTCCAGATCTATTGATTGGCAACTGGTCGAACTCCAGACTGCCCTAAAGGTAATTTCAGAAATTTCATTCAAGCTTTTTGACTTGTGACTGGTTAAGAGCATTATATGGAACGTGTTCAACATTTGTGTGTATGTATACCAAACAGACTGTGAGGTCTCCAGTGGACATTGCACAGTTGTGGAGTTGCATACTGAAGACAACAGAAGAGGAGACATTAGAGAACAGGGCAACTTACTCAAATGATAGATTCAAGGTTCTCCTATTGCAGATAAACAACCTTATAAATCACAACTGTTTTTCACACAAATGGTGTTTTGCCTCCAGCAGGTAACACAAAGTATATGAAATGCAGCACATAAAAGCTGAATCGCTCATGCGTGTAATAAATAGATATGGTTACCTTCAGTATTTGCTATGTGGGTGAGAAATCATAATGTCTGCTTCACTCTTTCCATTTCAGACCAGGAGACAACTTGATTCAAGTTACACATCATTGGCATTCAGTGTGTGATTTGGTGAGTATGAGGCAATAAATAGGTACAATAATAGAAATCATGTACTAGCAAGGACAACAAACATTCAAGTTAGAAGCAAAGGGAGTTTATATCTTTTAAAATGCACATAGTAGCACAGAGAGTTAAACATATTAAATCCAAATATAACACATTGCTTTCCAAAATAAGTTAGAAAATGAACACGTCTTAATTTTTGTCTGTTTAATTCTACCTAATTAGGTTTCAGTGCAATGTGACATTGAATCGTTGTGAGAACACATTCTGTGTTTTGTCCATGACATATTGGTTTCTCAGCATCGTACATCCAGATTGAAAAATAGGTTTACTCAGAATTTGACTCACTTTATTTTGATCGTATATTCTATGACAGACATTTTTTGAAAAGTACACTTTTCAGATGAGGGCATTGCTGGCAAAGCCTGAATAATACATTATCTGTTGAATTCCTAGTTGCCCTCAGAAAATGGCAAGGAATTTTCCTCTGCAGTGACCCTTCTTCAGAACTGATAGTAGCTAGGAAAAGGTGGTATACATGCTGCAGACCAGGCAACTGCTTCGCAGAACACTTACGTTCAATCCCAAAAATGACCCTGAGTTTCCAGTTGTCATTTCAACACACTATCATGTTCCCTGGTCAACATCTCTCACTCACGCTTGCTGCAGAGCTCCGGGGTTGGGTGAGGTGGGGGGTGGCGGTGGGGGTGTGGGGGGGGGGGGGGGTGTGGAGGGGGGAGTCAGTGCAAGCTGGAAGAACAGCATCTCATTTTCTGCTTGGGGACTCTGCAGCTTTCAGGACTCAATATCAAGTTTAATAATATTAGGGCCTGAACATCTCCTTCCATGCCCGTTAACCATCCCTCCACCCAGGTCCTGTCATGACACAGGCTGCTTTCTGCACAGCCAATCCATTTTCACCTATTTACAGTCCCCATTAGCAGTACCTTTCTTCCTGGCTTACCACTACCCTCCCTTCACCTACATCACTCTCTCTCCCTTTGAGTTCTATGGTCACCTGTCATTTACTCTTTTATCTCCCTCACCCCCACCCTCAGGTCTTCAAGTTTATGTACCGACTTTTCATAGTTCCCATCATTTCTGAAGGGTCACTGGATTTGAAACCTTAACTCTGCTTTCTCTACACAGATGCTGCCTGACCTGCTGTCTTTCCCCAGCAATTTCTGATGTTGTTTCAGCTTTCCAGCACCAATAGTTCTTTGTTCCTTTGATATTATCTCCTTTATGGGAAATAGAAAGGGGCTTTCTAAATTCTAAATCTAATTCCTAAGCCACACTGATGGGCAACAGGGGTCAAACACCTGCCAGAATAGGTCAGGGAATCAGCTTTCCTTCACCAGTGAATCAGCTGGGTTTGTGACCAATCTGATAGTTTCACAGTACCGTTTTACTGATGCAGATACTATATCTTAATTTTCAGAGTTTCTGTATAAGGGATGAGCTAAGCCTATTATTTCAAATAGGAACAAAGGCGGGCATGTTATAGAGGTAACAAGGATCATGACTCACCTACTGAAAAATTGGAGAGAGACCCATGGTGTCTCTTTTTGGAACTGCTCGCCGTATAATGGTCATCTGGCAGTTGAGAGGACAGCAGCAAGCCTTTCACACCATCAGGCCTGCCAGAGTTTTGAAATTCCATCTCATGAGAGGTGCTGATCAATCAGGGGTCAGCTGCTCTATTGCCCAATAGTGCCACTAGGGTTGAGGTGGCTACTCAAGGGAATAGAGCCAATAGAGGACAAGGTTCGTGGAGTGAATCGTGCCAGCATTATGTGATGGTGGAAGGGGCTTTTCAGGGACAAGAGGACAAGAGAGTGTGGAGGTGTCTTGCAGAGGGTCTCCTACTTCATGGACCCTGGATACCTCCATGAGGAATCTCTTCTGGAGATCACAAGCAGCCTGCATAGGTTCGCGTATCATGGGCCTCATATACTGACAGGTCTATTCATTGCTGGATTAATACAAGGAGCTGCTGGAAGATGTCCTTCAATGGGCACTATTTACCCACTTAAGAGTCTCAATTAGTGCCTTCCCCCTGGGAATTTAATCAGCATGGAGATGAGAAACTAGTGCAGCCCCCACCTGCCAAGTCAAAGCTGTACTACCTCTAAACTTGCTACAGGGAGAGATGAAAAATTGCCCATCTTTGTTTGATTGCATTTTGATGGATATCTTTAATGATTTCACTATTTGAATTTCCTTTAGCCCAGCCAAATTGTAGAAGTACATTTGATGTCATCTCAATCCTATTGAATAGCTTGACCAAAGTCAAAAAAATAGGTCAGACAGAATAAGTGGAAGGTCAGCTTTGAACTACCACATAAGGTCAATATTCGAGCCATAGATGCAGCTCTTTGTTTCCAATAATTCCACAGTAGAAAACTTCACCCTAAACTACTGTAGATCTACATTAGAATCAATTTCCCACTTAATCAATCATTTTGACAGTTTATAGTTTCAGCTTTATTTGCATGGATTGATTCCACGACTTCAGTTGAAGTGGAGAAAGATCATCAGAAGGTGAATATTCAAAAACAACATTGAAAAGGGCTTTCCCTTCACTTTATGTTATCTGGATATTGGGTGGATGAAGACACGCTTAAAATGGTAATTTCTACCCCATATGAAGCAATGAAGAAATATCTGGAAGTTACTGGGATTTGACGATGCCATGTTCATCCTTGGAGGTGCCATCACTCTCCCACTGGAGTTCAAGTTGTGGATTTATCATGGAATTTCGACACTGAAATAGTTTAGTTCATCCAACATTTAGCATGGTATCGACTTTCTCAATAACTAGTGCTGTAATGGGAAAACAGTAACAATTCATTTGAACAGAAGGCTAAAGATTTTCCCTCAGTCAGTCTAATGATGTTAACTCTAAAGGAGGTTTGCTCGCAATCTGCTTTTAATGCAATATAACGTGGGTTGTAACTGCTGTCCTATAAGCCTGCTCCAGATCTATTGGCTAAAGACAATAGTGGGCTTTAGTTGCAGTGACAATTGCTTGCATTCATGCATAGGTTCACAGTGAACGCAGATAGGCAAGCAAAAGGAAGTATCCCAACATTAATCACTGTCCTCAGGAGAGGCACAGTAACTGGAAAAGATTAGTGTGGAAGATCAACTTGATGAAAGTAAATCCTCCAGTGCACATCTGACAAAAAATCCATTTACTCCAAATTTAGCAAGGAAAAATGCAACAGACCAATGAGAAGAAAATTCACACTTATCGGCAATTTCAAAGATTTGATGATGTTTTCCCAATACTGCAGTAGCCCCATATCAACTCTATTGAGTTGAGGCCTGAACGGACTTCACCTCTAAACCTGTGTCTGTGAAACAGGGAAACATTAACAGGTTGAACACTTCCTGCAAAGAAGCCAGGGTGACTTCAGACCACTTAGATTATTAGATCTCATCCATCAATAACTAAGTTCTACTGTCTCATTAAGTAAGGCCTGAACCGTGTCTATGATTTTCACACCTATTACATTTCTCAACTTCACTGGTTCTAGCTTTTCTTTGAGATTGCATTGTGAGAAGCACGAAGCATAAACAAAATGTAAATATGTATGCAATGGTTTAAACAGATAAACTATGTTTGAGCTGAATAGTACGAATTCTGTCTGTGGTTGCTCTGTCTTATTGAAAGATCTTAGCTGCATTCTGCAGATTGTCACTTGGCCTGTGTTGTATAAGTAATGTTGCACTCACAATTCAGGAAATAATTGGACAGCCACTTCATTGCTATTGAAAAAGTCCAAGACTTATTTATATGTGAGGAATAACATTTGGTGGAACTTTCTGGTCCCTGGGTGATGGGCCCAGAGTTAAGGCGGCAAGCAAAGTAGACAAAGTATATTTGGGGTATTGTTAGGATGGATCCCTTCTCCTGGCAAAACTTCTCAGGGGCAGTCAGGAACGTGCTTCTGGGTGGGATGCTCTTCGAAGGGTCAAATGCAGACTTGATGGGCTGGATGGCCTCCATCTGCACATTCTATGATGATTCTATGCTGGCAAGGAGGTGATTTTCAGTGTTGGGGCTGGTGTAGTTGATTTTTCAGCAGTTTTATCTGGTGGTTGTTGAGCTAGCTTCAAGAGGGACATTGGCATTTGTTTGATAGCCCATCCATTGTATCTGGATGTGGTGGCTGTGTCATTGTATTTCGACAGTGGCCTTACATCTTGCTGCCGTCCAGGTCTTGTGCCTTGTCTTATTGTCTGCCGAGTGGGTGGCTTTGCCTGTCCCACTGACAGCAATAGAGTTGGTAGTAGGAGGAAGACTGCAGATGGCTTTGCAGAATGCTCCCTTGGCCACAAGAGGTCGACTTTGGACTGCACCATCTTGGAAAATGTGCTGAAAATGTGTTGCTGGAAAAGCGCAGCAGGTCAGGCAGCATCCAGGGAACAGGAGAATCGACGTTTCGGGCATAAGCCCTTCTTCAGGAAGAAGAAGGGCTTATGCCCAAAATGTCGATTCTCCTGTTCCATGGATGCTGCCTGACCTGCTGCGCTTTTCCAGCAACACATTTTCAGCTCTGATCTCCAGCATCTGCAGACCTCACTTTTTCCATCTTGGAAAATGTGGCAACTGTCTGGACTGGCTGGGTGAGAGACAACAGCAAGGGCAAAGGCAAACTAGCAGGAATGGGAAAGTGTTCCGGAGACAGGAAATCAGGTTTGTGCATTATTGAATCTGCTGGTGTACACATTGCTGGAGCTCCATTGAAATCTCTGTGGCTTCAAATTACTTCATCAAGGTGAAATGTATGTTGCAACTTATGACAAAATGCAAATAGGTGGAGAAAATTATTTTGTACATTTTCGCCCACAGGATAACAATTTTGCATTCTACTACCTGTTAACTTAATTCTGTAAACATGAGCTTCCAGATGTTGGGGGCCAATTTATCAAAATCCACTCAATAGTAGATTTTCTTGTTACCTGTGAAGGATAAGGAATATTTCTGCAGCTTTGCAGCAATAAATGCTACCAAAGGTTAAACACTGATTGCCATGACAATGTTTTGTATTGTGTAGTGCAGGTATTTTCCCTTCAATTTGGTAGCGAGTAATATACATGAAAACAGTGCTGACTATTACGATTTGGAAAATTTAACCACAGCGAAGGCAACCAGCTCAATTAGACTTTGATTTTTGTTTAACTCTAATGTTATATTCAACATTGTATGCATACTAAATGTGCCCTGAGAAGACTATAGTCAGTATGTGTAAAAATAAGTGTGCTTCTTGCAGAATTCAGCCTCATCGGCTTTGATGACTATGTTTTCAGTCTTTCATTGGAAAGCATCACATGAAACACCCAGATCAAAATCGCAAACGACTGGTGGACACCTTTCGTCCTCCCTATCTTTCTTTCCCCATACAACCTGCAGGGTTCCAATGTGTCTAATCATTTCTTTGTGATTTAGATCTCCTTCCCTCCTGCCACTTACATACATACTCAAATCATTTGCTTAAGACGGTCAGCTCTTACATGAATTGAGATCATTCAGAGTGGTTTCAAGGACAGACCATGCAACAATCAAGAGGACTCAGCTTTTTTCTGCAGCTAACTGAGATTTTATGGGTATATTAAACACTATTCCAAAGTTTTTTGTCATTGTGACCCAGTGCTGGAAGGAAACATTGCGAGAGGAAAAGAGGTCTGAGAATGTTGAGTGATAGGTTGGGGCTGGGAATGCTTCCAAGAGATTTAATTTCAACATCAAGCGATGAAAGTTCAGAAGACTATTGATCATAAGCTTGCTATAAACTGTCTTTACCAGTACAACCGTGAGTTGTTCAGTGCTAATGGGATCGGCCACTTTGATGTTTGGGACTTAATGGTTCTATCCTGCACTGCTATAAGACTACCTCCTTAGAATACCCAGTGTCCTTGCTCAAGGTGCTGCATTCACGACTCTACCTTACCCAGGGTTGCTACTGTCTGACTCTAAAGAGCTCTAACAGACCCTTTTATTTACACACAGTTACACAGAAAATAGCCCGAAGTAATACAACTCTCTCGTTCAAGTAATTTCGTCCTCTCTTTTCAGCATCCCAATCACATGTGACTGCAGCTATTCGTGTTACAGCACCTTATGCAGTAGCATATCATGAACGTATGCCTTCATAATGACAGAAAGTTGGAGGTTGAAAATGAAAGAATAAATGTCCTATGTGCACTCTATCTAAATGCATGACAGAGCACTTTCCTAATATAAGTAGCATTGCCTGTCCTCTGTTGCACTTCAAATGGTGATGGTGAGCTACTGAATGACAAGACTCTCATTCAAAGGAGTTGCTTATTCCTTGGCGCTTGTGTGACTTGCCACTTCACAGACAAGCCTGGATGATTAGTGCATCCATGCACTGATTGCTTTGAAATTATGAATGAAGCTGACCACTGTATAATCACCCACCAGTGTCTCCATCTCTATCATCATGGTGAGTATTGCCCTGAGGCTGAGTTGACTGCTCTCCAATAACCACAACTACCTTTGTCTCTACTAGGCAAGACTTAAAATATTGGAGATCCTTTCTTCAATATCTATCAATTTCTGTTTAACTCAGGGTGTTTTTTGATGTCAAGGATAATTACTCTCCTGCATTCTTATTAGACCTAAAGCTGTCAGGAGCTCTAGAGTTGAGTGGTCCAAGTGGAACACGGATGAAACATTGGGCAAGAGATTTTTGGTGAATATTATCTTTTAATATTATTATTTTGTGACAATTCTTTCCACTGCTTTGTTATTGATAGAGAACAGTAATCAATCATTTTGGATTTGTCGTGATTTTATTGGAAACGATGCTCTAAAGCATTTTCCATATTGTAGGTGAATGCCCGTGTTGTCGCTATTATGGAACAACTTATTTTGAGTGCAGTTAACTTTTCACCACACATCTTCAGCATTAGAGCCAGAGCAATGTCAGGACCACATCCTTGGCATTGTCCGGTACACTCAGTCATTTCTTGATATCATGAAACTTAAATGAAACGGACAGAGAACTGAGGTCTGTAAAGATGGGGACCTCAAGAGGATGTCAATAGCACCATCCACTTGGCACAATTGCCTGCAGATATATTTGATACCCTTTGCATTTATATGTTGGGCCTTCCAGAGTATTATCAGTTTATGTAGGCTTCAAAAATATCCAAGGAGAAAGTGAGGTCTGCAGATGCTGGAGATCAGAGCTGAAAATGTGTTGCTGGAAAAGCGCAGCAGGTCAGGCAGCATCCAGGGAACAGGAGAATCGACGTTTCGGGCATAAGCCCTTCTTCAGGAATGAGGAAAGTTTGTCCAGCAGGCTAAGATAAAAGGTAGGGAGGAGGGACTTGGGGGAGGGGCGTCGGAAATGTGATAGGTGGAAAGAGGTCAAGGTGAGGGTGATAGGTCAGACTAGGGTGGGGGCGGAGAGGTCGGGAAGAAGATCTCAGGTTAGGAAGGTGGTGCTGAATTTGATGGATTTGACTGAGACAGGGTGGGGGGAGGGGAAATGAGGAAACTGGTGAAATCCGAGTTCATCCCTTGTGGTTGGAGGGTTCCTAGCCGGAAGATGAGGCGTTCTTCCTCCAACCGTCGTGTTGTTGTGGTCTGGCGATGGAGGAGTCCAAAGACCTGCATATCCTTGGTGGAGTGGGAGGGGGAGTTGAAGTGTTGAGCCACAGGGTGGTTGGGTTGGTTGGTCCGGGTGTCCCAGAGGTGTTCTCTGAAATGTTCCGCAAGTAGGCGGCCTGTCTCCCCAATATAGAGGAGGCCACATCGGGACCTGCTGCGCTTTTCCAGCAACCTTACCTGCTGCGCTTTTCCAGCAACCTTATGCCCGAAACGTCGATTCTCCTGTTCCCTGGATGCTGCCTGACCTGCTGCGCTTTTCCAGCAACACATTTTCAGCTCTGATCTCCAGCATCTGCAACCTGACTGCCCCAGCCGACCCATTGTCTCCGCCTGCTCCTGCCCCACCGAACTCATCACCGCATACCTTGACACGGTCCTGTCCCCCTTAGTCCAAGAACTCCCCACCTACGTTCGGGACACCACCCACGCCCTCCACCTCCTCCAGGATTTTCGCTTCCCCGGTCCCCAACGCCTTATTTTCACCATGGACATCCAGTCCCTGTACACCTCCATCCCCCATCACGAAGGACTCAAAGCCCTCCGCTTCTTCCTTTCCCGCCATACCGACCAGTACCCTTTCACTGACACCCTCCTTCGACTGACTGAACTGGTCCTCACCCTGAACAACTTCTCTTTCCAATCCTCCAACTTCCTCCAAACGAAAGGAGTAGCCATGGGCAGTCCATCTTCCGCAACTACACTGGCCCCACCCCCCCACCTTTTCCTCCGCTACATCGATGACCTCCACGAGGAGGTTGAACAGTTCATCCACTTCACCAACACCTTCCACCCCGACCTCAAATTCACCTGGACAGTCTCAGATTCCTCCCTCCCCTTCCTCGACCTTCCTATTTCTATCTCAGGCGATCGAATCAACACGGACATCTACTACAAACCAACCGACTCCCATAGCTACCTGGACTACACCTCTTCCCACCCTGCCCCCTGTAAAAACGCCATCCCATTCTCCCAATTCCTTCGTCTCCGCCGCATCTGCTCCCAGGAGGACCAGTTCCAAAAACGTACAACCCAGATGGCCTCCTTCTTCAAGGACCACAATTTCCCCCCCCGACGTGGTCAACGATGCCCTCCACCGCATCTCTTCCAGTTCCCGCTCCTCCGCCCTTGAGCCCCGCCCCTCCAACCGCCACCAGGACAGAACCCCACTGGTCCTCACCTACCACCCCACCAATCTCCATGTACAGCGCATCATTCGCCATCATTTCCGCCACCTCCAAACGGACCCCAGCACCAAGGATATATTTCCCTCCCCTCCCCTATCAGCATTCCATAAAGACCACTCCCTCCGTGACTCCCTTGTCAGATCCACACCCCCCACCAACCCAACCTCCACTCCCGGCACCTTCCCCTGCAACCGCAGGAGATGCAAGACTTGCGCCCACACCTCCCTCCAAGGCCCCAATCTTCTTCCTGACCTCTCTGCCCCCACCCCCACTCCGGCCTATCACCCTCACCTTGACCCCTTTCCACCTATCACATTTCCGACGCCCCTCCCCCAAGTCCCTCCTCCCTACCTTTTATCTTAGCCTACTGGACAAACTTTCCTCATTCCTGAAGAAGGGCCTATGCCCGAAACGCGATTCTCCTGTTCCCTGGATGCTGCCTGACCTGCTGCGCTTTTCCAGCAACACATTTTCAGTTCAAAAATATCCAAGACCATTTAGAATCTTCCTATTCTGTAGACCTGTAACCAATATCTTCAAGGTTTTTCAGTTACCTCTGGACTCTTGTCCTGTTCTAGCTTTTCTTCCCCTTGGAATTCTTCCAAGGTCTTTACCCTGCTTTTAGAGTCTTTCTGTTCTTTATTCTCAATTGCTTCTTTGAAGTCTTACAAATCCTGCCTTCATAGTCTTCTCTTTTCAGACATGTCTGTTTTGATGTAAGATACTAGCTCTGCAGGTTTTGAATGAGTTGCCATTGTACTCTATCTTGTAGTTTAAGCCTGTACATCGTGGTGTTGGCCTGGATTCTCTCAGATACTGGTTGTCTGCAAAAACACTCTCCCAAAGGCTCTAAGTCAGGCTTTTCAACTTCTTGCATAATGTTACACTCCTTTATTTCCATCGGTACATGATAGGTACTCTAGTGTTGCATTTATGACCTGCCCTATCACATACTCATTCTACTGGTGTCTTCTCTTTTACTAACGTCAGAGTCACGTGACCAGAGACACCATTATGATTTACATGAATTCCACTGAAATACAACCACAAGCTTCTGGTCAGCATTTTCACAATGAGGGAGATGTGGAAACAGAACAGGGTATTGATAGTATCCTTCCCATCTTTAAAAGGTAGTGGGATAGGGTAGAAGTGGTGACAGGAATAGGTTCTGGAGGCACACTGGGAAATTTTCAATGAAACAATAGCGGAGTTCTCCAACCTGCAGTAATGGGACTGCAGTCCATGATTCTTCATGGCCAAAGAGAATAGGCATCACCAACTTGGAGGGAATAACTACACCCCCCTCCCTTCCCCTAACCCCAGCTTCCTATCCCCACTAAGGCATTGTGACTTAGACCAGCTGCCTAGAGGTCCCTGTATCCCACCTGTGTGACTGCAGCTACAAAAGGAGTACTCATAATACCTCCTTGTAAGGCAGATAAAGTGCCAGGAACCAACTCAGAACTTAATTAAACAAGTCTTTCTTTGTTTAACAATTAAAGTACCAAAACACAATATAAAACAGACATTCATTGCACCACTGACTTCTTATTTCATCACACTTTGGTCACAAAAACAGGAAGGCAGATTATTCTCTGAACGGTGGAAGTTTAGGAAAAGGTGGGGTGCCACTAAGACCTGGGTGTCATGGTGAAACAGTCGCTGAAGGTTGGCATGCAGGTGTAGCAGGCAGTGAGGAAAGCTAATGCCCTTCACTGCGAGACGGTTTGAGTATCAGAGTAAGGGTATCTTGCTGCAGTTGTACAGGACCTTGGTGAGGCCATATCTTGAGTAATGCTCGCAGTTGTGGTCTCCTAGTCCGAGGAAGGACATTCTTCCTATTGAGGGAGTCCAGCAAACATTCACCAGACTGATTCCTGGGATGGCAAGACTGATATATGAAGGAAGATTGAATCGACTGGGCTTGTATTCACTGGAATTTAGAAGAATGAAGGGGGTATCTCATAGAAACACAATATTCTGATGGGACTGAACAGGCTAGATGCAGGAAGAATGTTCCTGATGTTGGAGAAATCCAGTAGGGATCACAGTCCAAGAATAAAGAGTAGGCCATTCAGGACTGAGACGAGGAAGAATTCTCTTCCACAGGAGGCTGTTGGGGCCAGTTTGTTAATTATATTCAAGAGAGAGCTGGACACAGCCTTTGCATGGCCAAATGACCTACTCCTGCTCTTATTTTCTACGTTTCTAACTACAACTTTAACTCACTTCATTTAGCATGACTTTACTTGACTTTAACTTAATCCACATTTGATTCTAGCTCTAATTTTAAGTTTTTAAGTTGGACTTGAAACAAATACTACCCCGATTCGAGTGAAATGCCGCATGATTCTTTGTTGTCTCCGAAGATGACTTCAAGCAACATACTTCTCAAATGTGGTCTGTGAGGCTTCTTCTGAGAAAGTCCCTTTGTCCGGTTAATTTACCTGAAAATGTGCTTCATTTCCAGAAAGATCTCTGGAACTGAGCCAATGAACTGATCAAAGCCTGATTACATTGTTCAATCCCAGCCAGTGGAGTTTACTGGTTAAGTAAAAACTCTCAAATGTTGTAAATAGTGACGTTCCATGTAACCATGTCAAGTAACAGAGGTGCCAGCATGTCCAGAGACACAATGACACTTGCCTTATTTGGTGAACACAAGAAACTGGAGGACACAACATGTTCTGGCTGAAGTTTAATTGAGGTCAGAGTTTAAATTAGTTTGGACAAAATTCCCAGTATGCTTGATTGTAACTCTTGATCAATTTTTGTAGGCGTTTCTGCTGCCAGCCACCTGATCAAACAACTTTGGGCTTCCTTCGGGAAAGGACCAACACACAATGATGGCTCAGATTCTGAAATCAAAGTTTTCAAACGTTGGAGAGAGGACACCTCAAGATGGAGACACATCCTCTCTATATCTCAGCAGAATTGCAGATTGTTGCCACTTTCTTTGGGAGACCGTCACCCTCCTTAATTAAATGGTTACCTAACTTTCTGACCACCAATTGGCAAAATTGAGGGAAATAACCGTAATATGATTGTTTCCCACTCAGTACCAGGTCATGACCTCCACTCAGCCCCTCTGACCCACACTAATACTTTATAACATATCAAGATGGGGAAAGAAAGAGAATTAATATGAGGATAGTCTTGGTACTTAGAATTAGGTTTTTTGCTTGATTGAAGGTTGACCAATGAGACAGTCTGATTGGATTAACAGCCTTTTGCTCATTGCAGCTCATGTGTTCTGCAGCCTTGCCTATTCAGCAGCAAATTGAATCGTCAATGTGTAATAATGGAATTACTTCTGACCATTTGAATAAGAGCTACGGTCCTAAGTGTGGCCTAATGTGCACTCATAATTGTTATCACTCCACAACTGGACTATGATCCTAATTTTAGCGTGCAATTCCTAAAGTTCTCCAACTCCCCACCACTCTCTCTCTCCTGCCTTAAAATGCTCCTTAAAAACTGATCTCTATGGTCAAGCTTATGTCCTCAACTGGATTAGTGGTGCTGGAAGAGCACAGCAGTTCAGGCAGCATCCGAGGAGTAGTAAAATCGACGTTTCGGGCAAAAGCCCTTCATCAGGAATACAGGCAGAGAGCCATCCCCTCCCCCACTCACCTATTGTACTCTATGCTACTTTCCCCCACCCCCACCCTCCTCTCACTTATCTCTCCACCCCTCAGGTTCTCTGCCTGTATTCCTGATGAAGGGCTTTTGCCCGAAACGTCGATTTTACTACTCCTCGGATCCCCTCCCCCACTCACCTATTGTACTCTATGCTACTTTCCCCCACCTCCACCCTCCTCTCACTTATCTCTCCACCCCTCAGGTTCTCTGCCTGTATTCCTGATGAAGGGCTTTTGCCCGAAAAGTCGATTTTACTACTCCTCGGATGCTGCCTGAACTGCTGTGCTCTTCCAGCACCACTAATCCAGAATCTGGTTTCCAGCATCTGCAGTCATTGATTTTACCTAGTTGATTTTAACCCTACTGCGAATCCACTTGCAAGGATGACTGCCTTGAAGAGGTTTTCCTCCTCTCTCTACAACAATCTCAGGGAGTCCCTCTCCCACTGCAACTCCCAGGTCATTTCCTCTGCCCTGAAGCTCTTCAACCATGTCCTGCCTCATTTTCCCTTTCCCCACCTCACCCTAGTTCCAACTTTCCAGCTCAGCACTGTCCCCATGACTTGTCCTACCTGCCTATCTTCTTTTCCACCTATCCACTCCACCCTCCTCCCTGACCTATTATCTTCATCCCCTCCCCCACTCACCTATTGTACTCTATGCTACTTTCCCCCCCACCCCCACCCTCCTCTCACTTATCTCTCCACCCCTCAGGCTCTCTGCCTGTATTCCTGATGAAGGGCTTTTGCCCAAAACGTCGATTTTACTGCTCCTCGGATGCTGCCTGAACTGCTGTGCTCTTCCAGCACCACTAATCCAGAATCTGGTTTCCAGCATCTGCAGTCATTATTTTTACCTTATGTCCTCAACTGCCAAGGTGTGTTTGATAGCACTATCTTAGGGTTTATGTTAAAGGTTTTCTACAGTGCCTGCTGTTGTTGTCCATTGACCAGTATTACAGTGTAAATTGTGTATGGTTATACATTGAATAAAGTAAGAGTTATTTATTCTCTCATTGTAATTCAGCAAGATGGGAGTGCTGTACATTTACTCATAAGGATGCAATACAATAATCTGCAGAGTTTGTTTCGATTTGCTAGTGGGTGCAATGATTAATATTTATTTCCTGTGAATTGAAATCGTCCATTTGGATCATTTTAAAATGGTAATTGTTTGATGTTCCCGATATGCTGATGTACTTGTATTAACAGATGTGGTTAAAATTCAATAGAGACAGTCGACCACATTACCAAAATGAAATCTATGTCCCAGGTTCAGCATTAAAAAGGAACTCAACCCCACACTTCATAATTTATGCAGCACACAGGCAGTGGCTTAACACAAATATTGGCAGGCAGCCTCTCAGTTCAGTTGTTATTGTACATCACACCTCCATGACGATAGGTCACCAGGAGATTTTCACTTTTTAAAATTAATTTGAAGGATTTGCTGGCTCTCTGTTACACGGACTGATTATTTCTATGTCCAGAACTGGTCAATATTTAATGTTACTAACTCACATAATGCCTGCCCCCAAATCTCTCTGTCTCTCTTTTCTCTCACTCCTCCATTAAGAAATGCTCCTGCGACCTGTTCCTTTGACCAAGTTCTTACTCAGTGGCTCAGTGTTAAAAGTTTCTTTGGTAATGTCCCTATGAAGTGTCTTGGGAAATATCCTCCAAGTCCTGGATGGGCGGAGATGGGACATGACACTAAAGATATGAATTGGATCTTTCAGAAATCCTGAAGTCCTGAGAAGGAGTCAAAGTCTAGGAGAATGGGCAAAGGAGTTGCACATACAATACAATATGGGAAGATGTGAGGTTGTGCACTTTGGTGGAAGAATAGAGGCATAGACTATTTTCCAATGGGAAAAGGCTTCAGAAATCTGAAGCACAAAGGGACTTGGGAGTTCTAGTCCGGGATTCTTTTAAGGTTAACATGCAGGTTCAGTTATTACGGCAATGTTCACATTTATTTTAACAGGGCGAGCATACAAAATCAGAGTCACTGATGCCGTATAAGGTTCTAGTCAGAGCGCATTTGGAATATTGTGAGCAGTTTTTGGGCCACACATCTAAGGAAGGACATGCTGGCATTGGAAGGAGACTCCAGAGGAGGTTCACAAGAATGCTCACAGGAATGAAGGATTTGTCAGATTAGAAGTGGTTAGAATTAGAATCCGTATTGTGTGGACCTATCCTTTGACCCAACAAGTCCACACAATACGGATTCTAGAGTACTCCACTCAAGCCCATTCCCCTCCATTTATCCATGACTTATGCACCTAACCTATACATCCCTGAATACTATGGGCATATTAGCATGGCCAGTTCACCGAACCTGCACATCTTTGGATTGTGGGAGGAAACAGGAGCACTCGGAGGAAACCCACGCAGACATGGGGAGAATGTGCTAACTCCACACAGACAGTCGCCTGAGGCTGGAATTGAATCCGGGTCTCTGGTACTGTGAGGCAGCAGTGCTACCAACTGAGCCACTAACCCTAGGTCTGTGCTCAATGGAGCTCAGAAAGGTGAGGGGGGGACCTGATTAAAACTCTTAAGAGGCCTGGATAGAGTGGACAAGGAGAAGATGTTTCCACTAGTAGAAGAGACAAGATCCCAAGGGCACAGTCTCAGAGTGAAGAGACAACTTTTCAGAATGGAGATGAGAAGGAGTTTCTTCAGCTAGAAGGTGGTGAAACTGTGGAGTCATTGCCACAGAAGGCTGTGGAGGCCAAGTAATTGATTGCATTTAACACAGAGATTGATAGGTCCTTGATTGGTAAGGAGATCAAGGGCTATGGGGAGAAGATTTGAAAGGGACCTGAGGGGCAACCTATTCAGGCAAAAAGTGGTGTGTGTATGTAATGAGCTGCCAGAGGAAGTGGAGGAGAAGGGTACTATCCCAATTCTTAAAAAGGATCTGGATGTGTACATGGATAGAAAGGGTTCAGAAGAATATGGTCCAAATGCTGGCAAATGGGACTGGATCAGTTCAGGATATCTGATTGGCACAGAAGGGTCTATTTCCAAACTGTGTAACTCCATGACTCTGTAGGTCAGGAGATTGAGAAATATATCAGCCAGGATCAAGCGGCAGACCAGACTCAATGGGTCAAAATGGTCTAATTCTGTTCATCTATCATATGGACTTAAGCAGCTACAACGTATCAAAGGAGTCCCAGGTCTAGTGGTGTGTTCATTTAGAATCATGTCATTTTGCTCAACTTTGGGAGCAGTATAATTTTTAATAGAATAGGCCGTTATGTTACAAAACAAAGAACTGTGGAGGCTGGAGATCTGAAACAACTGAGAACAGAAATTGCTGGAGAAACTCAGCTGGTTTGGCAACATCTGTGGATAGAAATAAAAGTTAACAGTTTGACCCTTCTTCAGAACTGAAAACTGGATCTTAATGTGACTCTGGTCCTTCCGTTATAGGAAATATTGTTATTTAGATCCTTGGTCAGACCCCATCTGTGGAGTGGTGCATTTAGTTGAGGGTCCCTCAGAAGTATGCATTGGTTTTGGAGATGGAGGGCAGAGATTCACCTCAGCCATGTTTAAAGAAGTTTAAATTGCTGAGGGTGGCTTGCACAATCTTGCCTTGTATCCTCTTGAATATAAGAGTTTGAGAGGTGTCCTGGTTGAGGAGTTTAAAACAGTAAAAGGTAAGTAACTGCAAAAACATACAACGAAGGAATCATGACAAATGTAGATAATCTTAAAATGAGACCACTTAGGATTGAAATCAGGAGTCAATTTCTCACAAAACACAATGGAAACCCAGCCATAAATGCAGGGTACAAGTTGGCTTCTTAATACTGAGATGAATAGCTTTTCTTTTATTAGGCAAAGAATATTGATTTAATATGGATAAATTAAGTTGAGGTAATGATTGGCTATCATATAAAGAAATGCAAGGATAAATTTGAGGAGCTCAATGGCCTATTCCTATTCTTGAAGTTCTTATATTCCAAAGTCATTTTCTCATTTTCGTCCTATGCTATGGCTTGGAAAACTATTTTGTTCTATCAAACCACTCAAAGGAATACCAAGACTATAATGGTTAAAGGAGAAGCCCATAATAAGAAGCAAGTTTCAACCTCATCTATGTTTAAATCTTGCCCCTGATGGGAAGAGTACATGGGAAATTAAGCTCCACGACTGCATGAATTATGACAAGTGTGAAATATGACCAATTCACTCTCCAGGATGATTAATGCTTGGATGTGACCACTATATAGGATAATGGAAACTCACACCAAGTTGCATCAATGAAGAAAAAAACAAAAAAAATACACATTACAACAAAGTTATCCCTTAACATAAGGCAAAAAAGATTATGAATTGCTATCATGTAAATTTAAAGTACACCCCCTTTTAATCTAAATACTTTTACATTCACATATTAGATGGAGAGGACAGACAATAGAAGATTTTTTTGGACTATCATAGATGGAATATAAAATCCATGGATCAAATTTCAAACCAAAAGGTGGGGAATGAAATGGCTTTCTCACAATTTTATTTTTGGTCCTTGGTAATGAATTATTGTGGAGAGTCCACTGTTCAGTAGCCAGTCAGTTGGACCTAGGTCTTGATTTGAATTTTTTTTTCCCCTTTTTGGCAAATACTTTGAGTGCTATTACTTTCACTCAGAGCAAGACAGAGAAAGAGGAAAAAAAAAAATTCACTTGCTAATAGATCTGAAAGTTTGAGTTCCAATTGTTCTCTCTCCACTCATATCAGGAACAGACTTCCACTTACAATCCACAAACTGATTCTGAACAATGGTATTTTCCCCCAAATACATCAAGTGTCTGTGTGTCCCACAAAAGTAAGAAATCCAGCTTCAGCAAAAGAACACCACACAGTTCCAATTTTCCTTCAAGCTTTGAATAAACCTAACGATGTACGATTCCATTTTCTGAACTGCATTTTCAAATAAAACATATGTAGTCCTTACACTAAATAAATTGAACATTGGTGGGTAATTGTGGCATAGTGATAACGTTTCCAGATGTATTGTCCACAGCCTAATTCCCTGAGGATATGACTTATATCGCACCATAGCAACAGGTGTATTTACATTCAATTAATTAAAGAATCCCAGAATTAAAGTAATGGTGACTAACAATCATTGACTAAAAATCTACCAAGATCAATAATGTCTTTTTTAGGCAGGGAAATTTGCCATTCTTATACAGTCTGACCTATGTTACTCCAGGTCACATGCAAATTTGGTTGTCACTTAACTACCCTCTAGAAAATCTTTAAAAGGTAATTAGTAGTGAGCAATGGCCTTTTCAGTGATGCCCTTGACAGAAATACATATTTTTAAAATAGTACTGAAAATTTTAGACATCACAATTTATCTGCAAGGTTTTTTTGTTTTCTTTATTCACTCATGGGGTATGGACGTCGTTGGCTGGCCAGCATTTATTGCCCATCCCTATTTGCAATTACGAAGGTGGTGGTTAGTTGCCTTCTTGAACCACTGCAGCCCACATGCTTTAGGTTGGTCCAAAATGCCCTTAGGAAGGGAATTCCAAGATGTTGACCCAGGAACAGTGAAGGAACTGCAATATATTTCCAATCAGGATGGTGAGTGGCTTGGAGGGGAACTTGCAAGTGATGGTGTTCCCACATATCTGCTAGCCTTTTCCTTCTAGATGGAAGTGATCAGACAAGATCAACACCATCGTCTGTAAATTCGATTTCCAGTGCTATTGATTATGGAAGAATTGATTGCAGTGGATCTATCCTAGTGGGACTTGAAATGAGATAGATAATAATTCTGATCAACTGAGCTTTAATCTGTTTTAAGTGGGAACGTACTTCATAAATTACTACAGTCCATAATATGGTGCATCTTTATGACTGCAAAATAGTTAAATTAGTGTCATTTTTGCTTAATTTATTGATGTTGAAAAAATTGGGACCATTAAAAATGTGCTAATCCTGAATTTTATACCATATGTTTTGACTTGTAATTTTCTCCAGAGGTGACTGGGTGCCATTTGGAAAGCAGCTAACAGCACTAAAGAATGTTTCAATTGGTTAATGACAGATGCTGATTTGTTTTCCATCACTGTATGCTAAAAGCCTGACTGAACCTTATCCATTTAATTAATTAGCTGCGACAATGTGTTCTTTTAAAAATAATGAATCCAGCTGCACAACTAAGGCCACCTGCAGCTTAATCTTCAACCAAAGCTTGCTAGATAATGGAGCAAATTAAAGAAAAAAAAGATTTGATCCCTGGGAATTTTTCACTCTTGGAAGGGTTCAATGACCCGGGACATTGAATTCAAGTCAGACAGCTCCTTTCTTTCATCAGACTGAAAAGAAGATGAAAGATTAAAGGCTTCAACAAGGTTGAGTACAATAGATGAGGTAGTAATCATTAAATGATGCCAAGCTGGGATATTATAAGCCTGACAAATGCAGAAAAAGAGAGAAAAATGAAGGAAATCCATACTCCTGATTGTTGTGAAGAAATGGGTTTGTGCAGAAGGTGGTGTGTTGAATCAAGTACAATGTAATGGAGAAGATGGGAGGAGGAGGGAGAGATGGAAAAAGATGCTTTTCCTCACTCAGCAAATGAATGGTAGCATGGTGGCTCAGTGGTTAGCACTGCTGCCTCACAGCACCAGGGACCTGGGATCGATTCTAGCTGTGAGCAACTCTCTATGTGGATTTTGTACATTCCCCCCGTGTCTGCAGGGGTTTCTGCCAGATGCTCTGGCTTCCTCACACAGTCCAAAGATGTGCAGGTTAGGTGGATTGGCCAGGCTAAATAGACTGTAGTGTGCAGGCTAGGTGGGTTAGCCTTGGGGATTACAGGGATGGGTCCTCAGGCAACTGTCTGTGTAGAGTTTGCACATTCTCCCCGTGTCTGCGTGGGTTTCCTCCGGGTGCTCCGGTTTCCTCCCACAGTCCAAAATGTGCAGGTTAGCTGAATTGGCCATGCTAAATTGCCCGTAGTGTTAGGTGAAGGGGTAAATGTAGGGGAATGGGTCTGGGTGGGTTGCTCTTCGGAGGGTCGGAGTGGGCTTGTTGGGCCGAAGGGCCTGTTTCCACACTGTAAGAAATCTAAGATATTCAGAAGAGCAATTGAGCAATGGAGGATATGTCTGAAAGGTAAGGATGATGTATGATAGAGGTTTGATTTGTTGGGCTCAATGAGAACCATCCTATTCTAAAATATTGTTTTTTGTCTTTAAGGGAACATGTTGAAAAAAAAGTCATCATAGTCCAGGAGCACTATAAGCTGCTTTCTCATTAGACAGACATGACTAATGGCGAAGTTAACCTGAGGGCCACCAAGCCTCAGACGTGGGATGTTGTTGAGGGGTCCAAGCCATCACAATGACTTCAGCTGTTATTGGAATGCAACCCGCAGGAATTGTTGGTGGTAAGCACAGGTATTAAACCTGTGCTGTGTGGAATTTTCTGCTCTCTTGATGGATGAGAACAACAGCGAGAGAATTGGGAAAATGCAACAAAGCCAGAAAAATCGTATCCTCAATATCTAGAAAAGATTAGATGAGATTCCCTACAGTGTGGAAACAGGCCCTTCAGCCCAACAAGTCCACACCGACCCTCTGAAGAGTAACTCACCCAGACCTATTTCCCTCTGACTAATACAACTAACACTATGGGCAATTTAGCATGGCCAAATCACCTGGCCTGCACATCTTTGGACTTTGGGAGGAAACTCACGCAGATACAGGGAGAATATGCAAACTCCTCACAGACAGTCACCCAAGGCTGGAATCAAATCCGGGCCTCTGGCACTGTGAGGCAGCAGTGCTAACCACTGAGCCAGCATGCTGCCTATAATAATTATGCATTTCTCTTGGGTTTAAATGATGAGTTCTGAATCTTGTTAATGAGTGGCGATGACCTTATTTCCATATACTTGCATCTCATTAATGGTTAATTTTGCCACATTTCCATCCATCTCCTAATTCTTTTCTCCTATCCTGGGAAAGTAGATGATGCTAATTCCTGACATGGAAGTCAAATGGGGGCAGTTAGTCACCACTTGCTTCTCCAGGACTTTATAAACATTTGCCTTCACTACAGTCACCCAAATGCTCCATGGACAGTGTTCCCTTCCATCCTTCGTCCACATGACTGGACATTAGCAAATCATCAGCTTCATCATTTCATCATAGGTATTTTTAGATCAACTCAAATACCATTTAAGCAGTAATTGGTAGAACCCTTAGAAGCATCAATAAGCAGATGGATTTGGGAGTACAAGTGCACAGATCCATGAAAGTGGCAACAAAAGTGAATAAATTAGTCAAGAAGGCATATGGCATGCTTGTCTTCATCTGTCAGGGCTTGGAGTACAAAAATTAGCAAGTAATATTTCAGATGTACAGAACTTTAGTTAGACCATGTCCCAAATATTGTGTGCAGTTCTGATCACCGCACTATCAGAAGGATGTTGAAACATTAGAGAGGGAACAGAAATGGTTTATCAGGATGTTGCCTGGTTCAGAGCATATTAACTATGAGGAGAGATTGGATAAACATGAATTGTTTTCATATGAATGTCAAAGGATGAGGGTTGACCTGATAGAAGTATATAAAATTATGAAAGGCACAGATACAATGGATAGGCCATATTTGTTTTGCTAGGATTGAAATGTTAATAACTGGGGGACAAAAGTTTAAGGTAAAAGGGTCTAAAATTCAAGGAGATGTGAGAGGCAGGTGTTTTTACACAGAGGGTGATAAGTACTGCCAGAAGAGGTGTTGGAGGTTGATAAAACAAGAGGCATCTTGACAGATGCATGAATGGGCAGGGAATAGAAGGATACAAACGTGGAGAGGCAGAAGGTTTTTAGTTCAGAAAGGCATCATGTGTCGGTACAGTCTTGGTGGACTGAAGGGTCTGTTTCTGTGCTGTACTGTACTGTTTTTGTTTTAGATTAGATTACATTACAGGCCCTTCAGCCCAACAAGTCCACACCGACCCGCCGAAGCACAACCCACCCATACCCCTACATTTACCCCTTACCTAACACTACGGGCAATTTAGCATGGCCAATTCACCTGACCTGCACATCTTTGGATTGTGCGAGGAAACCGGAGCACCCGGAGGAAACCCACGCAGACTCGGGGAGAACATGTGCAAACTCCACACAGTCAGTCACCTGAGGCGGGAATTGAACCCTGGTCTCTGTCGCTGTGAGGCAGCAGTGCTAACCACTGTGCCACCGTGCCGCCCTTCAGGACTTCAATTTAGAGCTTAGGAACACTAAAAAGTTACATAACTGCTGCTAGTTCACTTTGTGTGCAGGGACACACACATTTCTTATGCATCCGTACAAGATACATCTTTTGGCTCCTGGCTTCATTTCTTAGTGATCATTTTGCATTTACTTGAAGGCTGCAAGCCACTGTGGCATGTGCTGCTTATAGTACCTATCATACGTGGGCAGCTTGTCATGCCTTGGACCATTGAAGAGTCAAAGGGATAGAAACATTGCTGGAACTTTTGAAATTTCCCAAAGCTTTGTATGCCACTGCGCTAAGTCAATGCCACACCTACACCATGCTCCCAACAGTTACGTGGCAACACATCACATGTGCTTCAACCAATCATCCATGTATGAACATCAAAGGGGAGCAGTACGTAGCAGGACAAAGGAGAGTACAGTGAGTTAAGGTAGTCATTTGACTTGTCTGGATAGGCCATGGTCAGTCCTGGAGGTTAATGCATCCAGTAAGAGGATTCCAAGTGCGTCTGAGGGGAGGACATTTTTCTTACAATAACGCAAAGGGAGTGTCACGATCACAGATCATAACTCCAGATCACCCATGGATGGATCAGCTTTCAATTGCAAAGTGCTTTTTTTTTAAAGAAAAGGACACACAGTCAAAGATTGACAGTTAATGTAAACAAGCGGCTACCTGGAGAGAGAGAGAGAGAGTTACACCTGACAAAGTGTTAAAGGCAATTTAAAGCGTGAAAGTGCACTAAAAACCAAAATCTGCAAACTCCTTGGAGTATCTCAGACTGTGAATATGATGGTTAAACAATAACAGCTTGGGTGAGAGACATATTTGCATTTTCCCTTTTGATGGTTAAAAGTGCCTGGAATATACTGCGAGAAGAGGTGGTGGAGGTAGATAAAACAAGAGGCATCGTGACAGATGCATGAACAGGCAGGAAATACAAGGATGCAACCTTGGTCTAGGAACAAGAGTAGGATGTTCAGCCTTGACTGATCAAACAATTCAATGCCCTTTATCCACCCCATCCCCATTACACTGTTTGGTAATCAGAAATCAATCACTCTCTGCCGAAAACATAATCAAAGACTGAGCTTCCACAGCCCTCTCTAGTAGAGAATTCCAAAGTTTCTGATTATATAAAAACCTCACCCCAGACTTAAATGGCATCTCCCTTATGGTTAAACTGTGTCCCATGGTTCTGGATTCTCCAGCCAGTGGAAACATCTTGCCTGGAACAACCCGAGCTACGACAATTAGTATTTTTCAAGTTTCAATGAGATCGTCTTTTATTCTTGAAAACTCTGGAGAATACAGGCCTAGTTTGCCCAATCTCTCTTCAGAGGATGGTCCCACCATCCCAGAAGCAAACCTGGCGAATCTTCTTCACATTATTTGGTAATAAAAGATCTCTTGTTGTTCAAAGTTAAAAATCACACAACACCAGGTTACAGTCCAACAGGTTTATTTGGAAGCACTAGCTTTCGGAGCACTGCTCCTTCATCAGGTGGTTGTGGAGTACACAGTTGTAAGACGCAGAATTTGTAACAAAAGTTTACAGTGTGATTTAACTGAAATTATATATTGAAAAAGACCTTGATTGTTTAAGTCTCTCATCTGTTAGAATGGCCATGTTAGTTTCACTTCTTTCATATATAAATCACAAAACTTTTTTTATAAGTTACATTCTCAGGTTAACTGTAACAATTGGTGTCAGCCCAGATAATGTGTTGAAGGTGTTAGCTCCCTGTGTGCTGTTGTCTGTGGAATAATGTTAGACTGATTCTAATCTAAAAAATGAGTTAACAGAGTCTTACATGGATTCTTGCAGTTTTTAAGCAAAGTACAATGTAACTCTGCAAGTACAAATTCATCCCACAAATGTATATGTATATGTGTGCATGTGGGTTTGTGTGTATATGTGTGTCTGGGGTGGGGGGTTGAGTGTATCTGTGAAAGAGAGTGTATATGTGTGTGTGTGAGTGTAAAGGGGTCTACGTCTGTGAGAGGGTGCATGTGTAAGTGTGGGAGTGTTTGTATCTGTAGGAGTGTGTGTGTCAGTGTCTGTGTGAGTGTCTGGGAGAGAGTGTGTATATGCGTGTGTGAGTGTAAAGGGGTCTATGTCTGTGAGAGGGTGCATGTGTGAGAGTGAGAGTGTGTGTGAGTGTCTGTGTGTGTGTAGGAGTGTCTGTGTGTGTGTGTAGTGTAATGGTGGTCACCTGTAATTTGACATGAACCCAAGGTCCCGGTTGAGGCCCTCCCTATGGGTACCAAACCTGTGGTAAGGAGACCAAAACTGCTCACAGGTGCAGTCTAACCAAGCTCCAATACAATCAAAGAAAGACTTCACGATTCCTGTACTCAAATCATCTTGCGATAAAGGCAACATTACATTAGATGTCCTAGAAGCCTGCTGCACCTTCAGTATCTGTTTGACAAGGGTGGGTAGGTTCCTTTTTACATTTACATTTTCCACCTTCTTACCATTGAAGAAATACTCTGCATATCTGTTTTTCCATCAAAGTAGATAATGTCACATTTTTCACATTATACATTTGCCATGTTCTAGCCCAATTTTTATGCCAGTCCAAAACTTCTTGATATCACATCTTACTCACAACAATTACTCCAAATTACCTTTAAATCATTTTCGTATTTAGAAATATTTCATGTGGCTCCTGCCTCCTGATTATTGATATATATTGTGAACAGCTGGGGCTCAATTACTAATCTTTGCAATATTGTTACGGACTGGGCCAGACCACTCACAACATTCTTAAGAGACAGCCCCAGGCCCTAACTTTGCAATTTGCTTCAGTAAGTGTACAGTGAAAATTACCTGGATTAAGTTAGCTGGTTGACTACTAGATTTTAAAACAGACAAAAATTAATTAACAAAATTACACAATGAAACACAAGTAACAGACTAAAGAACCCTCATGGAACTCAACCTATCCAACTAGACTTAATTATGCTGTTCTGAATATACATAACAGTCATAATAAGCAAACTCCCTTTAAAAGCCAGTGTAAATGAACACATGCTCACAGGTTGAAGTTGAAGGGGAGAAAAGAGAGAGAGAGAGTTTCCACACAGTTCCCTGTTGAACTTCTAACCAGTTCAAGACTGAATTATAACTGCTCAGCTCAGCTAGAGAGCTGACCACTCCTCTTTCTTTACACAGGTCACTTCTAAAACATGACCACTTTGGCCTGAAGTCTCATCTGTTTACATATAAACAAAAGGCCTCTCAAAATTCTTTTCATTGCTGTACCAAACCAGACTGATTGGAGTCCGGCCCAGTTTATTGCCCTTCTGAAAAAAATCAAAGACATAGTCTTTTTGAGCCAAGGAACAGCTTTTAGAAAAAAAAGGGACTAGCTTTGTTACTGTTTCAAAACTGGCTGGTGCGTGTGTTCAGGCTTCTGTACCTTCTCCCCGATGGTAGAGGATGGGATGGATCTTTGAGAATGCTGTTGGCCTTTCCTTGACAGTGGGCCTGGTAGATGGATTCTATAGATGGGAGGTTGGCCTTTGTGATTGTCCGGGCCGAGTTCACCACTCTCTGGAACTGTCTCCGATCTTGAATGGTATAATTGCCATGCCAGGTAGTGATACATCCAGGCAGAATGCTCTCGCTGGCACACCGTTAAAAGTTGGCAAGGATATTTGCCATCATGCCAAATTTCCTCAGCTGCCTGAAGAAGAAGAGATGTTGTTGGGCCTTTGTAACCAGTGCGTCCACATGAAGAGTCCAAGAAAGCTTGTTGTGGATGACCACTCCCAGGAGCTTCATACTCTCCACTCGTTCCACCTCTGTGCTGTTAATGTGTAGGGGGGCATGAATAACATCCCACCGAAAGTCAGTAATGAATTCCTTGGTCTTGCCAGCATTGAGAGCTAGGTTGTTCTCAGTGCACCATTTTTCCAAATCTTCCACCTCCCGTCTGTAGTGTGTTTCGTTGTCATCTGAGATCCGACTGACTGTGGTTGTGTAATCAACGAACTTGTAAATGGCATTAGTCTGGTATTTGGCGACACAGTCATGGGTATACACTGAGTACAGTAGGGGGCTGAGTACGCACCCCTGGGGGGGCTCCAGTGTTGAGTGTTAGAGTGGATGAAATATTGTCCCCAGTCTTCACTGGTTGTATCCTGTGGGTCAGGAAACTGAGGATCCAGTTGCAGAGAGTGGGGCTTAGTCTGAGATCACTAAGAGGCAAGTTGCGTAATTCAAGGGACGAAAAGCAGAAAGCTGTGTGAGTAAGGTTCACACGGGTGCACATAGATACAAAGAATCTCACTGGAAAAAGCACATGCAAAAAAATGGGAAAAGGCAAACAATAACATCTATATTTTTCAACATAAAGACTAAATACTGTACCTTGATTACAATTCCATTATTTGCATTTATTCTGCAGTCTATGTACCCAGTTAAAAAAAGCCAATCTGTCACTCATTCCATTCTCTACATGTCTTGTGTTATGATCCCAGCTGATATTAATATCAGCCCATTCCTGAAGAAGGGCTTATGCCCGAAACGTCGATTCTCCTGTTCCCTGGATGCTGCCTGACCTGCTGCGCTGTTCCAGCAACACATTTCCAGCTCTGATCTCCAGCATCTGCAGACCTCACTTTCTCCTCCAGCTGATATTAATACCCAACAAGTCAGATCCCTGGCTGAAACCAGGCTTACTGGATCATATTTTGATTTACTTTGATGTTCACAAATTGGTCTGTCACTGAAATATAAATACACAATGGTGCAGATTTTGTATTTACAATAAAACAGAAATTTACTCACAAAAGAAATGGAGATTAAATAAACCAAACTATCTACTTATAACACAAATGTAAACATTATGAAACTCACAGCAAACATATAAATCCATTAATTTAAAAACACTCTTTTACAAATCGAAAAGAATACACACCCTGGTATCAGATCCAAAAACACACCATTTATAGTACCCAGAAATACCAGTTACACAGTAGTTACAATTGTCTCTACATTGATGGTTGTGACTTTTGACTAACTTATAGACATTTCCCTAGAGCTATTAAACACCTGCACTTAGATGCTTTAATAACCTCTTTAGGGTTTTATCCCACCTTTTCTGGCCGGGGACCTTTTACTCTCAGGCAATCTAGTTCACTGTATCCTTCCCTTCTCAAGGGCACTGGGCTATACAGCCATTGTATGCAAGGACTTCACAGGATTGCTCAAAACTCAAGGCCAAGCGAAAAAACACCATTATATCGCTAAGAGATGGATGTTTTCCTTAAGTTGAAAAACCCTCTCCTGACTTTCTAAATAGCTTGTTTATCTTGTTTTATCATGAAATGCTACCAATGCACACATCCCATTAATTCCGAAGTTAAGACCTCAAAATGTTTAGAAAGAAATCACTGTGTCTACAGTAATAATTACAAATTTATTATTAAGTTCAGAACACACAGAAAAACCTATCTCATGCTAATAGAGAATCCAAGAATCAGTGTTGGTAATAAATGATATTAAAACAGATGCAGGATGGTATGATGGCTCAGTGATTAGCACTACTGCCTTACAGTGCCAGGGACCTGGGTTCAATTCCAGCATCGGGCAACTGTCTGTGTGGGTTGCCTCCCACAGTCCAAAGATGTATAGGTTAGGTGGATTGGTCATGATAAATTGCCCATTGTGTTAGATGCATTAGTCAGAGGCAAAAGGGTCTGGGTGGGTTACTCTTCAGAGGGTCAGTATGGACTTATTGGGCTGAAGGGCCTGTTTCCATACTGTAGGGAATTTAATCATGTAGATCACACTTAAGTGCAAAGCAAAAATAAGGAAGACAGTATGGCAACATTCAATAAGATTTTTAATTGCAGGACAAGCAGTCTCCTGAGAATGCTGCTAAAAACAGTTGTAACAAGGCAATCAGGTATCCCTCTGCTATGATCATTAAAATAGAGACTATTGCGACACTTGATTGGACCTTGCTATGTGTGAATTGGTCAATGCATTTCCTACATTACAAGAATGACAACATTTGCAAAACACAGCATTGGCTGTAAAAGTGTTTTTGATGTCCTGAGGTCATGAAAGGAGCTGTACAAATGCAACATAGCTTAATCCTTTTCACCTTGTACGTACGTAAATGCAATTTTGAAAACCTGCCCCAGTCAGCAAAATGGAATATTAAACCTCCCTACACTGGATTGCAGTTTTGTTGGTCATGAGTTATCAAAGTTAAAAATCACACAACACCAGGTTATAGTCCAACAGGTTTAATTGGAAGCACACTAGCTTTCGGAGCGACGCTCCTTCATCTGGTGATAGTGGAGGGCTCGATAGTAACACAGAATTTATAGCAAACATTTGCAGTGTGATATAACTGAAATTATACATTGAAAAACTGATTGTCTGTTAAGCCTTTCATCTGTTAGAATAGAGTGATAGTTTCACTTCTTTCATGTGTAAATCACAAAACCATTTGTTTTAAAGTTGCATTCTCAGGTTAGCTGTTAACAATGGTGATAGCTAGACAATATGTTGAAGGTGTTAGCCCCTTGTGTTCTCTGTCTATGACCTGATGTTTAGATTGATTCTAATCTAAAAAGTGAGATAACAGAGTTTTACATAAATTCATGCAGTTTTTGAGCTCATTCGTCCGTTGTCAGAGCCTTTGCTCCGTTTCCCCAATGTACCATTCCTCCGGGCATCCTTGCCTGCAACGTATAAGATAGAGAATGTTGGCTGAGTCACATGAGTACCTGCCATGTACAAGGTGGGAGGTGTTCCCATGCGTAATAGTGGTATCTATGTCCACACTCTGACACATCATGCTTGAATGGGCACCGCACAACAATCAACAGACAGGGAGGGTTCCGTCCCAGTTGGGGAACACTTCAGTGGTCCAGGATATTCAGCCTCGGACCTTCGGGTGAACATCCTCCAAGGTGGACTTCGGGACAGGCAGCAGAGGAAAGTGGCTGAGCAGAGGCTGATAGCTAAGTTTGGTACCCATAGGGAGGGCCTCAACCGGGAACTTGGGTTCATGTCACATTACAGGTGATCACCATTGCACTACACACACACACACTCTCACATACACACGGACACAGGTACACACAGACGTGCACACAGACACCCACATACACCCTTACAGACACACACTCCCACAGTCACACATGCACCCCCTCACAGACTTAAGACACTCTGCACTCACTACACACACACACACACTTTCTCACACTCACAACCCCCACCCCAGACAGACACACACACATACAGACAGACAAAGACCCACATGCACACATATATTTTGTGGGGTGAATTTGTACTTGCAGAGTTACATTGCACTTTGCTCAAAAACTGCATACATTCATGTAGAACTCTGAGCTCAAAAACTGCATGAATTTATGTAAAACTCTGTTATCTCACTTTTTAGATTAGAATCAATCTAAACATCAGGTCATAGACAGAGAACACAGGGGGCTAACACCTTCAACATATTGTCTGGCTATCACCATTGTTAACAGCTAACCCGAGAATGCAACTTTTAAAAAAAGATTTTGTGATTTACACATGAAAGGAGTGAAACTATCACTGTATTCTAACAGATGAAAGGCTTAACAGACAATCAATTTTTCAATGTATAATTTCAGTTACATCACACTGCAAATTTTTGCTATAAATTCTGTGTTACGATCGAGCCCTCCACTATCATCAGATGAAGGAGCGTCGCTCCGAAAGCTAGTGTGCTTCCAATTAAACCTGGTATTGTGTGATTTTTAACCTTGTACACCCCAGTCCAACACCAGCATCTCCAAATCATGAGTTATCAAGTTAGCCTTCCTTATAGTTATTGCATATTACTGCTGACTGCAATCTAACCTCAGTGGAATTCATTTGGTCTTCAAATTAGTCTAGAGAATTTATTTTATTGATCATGGATGGCTTGCAAGACACAGGGCAGTAACAACTTAAGATAGTTCAGCAAATTTATCCAGTGAGTGAATGAGTTATTCAAACCGTGAAGGTCTCAGGTTTGATTTCAAGTACATATTGAGTTAACTGATCTCAGGAATGCAGACGGGCCTGTGCAATTGGCTGTAATCTCCCTGGGCTGGGAACGGGAAAGTCACTTTCGGTTTCCTTTGCTACTTGGAGCCTTCAGAAAGTGCATCAGTGTGGATATCATATGTATGCAAGCACTGGCATGGATGTGTCTGCCAGCTCCAAGGTGAAAAGGGATGCTTGCAGTAACTGTCAACGCTCACACATAAATAATTGCCACGTAGCCAAGATAAGTAAACCCAACAAACGTAGATGGAACTGTCTTTAGCAAAGAGAGGGGCAAGGATGATAAATATGCAAGAGCATAAAGATGTTGTGAAATATGCCAATGACAGTCTTAATAGCCACAGACATTTTCACTTAATGTTAATTCCTAAAAGGTCTGAATTGCTTCTCTGTGCTTTTATGAGATACCCGATACCTTTTAGACAGCTGCATATTGTGACATTTATGCAGGGTCATACCTAAGAGCTCTTTAAAGTGCTGATTGTTCGAAGTCCCCTGTCATTAACTTTCATTGCTGTTCATCCCGTTTTCTTTGTGCTAATTTGCAATGCTTCCATGACACACCCACTGCAAAAGACACGTGACTGCTGGTCTCAGCTCACCATCGCCTGCATGCTCCCCATCATATACTGAGTCAAAACTTAATTTTTTTCCCCATATTTCTTAGTCTGTGTGCCTACACCATTTATGAAGCTATTTACCCACCTTGTTTTCCCCATTGGTGTGCAGTTTTTAAAAAATAGCCTGGTGTGAATCTAAGCTGCAGCACAAACATTGATGACTGGACATCTTTCCAGATTTGTGTAGACCACAACACTAGATTGAGAGATGCAGCAGAATTAACTACTTAAGCAAGTGGAGTGATCATGTCTGTGGGATCTCACATAAAGATCACCGCAATCGCTTTGTCATCCATCTTGTGTAGCAATCATAGTCTCTCTTCTTGAAGAATTAAATTGCAATTCCACATCAGATCATTCAGAGACATTAGGTCAGGTGTTTAGAGCAAGCTGCATTCTACCTGCTTTGATCTGTCATCGTGACAAAGCATCCCATTGCTCCTCATCCACCATTTTCATCATTCACATCCTTTATCACTGACACATGGTGGGCCGTTGAGAAAAGGCAGTGTAGCAACTCATTAAGGCTTCCCCTTTCAAACCCATAAACTCAGCCATGTAGAAGGATAAGTTCAGCTTATGAATGGAAGCACAGTTACCCAGATGTTCCTCTGACAAACCATCCTCACTTCAAACTTGAACACCAATCCTTCACTGTGGTTGAGGTGAAATTCTGGAACTCATTTCCTCACAGCACTCTGGGTGACACTACATCCCATGTACTTGTTTTAATTATACCTTCACGGGATATAGGCGTCTCTGGCTTCAACATTTATTACCCAGAGGGCCATTAAGAATCAACCACATTGCTGTGTATGTGGAGTCATATGTGGACCAGACCAGTTAGAGAAAGCACTTTCCTCCCCTAATGGGCACTAGTAAATGAGGTGGGATTTTCCTGACAATTGACAATGGTTTCACCGTCATTGTTACACTCTTAATTTCAAACTTTTATTGAATTCAATTTCTGCCATCTGCCATGGTGGAATTCAAATAGAGGTACCCACGACATTACATGGGTCTCTGGATTAAGAGTTAAATGATAATGCCATGAGACCATCGTCTCCCCAAGCGAGTCAAGAAAGTAGCTCACCGTCGCCTTCTCCAGGGAGATTAGAGATGGGCAATAAATGCTGGCCTGGAAATAGGAAACAAGAAACCTACCTGAATGATGCCAACAATTCTATCCACCTGCTGCAATTATGCAAGAACACAATTGATAGAGATCACTCCAAATCAACGCATCAGACTTTCAATCCAATTGCCTTTCATCCCAACAGATCAATGCAGTCCGTCCCAAACCATTCCTCTATCCTTTCTGAAAGCTGACTGTTCAACCGGCATGAATGGAGTCTGTACCCTTACACTTGAGCATCTGGTCCACTTGCAATCCAGCATCATTTAAGTAGGATGTCCTGTTCAGAGTGAATTCCATGCATCTCACCTCACACACTTCACCTTTACACCACATGGAGAAAACCTCTGAAGTATGCATACATATTTAACTGTACCCATTTAATAACTTTGGTTTTCTATGCTTGTCATTTGTGCATGGCTAGGTCGCTTCTCACCAAGATGGGAAGTATGTTAAACTCACCGTAGCCAATCAGGTGGAGCTGCTATGTAAAACGAGACCACATGATATTTTTGTATTCTGCATTTAGGGTCAACTTAAGACTGGGAGGATACAAAGGAAAAATGAAATGAGCTTTCTAAGGACCCCACAGTTAAGCAAATCCTGGATAGCGCAGGATTAAACTCAATGCATTGTTCTCCCCCAAGAGATTTGAAAGGTTTACGAGGCTGCAAATCTTCCAGAATTGGTTTTAAACACAGACCAAATCCTCCGTGTCGTGGAAATCGATCTTTTTTTTATTTCCATAGCTCCTCATTTCAGGTTGAGGATGGTACATTTAAGGCCAACATTTATTGCTCACACCTAGTTGCCCTTTATAAAGGAATGGATTTCTGGGCACTTCAAAAGGCAATTAAGAGTCAAGCACATTGTTGGGGCGTCAGAGTCACTTGTAACCCAGACTGGGTTAATAAAGCAGTGCGGTGATGATCCATTTGTGTTTTCTTTTTAACAGTCTACCAGAAGTAGCAGGGTGGCTCAGTGGTTAGCACTGCTATCTCACAGTGCTAGGGGCCTGAGTTCAATTCCTGTCTCAGGTGACTGCCTGTGTGGAATTTGCATATTCTCCCTGTGAATGTGTGAGTTTCCTCCCACAGTCTAAAGATGTGCAGGTTAGGTTAATTGGCTGTGCTAAATTTCACTTTTGTGTTCAGGGATGTGTAGGTTAGATGCATTGGTCAGGGGCAAGTATAGGGTAGGGGGATGGGGCTGGATGGGGTGCTCTTCGGAGGGTCGGTGTGGACTTGTTGGACCGAGCTTCCACACTGTAGAGATTCAATGATCTTTCACTGATACCCCAGCTTTATATTTCCAGATTGAGCATTTGAAAATCAGTTAAAAATAACAGCCACTATGAATTCACAGTTTCGGGGATCATTAGACCAATAATATAAATAGTCTTGTATTTGTATAGCACCTTTCCTGGTCTTAGGATTTCCCAAAGCACTTTATCACCATATGGGTACTTTAAAAATATAGTAACAGTTGCCATAGTGGGAAAAGCAGCTGTCAACATAGGCAGAGCGGACTGAAAGGAGACAATGACCAAGAATTGGTGTTTAGGTATTGTTTGACTGATGATTGACAGCCAAAAACAGAGGAGAGCCAGCCAGCTCTCCTTTCAAATCATGCTGTGAAAGTTTGTATGGTGATCTAACTGAGCAGATGGCCCATGGTTTAATGTCCCATCGAAAACTTGCATTTCTGACAGCCCCTCAGTCATACACTGTTGCCTCATGTCAGATTTTGTACTCAAGAGTGGAACTTAAATTCATTATATTCTGACTCAGAGACAAGAAAATATCACCAGTGGAAACACCGCCGTATTTATTGCAGGCCATTCTATATGTCTGTTTATATTGTTTTCTTCCCATTGTCTCCCCTTGAGTTCTCATGTCCTTGCACTGTGCATCCTCAGACTAGTCTTGCTTTCATTCAAATGCCTGTGTGTGCCTGAGCTTAGACTCTGAATACTATTTTTAACATCAAATTCCTGCACTTTCTATTTTAGTAAAATTGAAGCACTTGATAATTAATGCGGGAACTTCACACTAATAGATTACGGCACAGGGAGATTTTTTTTTAAGAAAATCACGCAGTGGCTTGTTAATATAGGTCAGGATTAAGGGGAAGCTTTGAGATCCCTTTATGTTTTCATGCCTCCTGTTAAACATGACAGAAGGCGATGTGTAAAGTTTTAATGCTCCCAAGTTTCAGAATTGAATAAAAAGATTGCATTGTGATGAGGACAAATTAATGTCTGAAATTAGATATTGGAAGCACTGAGCTCCTCAGATATGGTTGAGTGTGTTCTACTGCAATGAAAGCTGTTATGTGACTAGACAAGGACTCGGAGCCAGGCATCCTACTGATAATACTCCCAGAGCAGCAATAATCAGCAGGGAAGGATGTAAATGATGGGGAAAACAGAACACTGATGAATCTTCCTCAACTAATTACAGTTTGAGAAACAATTGTAAATCAAGCACCAGGAGCGAAGAAAGGCTTGAAGGAATGTGGTAGAGGATTAAATGTACATATTAACTTTATCCATTTCAAGTTATCCGTGAGGCATTCTTATTTCATTAAATCCGTCTGGCGCTTCATTAGCCATGCAATTTCTCTGATCAAAATGTTTTTTTATCTACACAGTCTTGTACCTTACCTAGTAAGTAACCTAAAATTAATTTTACAGTAACAGTGTAAGTGTGCTGCCTATCTGAATTGAATCCATTTCCTTATGGCTTCTCCACTTAACACTGACTAAATTGCAATGTGCACGGCTACCTGCAGTTAGCTATGGGACTACGTAAGGGATCTCCCATGGCACCAGTAGCAAGTGGAGTAAGTATGCAATTCACAGAACCATCCTTCATGGCTACCAACCAGTAAGCATTTAACAGGCCACTTGTGGGATTATTCACCTAAGAAACAGTCGGATAGAGGCAAACGATGAGCAGAGCAAGAGTTGACTTATCATAGTCAGTCACAGAGGTTGCCTGTAAAATTCAGAGAAGCATGTTCAGGCAAGTAAGTTGAATTCCCAATCACAGAACCAACTTTCTATCCCACATATAAGTTACATGTCCCACAGGGCTGAATGTTAGTTTGACTATTATTTTTCAACGTATAGTCCGATCAATATGGATAGGCTGGGACTTCTTTCACTGGAGCATACGAGGTTGAGAGGTGATCTTTTAGAAACTTATAAAATCATGAGGGGTATAGATAAGGTTAATGGTAGTTGTCTTTTTTTCTCTAGAATGGGGATTTCAAGGCTAGGGGGCACATTTTGGAGGTGAGAGAAGAGAGAGATTTGAAAAATGACATGATGGGCAAATGTTTTACTCGTGTGGAATGAACTTCCTGAGGAAGTGGTGGATGTGGGTACAAATCGAGGTTTAAAAGATATTTGGATAAGGACATGAGTAGGAAAGGTTTGGAGGGATATGGACCGTGAGCAGGCAAGTGGGACTAGTTTACTTTAGGATTATTTTTCGCATGGACTAATTGGACCTTAGGGTTTCCAGGTTGTCTGACTCCAATATTTTATGTATGAAAGCAGTGTGATTACTTATTGAGGAGTTAGTTTAAAAACAGTACCTACTTGGAGTGGGGAAACTACTCCACATTCTTCGCAGTCTTCAATACATCATCAACAACGATGAATACCTCACCACGATCTTCCCTACACCTCCACTTCTTGCCTTCAAACAACTGCCAAACCTTAAGCACACCGTTGTTCAGATTCCTTACAGTGTGGAAACAGGGCCTCCGGCCCAACAAGTCCACTCCGACCCTCCGAAGAGTAACCCACCCAGACCCATTTCCCTCTGACTAAGCACCTAACACTACGGGCAATTTAGCACTGCCAATTCACCTGACCTGCACAACTTTGGACTGTGGGAGGAAACCGGAGCACCTAGAGGAAACCCACGCAGACACGGGGAGAATGTGCAAACTCCACACAGACAGTCGCCCAAGGCTGGAATCGAACCTGGGACCGTGAGGCAGCAGTGCTAACCACTGAGCCACCATGCCACCCCAATCGAGTTCATAGAGTACATTGTCTAACGTGAGGTACATTGATAAAACCTTTAATTATCTCAGGACAAAGACTTGAAAGGAATCTGGATTTTGCATTTTGACCAGCAGCCTACCTCCTAACTGATTAAAGGATTAAACAAGGAAAGCTAATTTTAAAATTGTTAACTGTTTGCTTATAAATACTGTGTCTTATACCTCTCTATCATACCACATCTGGGGAAGGAACTGAGCTCCGAAAGTTTGAAACTTCAAATAAATCTGTTGAACAATAACCTGGTATTGGATGAGTTTTGACTGGAAAACATAAAATAAACCCATCGGAACAGTTTGCAGTTATGTGGCAATGGGAAAAGGGGGGAGAAAAGAAAGACTTAATTGCAGTTTTGGAACACTTTTTCAACACCAGATGTCACAAAATGCTTTCCAGCCATAATTGCGCTGATGAAGTGTACTCACTTTGTGATGACAGAAGAGGCACAAGTTCCAGTCTGACATGCCCCTGCAAAGATATTTGTGGGTCGCAATTCACAATTAACACACGTTACTTAATTGCGAAGTCAGCAGCAAGCCATCTTTGGATAACTGCTGGTTTCAATGATTTCAGCATCCGGCCAAAACTAAGAGCACCATGAGGCAAGAGGAGAGAGCCAGTGTCCTGAGTATCAATGTCCATTTGCATGTAGGCTTTGCCATTTAAAGCAAATGTCCCCTGCTTCAAGGTGAGGTGCATTCTGGCTGGAGCAGGGATTAACAGTTGTAAAACAAAGCTGGAAGAAAATGGACTTCAATGATTTGAGCTGCTAGATTGGGAGGTCTTGGTGAAACAGTGGAAAAGAGAAGACATAGTTTTGTACACATAAAGAGTTTAGGATGCCTTTCGACATATGTTCAAAAAAGAAATGCACTTAAAACTGACATTCATTTGCTCCACTACACCCTCAAACATTTACCACCATCTACCCATACACAATCCAGAGCTCTCAGCTTGGGGACACATTGCTAGCTATTCAACCATGGCAGTTACCTCATCCAAACACATTAAATAGCATTCAATTAACACACCTTTCCTGTTCCTTATAAGACAATGTGGTGCAAAACAAATAGAAGTAGAACCTAAGATAAAAGCAATTTACTGCGGAATCTGAAACCAAAAGAGAAAATGCTAGAAAATCTCAGCAGATCTGGCAGCATCTGTAAGGAGAGAAAAGAGCTGAGGTTTCGAGTCTAACTGACTGCTTTGACAAAGGGTCAGTTAGATTCGAAAAGTCAGCTCTTTTTTCTCCTTACAGATGCTGCCAGACTTGCTAAGATTTTCTAGCATTTTCTCTTTTGGTAGGAGTAGAACCAAAGTGGAAGGAGACAGAGGCGCATGCATTATCCTACCCTCCACAGTGTTGGCCATTATTTGAATGCTATTGCTGGTGCCTTGGCCAGTGTTCGAGCTGAAACTATTGAAAGTAAGGATATTCTCATTCCTAATCCTCCTCCACACATCCCACTTTGCCCTCACCTCACACTCTTGTCGGGTTTTCCAAATGCGCATTATGTAATCAAACACACATCACCCTCACCACAGTGCTACCGTTGTGCCTATCCCCTTTTAGACACCCAAGGAGTCCAATATGGTCATAGTGTGGAGGAACAACAAAAAGCCAGTGATGATGAAAACACAAACAGTCAGGCAGTCACTGCGAGCTGCGTGTAATTGAGGGAATTGCATAGCCATGGCAGTGCTGAGACATTGGGCGTGAGTGGCCCACAGTCAGGATGGGAAGCAAGACTAGCACCAGGATCACAGATCAGCCATGATTTTATTGAATGGCAGAACAGGCTTGAGGGGCTGAATAGCTTGTGCCTATCTTCCTAATATTGTGGATGAAGAGGATATGGATGAACCCTTTGAGCGCTCAATGTAGAGAAGAACACTGATGATTATACGTAGCAAAACACTTTAGGTGGCTTGCCAGAAAACCTATGGTCAATGTTACAGGTATTGGTGCAGGCCAATGCCCCAATTTGACTCTGACCAGCCCATCCTTTCCTGTGTGGAAATAGTGACCAGCTCCTCCACTTGTAGATCCAACTCTAATACTACAGTTACTGTCTCCAGCAGCAATCACACTTTGTCAAAGTGTCAAACCTGCAGCCTTGCAAGCTCTGACTGCTGTCATTCTGGCTGTGGGGGTGACACAGTGCAATGAGTTCAGGTTATTGCAGTCTGTGCTACAACACACTGTGAGTGGCATGGAGGCTCAGTTCTTAGCACTGCTACCCTCACAGCATCGGGACCTCAGTTCAATTTCAACTTTGGATGACTGGCTGTGTGGCTTTTGCACATCCTTCCTGTATCTGCGTGGGTTTCCTTTGGGTTCTGTGGTTTCATCTCACAGTCATGTGCAGGTTGGGTGGATCTGCCATGCTAAATTAACTATAGTGTCCATGGATATGCAGACTAGGTGGGTTAACTGTGGGAAATGAAGAACTACAGGAGTGGGATGGGTTTGGGTGGGACGATCTTCGGAGGGTTGGTCTGGATTTGATGGGCCATCTGGCTTGCTTCCATGTCATATGGATTCTACGAATTTCTATGAACACAGCAGAGGAATTGCAGAGGTGTTTCTCACTGAAACTTCAAGTGATTGTTGCCAGTTCAGTTGGCATTCACTCCTGGTTGATTCATTGTCTATAGTCAGACAGCTCCTGGGCATTCAGAGAGTGTATTTCAATATGGGAGAGGGCAGCATTGTCATGTAGGATGTACAGAGTGATATGTGTCAACCTCACAATCCTAGCAAAACTACTTGTATGCAGAATGAAACAGTGTTAGCTTGAAATGAGTAGGGAGTATCAGTGATCTCTCTGATACAACCTCGGACAGCAAACAGCGGGGATGCAGCTAACATCTTTGACTGTGGTTTAGAAGGAGCCAGAACATGCCAGTTTAGAACAATAGTCATCTTTACAATGTGATTCGTGCTCTCTTGGAATTGTGGCTGCAGCAAGTAGAAGGTTTCAGCAAGGAACTTGTTACTGAAGCGCAAGTAAATCCCTTTCCTCATAAGACAAGCCCCCCACCCTTCCCGGCATTAGTCCAGTAAACTTTGAACTTTTTCCAAGAATTACACTCCCCCTGAAATAAGATAACCAATACAGTGCATAATACTCCAGCAGCTATCTCACCAGTGCCTTGTGTAATGCATTCAATACATCTATTCCATACTCCCCTCACTGAGATTCAAATAGGACATTTGCTCTCTGATGATCCTAGCTGGACGTGGCCTCCTGCTCAGAGTCTTTCTTCCTCACCACTTTCTTTCAATATTGTTTTCCTCCTGTTTCTTCTCATTCTCAAATAGATTTCCAATGGAAATGCCTGCCAGTGCCTCTTTCTCTCACAGTGGCTGGCTTCTACTGAAAGCTTGAAGTCAGAAACATCTTTTTTCACCACCTGCCACACCATTTTTCACAGACCTATGCAACTTTAAACAGTTACTCAACACAATGGATGCTTGTAGACTTCTTATAACAGCCTGAGGGGCAATAAAAACAATAAGCAATTATCCTGTAGGAAGTTTATGATGCTTTTAAATGCTGGTTGGGAGTCTTTGCTGCTGCTGAACAAATGTTTAACTGTACACACTTAAGTGAGTGCATTAGCTAACATGTTGAGCTCTGAAATGTCAGCGTTGGAATCAAATTGAGAGTTGTGTGGTGACTAGCATCACGAACCTTCTCCTCTGCAGATTTCCAGAGGCTGCTTAATGTACACATACTATCCCCTTACTAAGACAGCAATTATCCCAAACATATGCACCACACCGCAATCCATGCTGGAAGTTAAAATGTATTCTTAGTGTCAAATACCAAATCCAAAAATATCCCAGTTTCATATTGAATGCAAAAGAATTCACAGCAATAAAGTACAAGGTGTTAAATAAGTGACATCTTAAAGTTACTAACATGAGTTCAGAAATGTTACCATCATCCACTGCAAGATTCCTATGTGTACATAGGATAATGAGTAAGGCATTCAACTCCATGAACCTGATCTATCACACAATTAAATTCATAGAAACCCTGCAGTCTGGAAGCAGACCATTCAGCCTATCAACAGCACACTGATCCTCTGAAGAGCATCACACCCAGACCCACTACTCTACTCTATATTTATCATGACCAATCCACCTAGCCTGCACATCCCTGGGCATCACAGGCAATCCAACTAACTTGCACATCTTTGAACTGTGGGAGGAAACCCACAAAGACACAGGGAGAATATGTAAACTCCACACAGTCGCCCAAGGGTGGAATTGAACCCAGGTCCCAATGCTGTGAGGCAGCATTGAGCCACTGTACCACTCATCATGCACATAAATTTTGGCTATTTACATCCTAAACACCTTGTTTCCCATAACAATCTTAGCTGGTACAAGGGTGATTATATGCTGATGCAACTACTAGTGATGACTGAATAGGGTTTTAGAATTGGTACTCTGCTTACAAGTTTGGAATGGCTTACCTTTGTGTTTAAGTGATCTGGTGTAAATGTTTGGTAGTTGTCTGCGTTGAGCTAGGAGAAGGAGGAAACAGGAAACAAACTTGAATGATTAGCCATGATCATATAGAATAGCTGAATGGCTTACTCCTACTTGCTTTTTCTCTGCTTCTATGCCAGTATTCAATGTAGCGTCTGAGAAGTTAATGACTATGAATGATGCACAAGTAAATAATCTCAGAGAATTAAAGTGAAATGAGTTGTAGCATGAAAAGGGCCATGATATTTAAATACAGAATCCCAAGACAATAAATCTGAAACTTTGTCCCCACACACAACCTGCTTGCAAAAAGAAGCATCTGTTCTCACAAAACAAATGTAGAGATTACTCAATTTAAGCTGGTTACATCTGGTAAACTAGCCCCACCTCTGTTGGGCTGAGTATTGCACAAAGACATCATAAGGAGAGACCCAGGTGATGGGTCAATTCTTCAATCCAGGAAATTTCCCAAAGTTGAAAAGATAGGTGACAAAATTTGAGAAATGAAAGTGGAAGCAGGCCAGTCAGCCCATCGAGTCGACACTGACCCTACAAAGCGCAATCCACCCAGTCCCTGCGTTTTCCACGGCCAAAATTCATTAACACCAAAGCTGGGATTTCAAACAGCTGTAGGTTTTAGCAGGAAGTTAACTTTGGGAAAAGTGAGAGTCACTCAGCTTTGAGGTCCTCAAGCTGCAGGACAACAAAATCTCTGCATTCTTCAATCCTGGCCAACCATTCCCAGACTCTATCAATTAATCGTTGCTGGCCATGTCTCCAGCTGTCTATTCCCTAAGACCTAGGATTGCCTTCCTAAACCTCCTTACCATTCATGTCTGTTGGATGCCTTTTTGGTTATGTCAAAACTGTTTAGATAATGTACCTGTGAAGTGGCACGAGACCATTTACAACATTGAAGTTCCAGCATTAACTTGAATGGACTTGCGTAAATTTTAAGGCTATGCCAATTTGTTCTGGACTTCTTAACAAGAGTAATGATTTTTTTCTACCATATTAAAGCCTTTAATCATCTTACATGCCTTAATTAGATCACCCCTTAATTTTCTATATTGAAGGGAACACAAATCTAGCATTTAGAGTCTAATAGCCAAGTTTATGGATCCTGTCAGCATTTTAAATGTGGAACCCCAAAATTACAAGGTCCTCCTATGGGCATGCTGTAATTTCCCTTTTTTTTAATTTAACCAATCCTTCTAACCAACATTTGCAAAGATACTATGATACACCTCTGGAGTAGGTAGGTTTTGAACCCATGCCACCTGGTACAGACTCTACCTCTGCACCACAAGAGCCCCTCAGGGACAGGTTGTACAATACCAAAGGTGACTGCAGACATCTGCAAGCACTCACTGCCCTCTCTCCCTGTTAAACTACCTTCTGTGCTGAAGCCTACATTCTTGTCTGTTGCTGCCATAGCAACAAACTGACAGAGCTGCCTGATACTAAATGAGTATTTTGCATCAGTATTTACTGTGGAAAAGGATATGGAAGATATAGACTGTAGGGAAATAGATGGTGTCATCTTGCAAAATGTCCATATGACAGAGGAGGGAGTGCTGGATGTCTTGAAACGGGTAAAGGTGGATAAATCCCCAGGACCTGATCAGGTGTACCCTAGAACTCTGTGGGAAGCTAGAGAAGTGATTGCTGGGCCTCTTGCTGAGATATTTGTATCATCGATAGTCACAGGTAAGATGCCAGAAGACTGGAGGTTGACTAACTTGGTGCCACTGTTTAAGAAGGGTGGTAAGGACAAGCCAGGGAACTATAGACCAGTGAGCCTGACGTTGGTGATGGGCAAGTTGTTGGAGGGAATCCTGAGGGACAGGATGTACATGTATTTGGAAAGGCAAGGACTGATTAGGCATAGTCAACATGGCTTTATGCCTGGGAAATCTTGTCTCACAAACTTGATTGAGTTTTTTGAAGAAGCAACAAAGAGGATTGATGAGGGCAGAGCGGTAGATGTGATCTATATGGCCTTCAGTAAGGCATACGACAAGGTTCCCCATGGGAGACTGATTAGCAAGGTTAGATCTCACGGAATACAGGGAGAACTAGCCATTTGGATACAGAAGTGGCTCAAAGGTAGAAGACAGAGAGTGGTGGTGGAGGGTTGTTTTTCAGACTGGAGGCCTGTGACCAGTGGAGTGCCACAAGGATCGGTGCTGGGTCCTCTACTTTTGTCATTTACATAAATGATTTGGATGCGAGCATAAGAGGTACAGTTAGTAAGTTTGCAGATGACACCGAAACTGGAGGTGTAGTGGACAGCGAAGAGGGTTACCTCAGATTACAACAGGATCTTGATCAGATGGGCCAATGGGCTGAGAAGTGGCAGATGGAGTTTAATTCAGATAAATGTGAGGTGCTGCATTTTGGGAAAGCAAATCTTAGCAGGACTTATACACTTAATGGTAAGGTCCAAGGGAATGTTGCTGAACAAAGAGACCTTGGAGTGCAGGTTCATAGCTCCTTGAAAGTGGGGTCGCAGGTAGATAGGATAGTGAAGGAGGTGTTTGTTATGCTTTTCTTTATTGGTCAGAATATTGAGTACAGGAGTTGGGAGGTCATGTTGCGGCTGTACAGGACATTGGTTAGGTCACTGTTGGAATATCGCATGCAATTCTGGTCTCCTTCCTATCGGAAAGATGTTGTGAAACTTGAAAGGGTTCAGAAAAGGTTTACAAGGATGTTGCCAGGGTTGGAGGATTTGAGCTATCGGGAGAGGCTGAACAGGCTGGGGCTGTTTTTCCTGGAGCATCGGAGGCTGAGGGGTGACATTATAGAGGTTTACAAAATTATGAGGGACATGGAAAGGGTAAATAGGCAAAGTCTTTTCCCTGGGGTCAGAGAGTCCAGAACTAATAGGCACAGGTTTAGGGTGAGAGGGGAAAGATAAATAAGAGACCTACGGGGCAACGTTTTCGCACAGAGGGTGGTACGTGTATGGAATAAGCTGCCAGAGGAAGTGGTGGAGGCTGGTACAATTGCAACATTTAAGAGGCATTTGGATGGGTATATGAATAGGAAGGATTTGGAGGGATATGGGCCAGGTGCTGGCAGGCGAGACTAGATTGGGTTGGGATATCTGGTTGGCATGGACGGGTTGGACCAAAGGGCCTGTTTCCATGGTATACATCTCTATGACTCTATGACTTTATACTAAGCTGGTGCAACCTTTTAAGGCAAGCCTGGCACTGAATGAATGGTGACACCAAACAAATTGTCCAGCCACCAGATTCCCCTGGAGACAGAATAACATACATAACATTATTGCTACAGGTTTTTCGATGGAGGATTGGAGTTGTTTGGAAACACAAATCTATTTTAACTCCTTGACACACAAGGCCTTACAGAGAATATTTGTTATCTGGGGTCACTTCTAAATTTTATTTTGATTGGAATATTTTTCTCAATTTTTCACTGAAAAGATAGGAAACCTCCTGTTGCCCCCTTGCTATTTTGCTTGCTCATCATCTCAAACCTTGTTGCCCTTCATCGGCTCCCAATTGCTCATTGCCTCAGATTAATATTCTTACCTTTGTCTTACAATCCCTCAGTGGCCTCCTCACATCCTCATCTCCCTCCTCCATCAGGCTAGATAGATATTCATACTAACCTACTCAAACATCGTAACAACATACACTACAACAGTTGCTATGGACTACTTAAAGCCTGCAGTAAAATATTCAAGATATGGCACAAGGAATTATCCAAACAATCACCCACTAGTAGTCTCTCCAGGTCAATCAGAGTTTCACCAGTGACTGACCAGGTCATTCTTACCATTGATAACACTGCAATAATGATCCTTTCGTGACAACCTTTCTACTATCCTATCTGTGGTGGAATGTAAAAGTAGAGCCTCCTTTTCCTGTGACAATTCAACTTAGACTACAATGTTCAATAGTACAATAGTCCCAAAGAGGAGCCATATTGGACTTGAAGCATTCACTCTGTTTTACTCTCTCTATTTCTCTCCACAGGTGTTATCAGATTTGTTGAGTTTCTCCAGTATTATCTGCTTAATTATTTCAGCATCTGCGATATTTTACATTTGTGTTGATCTGATGAAATCTTGAGTTTCTTATTTAAAACTACTAGATACCCTTGCCTTACTCTCCTATATCTCTGGCACTCAACCACCCTGTAGCACAGCATTTCAACTCCCCCTCCCACTCCACTGAGGATATGCAGGTCATTGGACTCATCCACCGCCAAACCACAACAACGCGACGGTCGGAGGAGGAGCGTCTTATCTTCCGACTGGGAACCCTCCAACCACAGGGGATGAACTTGGACTTCACCAGTTTCTTCATCCCCCCTCCCCCCACCTTGTCTCAGCCGAATCCCTCCAGCCCGGCACCGCCTTCCTGACCTGCAGTCTTCTTCTTGACCTCTCCGCCTCCATCCTACTCCGACCTATCACCCTCACCTTGACCTCTTTCCACCTATCACATTTCCAACGCCCCTCCTCCAAGTCCCTCCTCCCTACCTTTTATCTTCTCCTGCTGAACACTCTCTGCTCATTCCTGAAGAAGGGCCTGTGCCCGAAACGTCGAATCTCCTGTTCCCTGGATGCTGCCTGACCTGCTGTGCTGTTCCAGCAATAAAGTTTCAACTTTGATCTCCAGCATCTGCAGACCTCACTTTCTCCTCTGGCACTCAATATTGTTTAACTTCCTTAAACTCCTGTGAACAAAGTTAATGTCTTCAGATCGTTGTAACATACAGCTGCAGAGTAATCCTGCATTTCTTCTTTTCCTGGTCACACATTTCAAGACTACCAAGATAATTAAACATTCAGAGACCTTTTAATTATTGACTCTTTTCAAGTTGCTGCTGAATTATATTTAAAAGAAAGAGTCAGTTCTGATACTGGAAAGTCCACGTCCTTCTGTATACTTCAAAAACAGGCAAACCCAGACATCATCAATCAATATCAGCTTGTGTCAGCTTCTTGGATTTTTCAAGTAAATGTAAAACATTAAACCCAAAGTTAAACAAACCTGTATAACAATCTAACTGTCATGGGTGCATTCCCTTTATTTCTGCCACTTAAGTCAGCTGAATTGGCATTCTTTCCAATTTGTTCCAGGCCTACTGTTAAATATCAAGGTCAGTTCATTTATATTTGAGTTTATAGAACTCCAAGGTCCGTCTATTCATTTGAAACAGACATAGAATTGTGGCCTGCTTTCTCACTGAAACCAGTACCTGCTTCAATCAACTAGTTCAAAAACAAAGTTATCCTTAGATTCAGAACATCATGAATCAATGACAATTTTACACAGATAGTTTCTTTTTACCACTGTCCTGAGCCTCCCGATACACGCTGCCAAACTTGGCCAATTTCAAGCTATGCATTTGTTAGGTAATTTCTTCCCATCTTAAAATTACCAGGATCACAAACTCTGGAATTCCTCCCAAAACCACACCATAGCTTTCCAATCTCCCTCGATCTCTTTAGTACCCTTTCAAAGCCCATTGCTTTGAACAGGCTTTTAATTACCCCTCCTGATATCTCCTTCTTTGCTTTCTCTTACACTGCTTTCTCTTACTCAAACCTCTCTGAAGCAAAAAGAATGATGACAACAAGTGTAAGTTAATACAGTGTTTAAGATGTATTTCGTGAATGGTAAATGTTTGTTCTAGGTGCTGGAAAACATTAAAGCTGAGCAGCTACAGTGGACTTTGAGAAGTGATACAACCAGACTCGATGTCAGTTTCACCACCTTATTACAGTTCTAGACATGATACCCCCAAGCTGTCACCAATTCCTGATGAGGAAGGATGACCTGACTTCCCTTTCTTTATTCACCAATCCCCTCAGTTGATCATAATAACGTAAATTTACAAACAGACTCCTCCCTTGTGGATAGCTTTCTCTCAAACCCAAATGTCTGAAAAGCTTCAATTTAACTGGGCTCTCTTGAATTTAACAGAAGTGTGAGCTTATTACTTACTAAATGGAAGAAGAAACAACAATGCAACACATATAAACACAGATTAGAATGAGAAATGATTCACAAAAAAAAAGCTGTGATTATGCTGTCACTTTAACAAGGCTATTTTGTCCTTGGGTTTTTTTAAGAGAGGCTGTAAAGGCTGAGGTGCTGAAACGTCTGGAAATGTGTAGTTTAACAAAGGCAGGGGAGTGATGAATGCTCTTGCAATTATAGAGGCTGTTCAGGACCTTGTTTAATGGCTTCCCTTGATTAAGGTAAAATCGATTATCCAAATAATCAATTATCCGAATGAAACAGTGCCTACCTACCTCGTTCGGATAATCGAGGTTTCTCTGTAATTATGTTATCATAAATTCAGTTTTGGTTTGTTTTTGTTTAAATAAATTCTATTTTCTTTAAAACCAAGTGGTTGGGCCAGCTGCATCACTCCTGGAATATCCACTTATATACCTGCTTAAAAAAAACTAGAAAAGTTAGAGTCTGGGCTAACTTCTTGAAATGCTTTGAGGCAGGTCTGACCTTGTCCACAACACGCTCCTTAATAAAGTTGCAGTGTTGGGTCAGTTGAGTTTTCCTATAATTAAATCATTCTAGATTCTGTTTTCTTTTACTTGCGTTTCAACTGTAGTATTTAAATAAATTTGGTTTTGCTTAAAGCCAACTGGTTTGACCAGCTGCAACACACCTGAAGTATTCACTTCACATCCACCTTTAAAATAAGAGAAGCTAAGGCCTAGGCGACCTTCTTAAAATATTTTGAGGGGGTCGGCCTGGTCCATAGTAAAGCACAAATGCAAAAAGGTATACAGATCAGTCTCTGGGTTATTCATGATAAGTAAAGAGTTGAACAATGCAGCCATTACAGTGGATAGTACTGATAGCTTTACTGTTGGCAGTTAAACAGTCAATTTCGAAATACTTTACTTCGCAGGTCAGTCGAAACTCTTTTGTCCTGGTTCCTTTCAATAGTAGCTAGTTTGCAACATTTACAGTAAACAAGATATTTTCCCTTTCTGTACCTGTGTTACTGAGGTGTTCAATGGCCGCTCTGGAATCTGTGACTTTGCAAAACATTAGTCCACATATTAGATTATCAGGCTACTAACACACATAGGAGAAAGTGAGGACTGTGCTAACACACATAGCCCAGTGCTAAGGCTTGCATTTAACCCCCTGCCCCTGTGTCTTCTTAAAAGGGGAAAATGCAAATATATCTCTCATCAAGACTGCTCTCATATTTGTTTCACAATTTGAGATACTCAAAGGGGATCACAGTTCAGTTTAAAGTGCATTAATTCCTTTGAAGCATCTTTCACAAGGTCAGGTGTTTTTCAAGGTTTTCTTTCAGGACAGTGATCCAATTTACATCCACAAGCCTATTTTGGCGATACCAATCACCTTTTTAAAAAGCACACATTGGAATTTAAGTCCTGTGTATCCATTGGTGACCCATAATTATGATACAAGGTCAGTACAGAAACCTCTGATTTAATTAATAATGGTAAAAAGTTAGGGGTATTATCAGACCTAACAGTGTAAGGAGGCTGAATTAACACAGGATTCAGCTGGGGATATCATTGAATCAGGAAGCGAGCGCCTTTCCCCAGTCTAAGTTGATTCAGTGATTTCTCCATTATTTCATTAACATATTCCTGTTCATTCAAAAATTTTCCAAATACGCAACAGACCACTGAAAAAGAAGTGGATATGAAAGTCCCCATGCTTATATTCGTTTGGCTTTTCACAAGGTCTGATGAAATTTTATCTTGACAAACCAACTGCTGACACTGGGTAGAAGACAGAGGATGGTGGTGGAGGGTTGTTTTTCAGATTGGAGGCCTGTGACCAGTGGAGTGCCACAAGGATCGGTGGGGGGTCCACTACTTTTCATCATTTATAAAAATGATTTGGATGTGAGCGTAGGAGGTTTAGTTAGTAAGTTTGCAGATGACACCAAAATTGGAGGTGTAGTGGACAGCGAAGAAGGTTACCTCAGATTACAATGGGATCTTGATCAGATGGGCCAATGGGCTGAGGAGTGGCAGATGGAGTTTAATTGAGATAAATGCGAGGTGTTGCATTTTGGGATAGCAAATCTTAGCAGGACTTAAAAACTTAATGGTAAGGTCCTAGGGAGTGTCACTGAACAAAGAGACCTTGGAGTGCAGGTTCATAGCTCCTTGAAAGTGGAATCACAGGTAGATAGGATAGTGAAGAAGGTGTTTGGTATGCTTTCCATTATTGGTCAGAGTATTGAGTACACGAATTGGGAGGTCATGCTGAAGTTGTACAGGGCATTGGTCAGGCCACTGTTGGAATATTGCGTGCAATTCTGGTCTCCTTCCTATCAGAAGGATGTTGTGAAACTTGAAAGGGTTCTTAAAAGATTTACAAGGATGTTGCCAGGGTGGGAGGATTTGAGCTACAGTGAGAGGTTGAATAGGCTAGGGCTGTTTTCCCTGGAGGGTCAGAGGCTGAGATGTGACCTTACAGAGGTTTATAAAATCATGAGGGGCATGTATAGGATAAATAGACCAAAGCCTTTTCCTTTGGGGGTGGGGGAGTCCAGAACTAGAGGGCATAGGTTTAGGGTGAGAAAGGAAAGATATAAAAGAAACCTGAGGGGCAACATTTTCACATAGAGGGTGGTGCGTGTATGGAATGAACTGCCAGAGAAAGTAGTGGAGGCTAGTACAATTGCAACACTTAAAAGGCATTTGGATGGGTATATGAATAGAAAGGGTTTAGAGGGATATGGGCCGGGTGCTGGCAGGTGGGACTAGATTGGGTTGGAATATCTGGTCAGCATGGACAGGTTGAACTGAAGGGTCGGTTTCCGTGCTGTACATCTCTATGACTCTATGACAGTGAGACTTGTTGCTTTTACTTGAGACATTCAGAGTAATAGAACATCGAACATAGAACATAGAAGAATACAGAGCAGTACAGGCCCTTTGGCCCTCGATGTTGCGCCGATCCAAGCCCACCTAACCTACACTAGCCCACTATCCTCCATATGCCTATCCAATGCACGTTTAAATGCCCATAATGAAGGAGAGTCCACCACTGCTACTGGCAGGGCATTCCATGAACTCACGACTCGCTGAGTAAAGAATCTACCCCTAACATCTGTCCTATACCTACCCCCCCTTAATTTAAAGCTATGCCCCCTTGTAATAGCTGACTCCATACGTGGAAAAAGATTCTCACTGTCGACCCTATCTAAACCCCTAATCATCTTGTACACGTCTATCAAGTCACCCCTAAACCTTCTTTTCTCCAATGAAAACAGCCCCAAGTGCCTCAGCCTTTCCTTATACGATCTTCCTACCATACCAGGCAACATCCTGGTAAACCTCCTCTGCACCCGTTCCAGTGCCTCCACATCCTTCCTATAGTATGGGGACCAAAACTGCACACAATAATCTTTACTCTTTGTAATCTTTATAAGAATTTGCTTTCAAAGCAGAAATATACAGCATTCCTCAGAGCAATGAAAACATTGTAAATCCTTTAACATTTTTAAAAATAAATTATCCTCAACTCACCACTGCCCCCTCTTTTTTCTTTTTATAATTTCTTTTCAACTTTAGTTGACGTCAACTTAAAAACCAAATCTGGAGAATAGAGCATGTAACATAAATTTACTTGACTCCAGTACTGAAAAGCAATTGACTTCTCCCTGTCCCATTTGAAATGGTAAAGTTCTGAAGTGTCAGAATCTACAGACTATGTGTGTGTTTTGAGTCACTTCTGAGGAAAGGAATCAGACACTATGAAGATGCAAGTTTTTTTTGCCTTTTACCTATAGCTGCAAAGAAATGTTTTACTCAACGCACTTCAAAGGGGCAGCTCTGATACAAAATATTTTTGTGAAGATTATCTGATAGAATTTGACAGCAAACATGTAGTATAGTCTCTTGAGAAACAATTATTATAATTAGGTACAGCATTGAAATATGCTCTTTCTTCTTAACGATTCAGAGCTGTTCATTTTCTTTATCTCTCATTTTCTGTCTCTCCATCTCGGTTGACCACTCGTTGTGTCACAGATTTATGACAATACAATTGTATCAGTCCAAGTCCATGGACTGACACCAGGCTAAGTGAAGTGTCTATCATGTGGAATATCTGCCAGGATAAAAGTCACTATGTCATCCATGAAGGAGCCAGTTGATTTAACTAGTCTTCAGGGGGTTACCAGTGCTATTGAGAGGAAATTGGAAGGGCTCTGGAAAGGATGGTTGAAAATTGTCTGCCATTCAGCGTTGCCTTCAGTGACAAAATGCCTGAATATCAGAATTTTTTTTTTGCCTGTGGCAGTTTTCGAATGTTGAGGTACATAGAGAACTAAGATTTCCTGCTTCAATGTCATTGACAAGCAGTTGATCAATCATTTTCTTCCCTATATCCTCACATCTCTTGCACACAGACAAAGAAACAGTAAGGCCTGAATGTTCACAATGATGGGGATGAGTATGACAGGTAAGGCAGATGAATTTAGAGCTTCGATTAGTACATCCAACTATGGTCTTGTAGTTATTACAGAGACTCGGTTGAGAGAGCGATAACTCTGGCAGCTTAAATTTCTGGGATTTATATGTTTTAGAAGAGATAGAGAGATGCTAAAGAGGTGAGGGAGTTATGATACGGATAAGGGAGACTATCACGGCTGTAGTGAGGAACAACTCAAGGAGAGGTTTCAGAGAACTGGAGAATACAGAATGTTGTTCCTTTGTTTAAGAAGGGAAACAGGAATAATCGAGAAAATTACAGGCTGGTGAGCCTTACATCAATGGTAGGGAAATGATAGAAGATTTTTAGGGATAGGATTTAGTCACATTTGGAAAAATATGGGCCTATAAGCAATAGGCAACATGGCTTTGTGCAGGGAAAGTTGTGTCTCACAAACCTGAGGTTTTTGAGGAAGTCACAAAGGTGACTGATGAGGGTAGGCTGTTAGAGGTTTTCTATATGGTCTTTAGCCAGATCTTGGACAAGGTCCCTCATGGAAAGCTGATACAAAAGATGAAGTCATATGGTATCCACACTGAGCTGGTAAGATGGATACAGAGCTGGCTTAGTCATAGAAGACAGAGTGTCGCAGTGGAAGGGTGTTACCAGTGGTGTTCCACAAGGATCATGACAAGGTTTGTAATACACATAGATGACTTGGAGAAGAATGCAGTTGGCCTGATTAGTAAGTTTATGGATGACACAAAAATTGGGGATGGCAGATAGTGAGGAGGATTTCTCAAGGGTAGAGCAGGTTCTAAATAGGCTGGAGACTTGGACAGAGAAATGTTAGATACAATTTAATTTGGATAAATGTGAAATGATACATTTGGATGACTTAAAGCAGGAGAAAAATATACAGTAAATAGCAGAACCGTCAGTGACATCAACTTAAAGAAGGATCTAGGCGCACAGGTCCTCAGTTACCTAAAAGTGACAACAAACGTGGAAAAGTTGGTCAAGAAGGCATATCGCATGCTTGCCTTCATTGATTTGGGCATAAAGTATATGGATTCCTATAGTGTGGAAGCAGGCCATTCAGCCCACTGAGTACACACCAATCCTCCGAAAAGCATTCCACCCCATCCCTGTAACTAGCATTTACAAAGGCTAATCCACCTAGCCACCACATCCTGGACACTTTAGAACAATTTAGCATGGTCTATCCACCTAACTTGCACATCTTTGGATATGGGAGGAAACCGCGAGGAAACCCATACATTCATGGGGAGAACGTGCAAACTCCACACAGACAGTTGCCTGCCAGTGCTGGGGGACAGCAGTGTGAGCCACTGAGCTTCTGTGCCACTCTCTAAACATAAAAATTAGCAAGGAGGAGGTGAGGACTGCAGATGTTGGCATTTAGAGTCGAGAATGTGGTGGTGGAAAAGCACAGCAGGTCAGGCAGCATCCAAGGAGCAGGAGAATGAGCACCTCATTCCTGATGAAGGGCTTTTGCCCGGAATGTCGATTCTCCTGCTCCTCGGATGCTGCCTGACCTGCTGTGCATTTCCAGCACCACACTCTCAACAATAAAAATTCACAAGTCATGTTGCAGCTGTATAGAAGTTTAGCTAGGACACATTTACAGTATTGCGTATAGCTCCATTTGCCACACTCGCAGTAGGATGTGTAAGCTTCAGAGAGCGTGCAGAAAACGTTTATCAGAATGTTGCCTGATTTGGAGGGCATGAACTATGAAGAGACATTGGACCATCTTGATTCGTTTTCACTCGAATGTCAAAGGATGAGGGGGGAACTGATAGAAGTTCACAAAATTATGCAGGACATGGAAAAATTGGAAGTCAGAGTCTTTTTCCCAGGGTAGAAATGTTAAACTTACAAAGGGACACAGGTTTAAGGTGGAATGGGCTAAGCTTAAAGGAGATGTGAGAAGCAGGTTTTTTACGCTGAGGGTGGTAAGTGCCTGGAATGCGCTGCCCAAAGGAAGTGGTGGAGGCGAATACAACAGCAATGTTGAAGAGGCACCTTGATAGAGACATGAATAGACAGGGAATAGAGAGATATGGACAAAATGTTTTTAGTTTATAAAGGAATCCTGTGTTGGCACAGTCTTGGTGGGCTGAATGGTCTGTTCCTCTGCTGTATTCTTCTTTGATATTTGCTTTTTAGTCTATTTAAAAGGATTGGGACTTAGTCATTGAGCTGCAGTTTTAGCAAAGGTCACAGCTGGAGAACTTCTATTTTAAAGATTTATGCAGGATGCAGTGCTTGATGTATTAAATAATGACAGTTGAGAAGCATCCAGTTTACCCTGGAAGAAATGGAAAAACTCTGGCAGCAAAATGTGGGAAAACCTGTGGACGGAATGGGTAGCTACCATCTTGATAGTTTTAAAAGGTGGGAAAATCCTGAAAATGACAGAAATCCAATAAACAGCATATGCATACAGTATTGCAAAGAAGCTAATGTAAAATGTTGATAGCAGTAAGTTAGTGTTGAGTTTTACTGCAAAGTCACTAAAACAATTTAAAGCTTATTTGAAGAATTCAATACAGGGTAACAGAAAAACAGAATTAAAAAGACTGGTAAATAAAGAAGTAATGCAACATTGCTGAAATACAGTGCTTAGCAGGCGCTGCATCTTTCAGATTAAAACAGTAATAGTGAATATAAGCTTAAAGGGTGGTGGATTTGAATACCTATTGAACTAAATACAGATTTAAAATAACTTTACAGTAACAGAGTTAATCAGCACATTGAAAGGAAACAGAAAAAAAAATACAATACTTCAATCAGACTGAATGTCTGAGAGGACCCCAACAGAATAACAGTTTGAATTTCATCAAGGTAGCAGTTTTTAACATACAGCATTCCATCAAAATTACACACTAAGACTGAAATGGTACAAGTGAATACTCGGCAGAGTGATATCATTACGGGAAACTTGGCTTAAAGAGGGGTGAAGAGGTCAGCTCAATATCCCATGAGAGAGTTTTCAGGCAAGGTAGAGAGGATGATTATAAAAAACAGGGTTCTTCGAAATGAGCAGAAGGGCTTATGCCCGAAACGTCGATTTGCCTGTTCCTTGGATGCTGCCTGACCTGCTGTGCTTTTCCAGCAACACATTTTCAGCATTTAGGTTGAGGTCAGGAATAGAAAGGTGGCAGTCCTACTGCTGGGAGTGGACTATAGACTCCAAAATATTAAAAGGGAGATAGAAGAGCAAATACATCAGCAAATTTCTGGGTGCAAAAGCAATAGGGCGCTAATAGTTGGGGACTTATTCTAGAAATTTGAATTAGATTTATTGTCACATGTACTCAAGTACAGTGGTACTGTGAAAAGTTTACAATGTTGCTCCTCATGGCGCCATCTTTGGAACAAAATACTTAGGTGCAAATCTTAGATACAAAATAGAGAAATGAAGAAAAAAAAGTTACCTTGCCTTACAGTGATGCATGATCTCAATTAGAAAATAAGAAACTAAGTTGAAAGGATAAATATTGCAGACAAATAAACATTAAATTGCTGTAGATCAGCCCAGGGGGTTTCTACCTATGGTCTGACCAGGCTTGCAAGCTGCTGACAGCCCACATCAGTTGCTAGTCAATAACCATCCCCACTCCGCTCCATGTCTCCAGCCCACTCCGATCCATCCCTCAGCTACTCCGCTCCATGTCTCCAGCCCACTCCGATCCATCCCTCAGCTACTCCGCTCCATGTCACCAGCCCACTCCGATTCACCCCTCAGCCACTCCGCTCCATGTCACCAGCCCACTCCGATCCATCCCTCAGCTACTCTGCTCCATGTCACCAGCTCACTCCGATCCATCCCTCAGCTACTCCGCTCCATGTCACCAGCCCACTCCGATCCACCCCTCAGCTACTCCACTCCATTTCTCCAGCCCACTCTGATCCACCCCTCAGCTACTCCGCTCCATGTCACCAGCCCACTCTGATCCACCCCTCAGCTACTCCGCTCCATGTCACCAGCCCACCCTGATCCACTCCTCAGCGACTCCGCTCCATGTCACCAGCCCACTCTGATCCACTCCTTAGCCACTCCACTCCATTTCACCAGCTCACTCTGATTCACCCCTCAGCCACTCCGCTCCATTTCACCAGCTCACTCTGATTCACCCCTCAGCCACTCCGCTCCATTTCACCAGCTCACTCCGATTCACCCCTCAGCCACTCCGCTCCATGACACCAGCTCACTCCGATTCACCCCTCAGCCACTCCACTCCATGTCACCAACCCACTCTGATCCACCCCTCAGCTACTCCGCTCCATGTCTCCAGCCCACTCCGATCCACCCCTCAGCCACTCCGCTCCATGTCACCAGCTCACTCCGATCCACTCCTCAGCCACTCCACTCCATGTCTCCAGCCCACTCCGATCCACCCCTCAGGCACTCCGCTCCATGTCTTCAGCCCACTCCAATCCACCCCTCAGCCACTCCGCTCCATGTCTCCAGCACACTCCGATCCACCCCTCAGCCACTCCACTCCATGTCTCCAGACCGCTCAGATCCACCCCTCAG